>NC_088382.1:72925000-73259000 GCF_037993035.2 Macaca fascicularis | reverse complement strand
TTTAAAAAAATCAATGAAGCCAGAACTGTTTTTTCAAAAATCAATAAAATTGATGAATTTCTAGCTGAGTTGATCAAACAAAAAAAGAGAAAGAGAAGAAACAAATTACCTCCTATCACTTCAGACCCTACAGACATTAAAAGAGGAATAAGGGGCTGGGCGCAGTGGCTCATGCCTGTAATCCTAGCATGTTGGGAAGCCGAGGTGGGCAGATCACGAGGTCAGGAGATCGAGACCATCCTGGTTAACATGGTGAAACCCTGTCTCTACTTAAAAAAATACAAAAAATTAGCCGGGCGTGGTGGCGGGCACCTGTAGTCCCAGCTACTTGGGAGGCTGAGGCAGGAGAATGGTGTGAACCTGGAAGGTAGAGCTTGCAGTGAGCCAAGATCACTCCGCTGCACTCCAGCCTGGGCGGCAGAGTGAGACTCCAGCTCAAAAATAATAAATAAATAAATAAATAAATAAATAAATAAAGAGAGTAATAAGCGAATATCATGCCAATAAATTTCACAAAAATAGATTAAATGAATACATTCCTTGAAAATCACAAATTAGTAAGGCTCACTTAAGAAAAAGTGGGTAATTTGAAAAGTGTTTATCTATTTTAAAAATTAAATTTGATTTTTTTTTCTTTTTGAGACAGAGTCTCAAAAAACTGGGAAAAAAACCAAAGGTCCATTAGCTACAGAACGGAAAACTTCAGTATATCCATACGAAGGAGCATTAATGCAAGAAAAAAAGGAAAAATCATCGATGTTTAATAACATGTATGAATCTCAAAAGCATTATATGAAGCAAAATAAGCCAGACACAAAATATTACACATCTTATGATTCTATTTATATGAAATTCTGGAAAAGACAAAACTATAGAATAAGAAGGTAAATCAGTGTTTTACTGAGGTTTCAGTGGAGGAAAGAAACTGATTAAAAATGACCATTAGAAAATTTCAGGATGATGGAATATTCTCAATCATGATTCTGGTGCTTGTTCCCTGACTGTATGCATTTGTCAAATCCCATAAAATTATCTACCTCACACTGAGGAATTTTATTTTATGTAAATTATACCTCAATAAAAAATAAAAATAAACTTAAGGATAATAAAGTTGCATAAATCTCAAACATGTAATAAATATAGTAAAGTATTAATAAATACTAGTAAATTATGAAATCTAGATGATGCATATGAGGGATTCACGATACTTTCTTCTATTCTTTCAATTTCTCTGTATTTTGCCAATTTTCTTTGTAAAAATATTTTAAGAATGGTGTTGATTTTTTGTGAAAAGACATCTCTAAGTGAACATCAACAATTTAAAAAATCTTAATAAAAGGGTTTTTTGTTTTTGTTTTGTTTCTTTTTTTGTTTGTTTGTTTGTTTTGAAATGGAGTCTCACTTTGTTGCCCAGGCTGGAGTGCAGTGGTGTGATGTTGGCTCACTGCAAGCTCTGCCTCCCAGGTTCACGCCATTCTTCTGCCTCAGACTCCCAAGTAGCTGGGACTACAGGCGCCCGCCACCACACCCGGCTAATTTTTTTGTATTTTCCGTAGAGACGGGGTTTCACCATGTTAGCCAGGATGGTCTCGATCTCCTGACCTCGTGATCCACCCTCCTCAGCCTCCCAAAGTGCTGGGATTACAGGCGCGAGCCACCGCGCCCAGCTGGGTTTTATTTTTAAGACATTGATTATGGTCACCACCATATCTAGTGGGTCTTTGGAATGAGTTTATGACCCCAGCTGAGACTGAACTAACACCTCTTGAACTTTCATTAAAAACAGTCTCAGAAGCAAGAGAAAACCAGGTAGTAAAACTACCTGGTGCAATTTTACCACAGAGAATAATTTTTTATTGACTCAGATTCCTTTCTTTTTTTGCTTTTTTTTTTTAATGCAAAGTTTGGTTAAAAGATTTTTTTATGTTTTCTGTTATTTATTTTTGATGACTTTCTTTTCAGTTTGACTACTCACAAGGTTTTTTTCTTTCTTTTTTATTTTTTAATCAGTTGGTCATTTTATTTTTAGAAAATGTAGGTGTGAAAAAGAACATATTTCACTTCTCGGTCTCTGAAGCAGCTCTGAGAAACTGGGTGAAGCAGAGAAAATACTAAGGCTGACAGTTAGCAATTATTAACAGTCTTTGTTAAAAAAATTGTGAAACTCTATGATATATTAAACACTCATTAAAATTAATGAGAATGGTTTTATTCTTACCTGTAGAAAAAAATTTTAATACATGGTTTAGATAAAAAAATTTTAGTCTTGAAAGTGTTCTGTAAGTGTTAAGAAGTCCGGAGGGATTGTCTGAAAGAAGTGAGAATGCATAGAGTTGTATGAAAAAAATAAAATTGTTAAGAGTATGATGGGTAAGAAGACAAATGATATCACATATTTCTGCATCTCCCTTTCTACCACAATCATGAACTAGCACTCAAGTGAAACACTCTTCTGGAAGTTTAAACAAAATCAATATTTTCCTCTATGTCAAATACATAAAAACATATTTTCAAAGGAAAAATTTGTCTAGTTATCTGTCATAGTGGAAATCATCAATATTTGATATTGGGGAAATAATTTACTCTTGTTTATGTTTTCAAGTAAGCAACTTCTCTTTAAAAAGAGTCATCTTTCATCTAAAACTTCTCATTCTATCCTCTTTCCCTGACTTAATAAAAGAAAGGGGATGGGAGAAAGAAAATTCTCCTAACTTACTAAGTATGGAAGGAGTTAACTATATCATTCCCAATAGAAGAAAAAAATAAATATTATTTCCTGAGAAATAAAGAAGACTATGAAAGTAGCTAAACTCTGAATGTCTTTCCATTTATACTGTAAATATAAACCCGTTCCATAAACTTTGTAAAATTAAACCAGGAAGAAGGGTAGGAGAGATATGAAAATTAAACCCAGCTTGCAGCACACTCAGCATTAACATCAGGTTAACCTGCTGCCAGACCTGCTTCCTCATAGCTGTTTGCTGACTATCATCCCAGAATCACATAAACACTGTCACAAGATTATAGTTCCCTTACTTGCTCTATAGACAGCAACTTGAACATTACAAAATGTTAAGTTTTCCCTTTGAGACATTTTTTCATGTCTTGCCTACCAGTGAAACTGATTTCACACTAAAATGGGACTAATTGATTTCAACTGGTCTGAAGGACCCCATGGGAAGCCAACCTATGAAAGAATGCAATTTCTACATCCTGATGATTTTATCCTCCTTACCTTGACCAATCAATGACCCTAGTTTTCTAGCACATTGCCCTCCATGATCCCCTTAAAAACCCCAAACCAGGACTGGGCCCAGCAGCTCATGCCTGTAATCCTAGCACTTTGGGAGGCTGAGGCAGGCGGATCACTTGAGGTCAGGAGTTTGAGGCAAGCCTGGCCAACATGGTGAAACCCCAACTCTACTAAAAATACAAAAATTAGCTGGGGGTGGTGGTGGGCACTGGTAATCCCAGCTACTTGGGAGGCTGAGGCAGGAGTATTGCTTGAACCCGGGAGGCGGAGGTTGCAGTGAGCTAAGATCGTGCCACTGCACTGCACTCCAGCCTGGGTGACAGAGCAAGCTTCTGTCTCAGGAAGATGAATTTGAGAGTCTCCTCCCACTCTGCAATCAAACTCTTTCTCTGCTGCAAACCCTGTTGTCTCAGTATATTGGTCTGTTGCTGTGAAACAGACATCTGAACCTGTTGGAACAAATCCCCCATTCAATGTCACTGAATCCTGTTAGCACATAGTTTTCTCATAATGTCTCAAACACATTGGAAGCACTTTTGAAATCTTCTTTAGGAATCTTTCACTTGCACTCCTGAGGATGTTAATTTCTAACAAACTAGAAATTTAAGGGCCACTCAGATAACATTTTTTCTTAACACTAACCAGCTACTGCTGATTTTTACTTACTTTATTTTACAAAACAATATTTCACAAAGAGAGAGATGGAAATTCCAACATTGAGGATTTCATATCTGTGTACATGTGCTTTTTTGTTATTAGGCAAGTCCTTACCACATGCTAGTAAAAAGAAATTACAGAAAAATCACACAGGATACAAAATTTTAAAGGCTGTCATCTATGTAAAATTCACAAAATAACAAAGACAGATTTATCTCACACTATTACAAACAGTCTTATCTCACACTATTACAGAAAAAAATCACCAAATAGTAATTTAGTAACACTGTGCAGATGTCGTTGGGCTAGGCACTGTGTAACTTACAGAAACATTTGCCTACCCTTAGGAAGAGTATTGTTTTGTTAAAGAGAAAGACTTACAGATCTAAATCTCAGGCCAGTAATGCAAGAAAAGCCATGCGGAAAATCCATGACTAAATGCCAAGGGTAAGGTACCAATAAGTATGATGCTCCCTTGGAAAACATAACTCCTGTAATCTATAGAAAATTCTGTGAACTTCTCAGTGTATATCAGCATTGGTTTTAAATCATGTTTTTTGAATAGTTTGTCATACAAGGAAAGACAAAGAAATCAAATTAGTCCCACTTTAGTGTGAGATCAGGCTCTACCATCTAGAACCTCACAGTTAGCATTATAAAAATGGAAGTAATAATATTTTCTCATTCATTTTGAGGATTAAATCAAACAACATAAGCAGAGTTAATTTCAAATAATTGAATATGATATTTTAAAAGTAAGAAGCTATTATATTTACCATTATTGTTGGATTCCATGTATTAGCTGTGGGGTTTCTATTCCTTCAGGATCAGGTTATCCTAGACCTAAATCTCAATTTCTACCCATATAGAATAGAGAGTCCTTCCCATGACTCCTGCAGGATTCTTCCTTATGCTTCTGTCTCCATCACTCTGGCCAGGAAGCACCCTTCTTCTGAATTCCACATTAAAATCTACTGGTCCATAAGCAGAGGCTGTGTGTACCAAGAGATGTTTAGGGGAGAGCAAAGGAGCATCATCCCAAAATTTCAAAGTTTCAATGTCTCCACCAAAGTCTCTCAAAATAATCATGCAGTCTAAGTAACAATAGTACACTGGTTCACCAAATAATGCCTTGAGAGGAAGCTGTTGCCTTCACCATTTTTTTTTCCTCCTCAACCTATTCTATATTTACTGAGGCCTGCTAGCTACCAGGGATGGGCTTGCAAATGATTCCAGCTCTTCTTTTTGTTACCAGGCTTCCCTCACTGGCACCAACTGAAGGATTTGGTCCCATCCAGGGCCCCGTACAGGATGTGGAGATCCAAAAAGATCTGAGGAGCACTGCTCAGACCTCACCCTGAGACTCATCGCTGCTCTATCTCTAGTCACAATCCTACTATTATGTTTTGTCCCTGAGAGCCTCATTGCCTCTTTTTTGCTTTTCTGGAATTAGTTTCACTAATAGCAAGGATTTGAGGACTGCTATAAGCCTGAACTTCTCCAGTGAATGTTGCTGTAAGCTTCTCACACTCCCAGCAGCATATTCTAGCAGAGCCTGATTTTTCCAAATGACATTCCATAGTATCCTCTGGTACAATTTGCTGCAAAAATCACTCAATTGTATGTGTGTATGATGAAGTCTTTCCTCCCAGGATGTGGTCAGGCATTGACCAAAAAGTGTCCCTGAAACTTCTAGCTTCCCAAATACTGGTTTGAATATTGTCAGGTATTCTGCCATAGAAACAGACCCTGGCAGAAACAAAGCCACATATAAACCCTAATATCAGACCCAACAGACTTTCTTTAATTATTGATACTTCCCCATCCCCAAGGCCTCCCATGCTCTATCATGCTATGTATGTCAGTAGCATGTTTTAACAACTACTCAGAATTATCTTCTCCTCTCTGAGGCACATGAAGTCCTTAAAATGCCTCCAACTTCTAGAAGAAAATTCCAATTATGTACAAGAGTCTGGTCTTCAGAAAATTCTGTTTCACCACCTGAAGCATTTAATAATAAAAGCTTGTTATATACCAGGAACAGCTAATTATACTTTACAAGTATTGTATCATTTAAACCTCATAATTCCTCTATTAGGAATTAATAGAGAAATTAATTATCTGAGCAGGAAGCACAACCAACTTCTCACCCTTCTCCTGAATTCCACATTAAAATATACTGGTCCATAAGCAGAGGCTCTGTGTACCAAGGGATGCTTAGGTGACAGAGAAGGGGCATCAACCCAGAATTTCAAAGTTTCAATTTATTGGTGCCATCTGCATTTGTGAAGTGAAGAAATTGAGGCACAGAAAAGTTAAGTAAGTTTCTTAGGTGATTGACAGAATTTCATAGCCACCCTCTGTATTTGTACAACATAAAAGTATCAGAATTACTAACCCATGACCCTAGTCTGGAATCAGCCAAAGCTTGTCTGTCATGGCCCTCCTAAGACTTTTATTTTTCAAATGAAATTGAGTGTCATTTGAAGTAAGTCAAGCAGCAGCTTTTGGCAACTTTCTGCATTGGTTTCTTCATAAGAAAATTTTCCTAGGAAAATTTTTTCTTGGGCTTCAACAAATAACATTGCAAAACATTGAGTATGTATGGTTCTAGCAGAACAGCCTATAAAACCTATAGAACAGAACTCATCCCAAGTGTCAGAGTTTCCCCAAAAGCTGCAGTGGGACTCCCAGGTGCACCATGACCCTGACACAGCAGACCCAATTATCTTGCACCCTGAGTCCAGTGATTTGACATTCAGAGTAAGGGTGCATTTCTGGCCCAATTTAGGGTTCATCTGATTAATCTAGTTCAACAATTCCATGCAAGCCCATATAACAGCCAAACTCTCCTTTAAAAAAATCTAGAAAACTTGGCCAGGCATGGTGGCTCATGCCTGTAATCCCAGCACTTTGGAAGGCTGAGGCGTGCGGATCACTTGAGGTCAGGAGTTCGAGACCAGCCTAGCCAACATAGTAAAACCCTGTCTCTACTAAAAATACAAAAATTAGCCAGGCATGGTGGCGGGCACCTGTAATCCCAGCTACCTAGGAGGCTGAGGCAGGAGAATAGGTTAAACTCTGGAGGTGAAGTTTGCAGTGAGCTAAGATTGCACCACTACACTCCAGCCTAGGCGACAGAGTGAGACCCCTCTCAAAAAAAAAAAAAAAAAAAAAATCTGCAAAATTCGACAAGTCATGTTTCTGTAGTTTTGTGATAGTTTAAAGTCCATTCTATGATAGGAGGATTATTTTCTAAGACCTCATTCTACTTCCTCATTCTCACACATACATTGGTTGCCTAGCTCTGTCCCAATTTGATTAAGCATATAAGATTCAGCCACTCACCAAGATTCAGCTACTCACCAATTTTCACTAAGCACATGCACACACAAGCGAAATAAGAAAAAAACTACTGAAGTAATTTCACTGAAGTATCAGAAGTAGGAAGTATTACAATGAAAAATGCTTGATACAAGCCCATCTTGCTTGATTCATTTTCCCTGCAGAATAAGAGTAACTCTTCTTATTTTTGGCATTCAAGAACATTCCACAAGAATTCAGATCCCATAAGGGTCTAACTTATTAGCTTAATCAATTTTCTAAACACTGTCTTCTTCCAAATTGAAGAAAATAATTTTCTGATGTAATTTTCTGTTATACATATACTGTATTTGCACAACACACTGTATACACACAGACACCTCTTATTCTAATATCAACTTCAATTCTAGGCTATTGTACTAACTAGATATGGTAGGTTGATGTATTGGGAGTCCTGAAGACAATCTATGCATGTTTTGGAAGCTTAAAAATAAAATATACTCATTATTTCCGAAACATGCATAGTATTTCTGTGTATATTTCCAAGGTTTGGGCTTATACATTTGTATACAGAACTAAAATATTTACCCTGTTTCCATACTTGTCCATGCAATAGCGATACAGTGTCTAATTTCCATGGCTTTCAGTAATTTTTAAATATATACTAACAATGTCTCCACTTTTAATTAAGATTAGTATTTTTCCAAAGGTGGTCTTTTCTGTTATACATATACTGTATTTGCACAACACACTGTATACACACAGACACCTCTTATTCTAATATCAACTTCAATTCTAGGCTATTGTACTAACTAGTTACGGTAGGTTGATGTATTGGGAGTCCTGAAGACAACCCTCAGGCTAGAAGATTGAATAGAAAGACTCACAGGACTCAGGAAAGCTGTTGTAAACATAGTTCCAATTTATTCCAGTGAGAAGATACATATTGAAATTTGCAAAGAGAAAAGGCATACTGGACAGAATCCAGGAGAAGCCTGACACGAGCTTCAGTTGTCCTTTCCCAGTGGAGTTACATGGACAGTGCATAATTCTCTCACTAACAAGGTGTGACAACACATGCTAATTGCTAAATGTTGTGAACCAGGTAAGCTCACCCAGACTTAGTGTCCAGAGATTTTATTAAGGGTTCAGTCACATAGGCATGTAACATTCATATGACTGACCTTAGCTACTCAATCTCCAGGCCCCCACTCCCAAGAGGTCCAACAGAGCGTGACCTATGGCCTCAAGCACACAAAAACAGGCATTCACCATAAATTATATTATTGACATGAACTATCTGGTGTGGCTGAAGACCTTACAAAGAAACGTATCAGGTAGGATACTATACAGACTCAGAGGTCTTCTCTTAGAGACTAGGCCAAGGGCCAGTCCTAAAGACATTGAGAATGTGCAGGATTTGAGCAACCTGGGCCTGCTGAGCTAACCCTTTTCTGAACAACTGAATAATAGTCCTCAAAGATATACAGATCCTAATTTTTGAGATCTGTGAATCTTACATTATATGGCAAAAGGAACTTTGTGGATATGATTAAATTAAGAATATTAAGATTATCTAGGATTATTTGGGTGAGCTCTAAATGTAATCATAAGGGTATTTTATAAGGGGGAAACAGAGGGATCCTGTATCCAGTGATCTT
Source organism: Macaca fascicularis (assembly GCF_037993035.2). Classification (NCBI taxonomy): domain Eukaryota; kingdom Metazoa; phylum Chordata; class Mammalia; order Primates; family Cercopithecidae; genus Macaca; species Macaca fascicularis. Next base: position 73,250,105 of record NC_088382.1, on the reverse strand, counting down.
GGAGAGATCATGCATCAGAATTAGAAGCTGATGACCCTGGTCCAGAACCAGACAGAGGGCAACATGAAAACTAAATCAAGATGTGAAGCTGCTGGCTTTGGAGAGGAAGGAGTCATGGGCCAAGTGATGCAAAGAATGCAGCTGGAAAAGACAAGAAAAAGCATCCCCCCTGCAGCCCCCAGATGGAAGATGGCCCGACCAACACTTTAATTTCAGTTAAGTTTTCAGACTTCTGATCTCCAGAACTGTAAGAGAATAAATGTGTCTTGTTTTAAGCCACATAGTTTGTGGCAATTTGTTACAGCAGCCATAAGAAACTAATACACTTGGGAACAAAACCGTGTAATGAGATCACTTTGGCATTTCAATTACTAAATCTTCTTGGAAGTCACCCTTTCATTTCATTTAGAGTGAACTGTTAAAGCAAGATGTCAGTATATACATGAACACACATGCATGCATTTAAAATGCAAATGATCATAAGTACAAAACATTTCAAGAATTTGAAAGCCTAAAGAAATAGCAGGCACGCTACCCTAAACCAGATGGCTAACTAATGGATTCAGCAGTTGTCCTATAAGGATATTAAATTCAAATATCAAAAGCTGTAATATCCTGAGTACTGTGACTTGAATATAAAAAATAATTGCTAACATGAAAATTTCAAAAAGCAAACTGGCATCATATGAAGGGTAAGATAATCAAATGGCATGGGAAATATCAATGAACTTGACTGTGTTCCTGGTGGGAATTTCCATATTCTATAGTAAACCTGAAGTCTACTCAAAATATCATGTTTTCTGTTTTTAACAATGATCACATTCTGCCCCTGATGACTTGCCCAGCTTCAGGTAACATACATATTTACAAGTGCAGAGGAGATGCTTTCCAGTTGTAATTTACATACACGTATTTTAGCCATTAGATCAGAACAGTTTTTTTTCCTTCCAAGTACACTGGTGAATCTTGAGTCTTTTTCTCACTGAGATGTACCTATTAATATTATCATATTTGTTTTTATAGTTTATTAGCCTCCCTTCTATTCATAGCCTAAGCCAGAAGAGCCATCACATAACCAGGATGATTGTCCTGAGGTCTATTTTTGTGATAAAGGTAAGGTTGTCAAATATGAATTTTTAAAATTAAATTAAAATAATTTTAAAGGGGAAGAAGGGATGTTTATCTGTTGTTTCCCATTTTTAATGTTTGACACTGTTCTCTGTAAACTGGTTTTCATTGTATACTATCCATATTACATAATTAAATAATGAATCATCAAAGACTAAATTGTGTGTGGTATAAATTCAGAACATGTCATATTGCATTAAATTGTTTGAATATTGATGGGCTATATGTGGATTATATTTAAACAATAAAGAAAGCAGAATATTAATTTTCCCAGAACAGCCCAATGTGTGATCATTCACAAATGATCAAGATTTAGCTACATCTACTTGTTGATACACTTGAGTAAACATCCACCCTCTATCAGGAACTTTATGACCATTTCTGTCAGAGTAGACTTCAGTCTTCACTACTCCCACTTCACTGAAACTTTATTTAATAAATTAGGAAACAAAGGCAACAAAAAATTGGACAGTTTAACCAATTCCCCTAGTAAGTTACCAGCAGGGTCTAAAAATAGTTCCAAAGTTTAACAAAGATACTTACACATATTCCCAATTTACCATGAAATATTTGAGAACATATTTTTCATTGAATACTCATAAAATAAACAATATTCAGGGTTTTTTCCCCTAACTAAAAGGGCAGAGAATTTTTAACAATCTGGACAAGTTCATATTTATAAAAGTCACTCACTAACCACTACATTAGATCTGTAAGTCTACACTGAGGGGGAATGTTAATATTTGAATGTTAATATTTGAAAACAAAAGGTATCCAATAAGTAATTTGTTTCTGAAAAAGTTTTTCAAATTATAACCAAAAACATCAGATTTCCTCAGCCATTTGAAGGGCTGGAGCTTTAGGGCCTACTCAGAGGTCATGACAGCCTGCGATCCTATCCGTGCTGGTGATAGGCTCTGAATGTCAAGGGGAAAAGCAGCTCCCCTCAGAGTCCAGCTGGCAGCTCTAACAACTCAGGCACATAGGGCCGTTTCTACTGTCATTTCCATGGAAACCACTGGTAGCATAGCTTAGTGAACCAAGAACCAGGTGTGACGCTCCTCAGCTAACTGCACAGCAAGTTCAATCTGACGGACAAAACAAGGATCGAGTATTTCCATAAAAACTGATATCCTATACACTGACCAAGACCCAGGTGAAGATTTTAGAAAAGTAAATTCGTGTGAGGGTGGCCCAAGGCCTCCCTTCCCTACTGAGTAATAGATGCCTCTTTGCATATTACTGTCCACCCCAGAGGCCAGGGCTTCCCAACAGCAAAAGAAGTAAAGGCTTTGGTGGTTTATGTGTTTTTGCGTGTGAATGTAATAGCTCGCCTTTGCATATGACTTTCTACCAAGGAGACCAGGTTCTTACTTCAGTTCTATGAGCGCTCTTACCCCCTAATATTGTAAAATTATTGACCTTTTAAAATAATTTTCCATTTGTATTAATATCTCTTACTTCAAGTCAACAGAGAGAGTTCCTAGTTTGTCATAATAAAGTACTTATATAAATTTGCAGTCCTTGAGTATGTACAACTTGACACAGATACAAAGAGGACTAGGAAAATTCACACCTACATCACGATCACTTCAAGGGACTCTGTCATCCTAAAAGTACTTACTGAACACCTACTGTGTGCCATGCTCTACAACGAGTGCTAAGGATACAGTGGGAGCAAGACAAACATGATCCCGTGTCTTCAGAGAGCTTGCAGACAAGGGTGCTCCATAATTTCAGTGATCAAAGCCTTGTAATTACTGGGCAAAAATTCAAAGAAGCAGTCATGTGGGTAGAAGAAGTCTTTGCTGGCTGGAGTAATATTCATCTAAGGCACGTATCTTTCTAGTTAGCCTATAAAACATGAATTGCTTAGGGGAAATAATGTTGGCTGTTATTTAAAAAAATAAATAAACCCTGAATCTCAGCTCCTGACTTACCTCACAGGAAGGGGTGAGGGCACTGTTTCCCATGATGTTCCCCAGGATCTAGTCTACTTCCAGCTTGTGACCCTACACTCCTCCAGGTACCTGGAATTTTTCTCTATTCAGTGAGTAAAGAAAGTAGGAGGACTATGGATGGCAAGATTTTATAGACCAGGCATGGGATTTGGACATGTGACTTCTGTTCAAATTCCACTGGCCAGAGCTGGGCCACACCTAACTATGCTGAAATCCAGGAAATATCATCCAGCAGTGTACCCAGGAGATAAAGAGAACACCCACACCAGGTCCTCCCAGCTGTCTATATTCCACCAGCTGACAGGAAAAGAGAGCAATGAAAGCACGAGAGGGCTGGGCCCGGTGACTCATGCCTGTAATCCCAGCACTTTGGGAGGCTAAGGCCGGTGGATCACCTGAAGTCAGAAGTTCAAGACCAGCCTGGCCAACATGGTGAAACCCCATCTCTACTAAAAAAAATTAGCCAGGCGTGGTGGCAAGTGCCTGTAATTCCAGCTACTTAGGAGGCTGAGGCAGAAGAATCACTTGAACCCGAGAGGCGGAGGTTGCAGTGAGCCGAGATTGTGCCATTGCACTCCAGCCTGGGCGACAGAGTGAGACTCTGTCTCAGAAAAAAAGAAAGAAAAAAGTAAGCATGGGAGAATTTTTGTGAGCTAGAACCAGACAGCAACACATGACCTCCTCACATTCCACTGGAAAGAACTGTTTCCCAACCACACTTCACTGTCAGGGACACTGCAAGTTTGCACATGGGTGCACGCTCAGGAGTAGGACATTGGTCTTGGGGATTTCCTTCCGTACCTAACCTCTCAATCATTAGTAAGACAAAGGAGAAAAATGTGCCCTTCTTTGTTTATGTGCATTTCCTTAGCTGCCCCATGTGATTTATTTTTTCTTTTAGCAAAGTCCTTGACATTTATTTTTTCCTATTTTAAATGAGAAATTAAAAGACTCAAAAGGTAAAATGGTGAGTAACCAAGAGTCAGATAGCTAACCAAAAACAAACTTGCTGCTAAAGTTCAGGTCTCCTAATTCATAGTACATTTAGTTTATTTTCTTTAAATATGTACTGTACATTTAGCACTGTGTTAAATACTTTGGGGATAAGAAATAAATAAAACCTAATATTAGTCTCAAGAAGCTTTAGATGTTTTCTTTTTGTTTTTTTGGAGACAATATCTCGCTCTGTCACCCAGTGGAGTGCAGTGACGTGAACTCAGCTCACTGCAACCTCCACCGCCCAGGTTCAAGCAATTCTCCTGCCTCAGCCTCTGAGTAGCTGGGATTACAGGCATGTGCCACCACACCCAGATAATTTTTGTATTTTTAGTAGGACGGGGTTTCACATGTTGGCCAGGCTGGTCTCAAATTCCTGACCTCAGGTGATCCTTCTGCTTTGGCGTCCCAAAGTGCTGAGCCACCGTGCCTGGCCCAGATTTATTCTTGAGAAACAAAATATTTACATAAAACAAATGCACACACTTAATGCTATTTAAGGAAAATGCATGCAATGTATAGCACATAATGTGATGCCAGCCTCTGAATATGCACTCCAGGAAGGTTTGATGACAAGAAAGACCTGTGCAGAGCATAATGCCTGGGAAGAACTTTGTGGAGTTCAATCTTGAAAAACAGTAGAATGTGGATGAATAGAGAAAGAGGAAGGACTTTCTGGAGATGACACTTGTGCTGGGAGGAAAGCATGAGCACAATTCTGCTCTGAACACAAAGAGGAGATAAGTGGGGGTGAGAAAGAGAATTGCTGCTGGGAACAGTGGAAGTGGGAGACAGAATCTAGGGGCCCTGTGGTAGGTGGTTCTGAAATCATAAGCAATTAGTGAACCATAGTAGGCACATGAACTGGCCATAGCATGCCTGTCCAAGTGTTTAAGAAATATCTCTTTCAGAAGAAAGAGATGGAGCTTTATTGAAACCAAGGAACAAAAGGATAAAGAACCGGGCTATGGTCATGCAAGAGAATTTGTATGAAGAAAGCATGGGAAAGGAGAAGACATCGTCTGACCACAGAATCTCACAGTTATGAAACCACATACACAAAATGTTAAGGTGTTATGCTGAATCCAGTAATTTAGGCTGACATCCCAACATGGTGGCTCACTTATAGTAAATCTATGCATTCATATCCTGTTTACATTTTTACTGTGAGGGGAAATTATATAACCACCTAAAGAAGACTCTGTGCTCTCCCCTCAAAACAATAAAATTTTTGGGCAAAGATACTAAGTAAAGCCACAAGCCTATTAGAAAATGCAAGATCAGGCCGGGCGCGGTGGCTCAAGCCTGTAATCCCAGCACTTTGGGAGGCCGAGACGGGCGGATCACGAGGTCAGGAGATCGAGACCATCCTGGCTAACACGGTGAAACCCCGTCTCTACTAAAAAAATACAAAAAACTAGCCGGGCGAGGCGGCGGGCGCCTGTAGTCCCAGCTGCTCGGGAGGCTGAGGCAGGGGAATGGTCTAAACCCGGGAGGCGGAGCTTGCAGTGAGCTGAGATCCGGCCACTGCACCCCAGCCTGGGCGACAGAGCAAGACTCCATCTCAAAAAAAAAAAAAAAAAAAAAAAAAAGAAAATGCAAGATCATACACATTATCTCCGATAGGCAGGCAGTGATGTTTGTAATACACTAAAGACATATATTCTGAAAAGAAACAGATGTTCTTGGTTGACAATAGAAACGTAAACAGAATCATACAGAGTGTTCTCATTGTTTAGCCTATTTATTTATTTATGTACTGCCTTTGCTAAAAAAAATTTAATTAGACAAGTTTACAGAGATAAAATAAGGCAAGATAAAATTTAAAAGGTGATGCAACCAGGGCAAAAGAATAATAAAAGTAGGAAAAATAAGATAGAGCCATGAATAATGTTGGTGTATTTAAAAATATATATATAACAACAATGATGAGGTAAAGCCCTTCACTGATTAGAAGTGAATCCAAAATTTGATTCTCAATTTTCTGCCCAATGAAGAATTGTTTACGTGATATACAGTATCCATAAAACAAACTATTTACTCAGAAGGGAAAAAAGTCATTCCTGGATCTAAGATTCCAAAAGATTTTCTCTTGACGACTCTCAAAAAAAAGAGGTAAAATTTAATATGTTGTAGTGGTCAGTACGCTTTCATTTGCAAATGAGAGAAAGCCCAACTCAAACTGGCTTAAGCAGAAAACGGAATTCATTGATTCATGTAACTAAAAATGTGTAAGCTAAAAAAATTAAAAATTAAATTCTTAATCTATGATTTCGGGTATTGCCAATCCAGATGCTCAAAGAGTGTTGTCAGGAATCTCTCCCCAGATCTTAGTGCTGCCTTTCCTTTGTGGGGTTGTATTAGTCAGAGTTCTCTAGAGGGACAAACCTAATAGGATAGATAGATATATAAAGGGGAGTTTATTAAGAAGTATTAACTCACATGATCACAAGGTCCCAAAATAGGCCGTCTGCAAGCTGAGGAGCAAGGAAACCAGTTCGAGCCCCAAAGCCGAAGAGCTTGGAGTCCGATGTTCAAGGGCAGGAAGTATCCAGCATGGGAGAAAGATATAGGCTGAGAGGCTACGCCAGTCTAGTCTTTTCATGTTTTTCTGTCTGCTTTACATTCTGGCCATGCTGGCAGCTGATCAGATGGTGCCACCCAGATTAAGGATGGGTCTGCCTTTCCCAGCCCACTGACTCAAATCTTAATCCCTTTTGGCAACACCCTCACAGACACATCCAGGAGCAATACTTTGCATCCTTCAATCCAATCAAGTTGACACTCAGTATTAACCATCACAAGTCCACCCCTTGTCAACTTGAACCCATACACATCTTCTGAGATCATACATAATATTAAGACAATAATAAGGTCATAATTCCACGTAACATAATACAACTATCTTTCATACAACTGAAAATGCTCCAATCCCCAACCCAAATGCTATTACATAAAGTTAACAATATTTCAATGCTGATATGAAGTCAATAAATCTCATGTCACATGATAAAGGAAAAAGGAAATAAAATGAAGATTATTTTTTAGTATAAGTGTATACACGCACAAACATGTTTCTAACAAAAGAAGGAGGAAATACCTGTGGCAATTACAGCCCTCGTTCCTGCAACTCGTCATGTGGTTGTACTGGTATTAATGACTACCTTCTTCTACTACCCATTAAGTATTCCCTTTGCCTTCAGCTGGCACATCAGCAGGTCGTGGGTTTTTTTCCTGGTGGAGTGACACAAACCTTCATTCCCCAAGTGTCTTGGCCATTTGTAGTTCTGCCTGGATTGGGCTGTTGTAGTCTCCCATTGACTTTAATCACAGGGCATGGTAATACTAAAAGACACCCTAATGGATCTCCTGTATTCCATGCGTACTCTTCCTTACCTCCATTGTGGAGTAGTAGACTAATTTCATCTTGGTAGTGTGGGTCAGTTACCCCAGCCAACACTGTAACTCCTTTCTTAGCCTGTTGACTTAAAGGTAGGAGGAGTCTAAAGTGTCCAGGTGACAATCTTAACTTCCAGTTTAACGGAATCATTGTTGTGTCTCCTGGTGGCAGTATTCCCTCTGGAATTAAGACCCCTGGGCCAGCAGAACGTAATGTTGCAGGAATAAGAAGCAAAAATTTTGCTAGTGGATCACTAGACGTGATGGTGAGAGGTGCCACTTCCACTTTCACCCCTTGATTCCTGTACCCATGAATCCTGGCTATGGGAGAAACATATATTAGACACCGATTCGGGGCATATACAGCCTTCTGAAGAACTTTGCCCCAGTCCTGCAAAGTGTTGTCACCTAGTTGGCATTGTAATTGTGACTTCAAAAGGCCATTCCATTGTTCTTACAATCCAGCTGCTTCAGGATGATGGGGAACATGGTAAGACCAATGAATTCCATCAGCATGAGCCCACTGCTGCACTTCTTTAGCAGTAAAGTGAGCACCTTGGTCAGAGGCAATGCTGTGTGGAATATCATGATGGTGGATAAGGCATTCTGTGAGTCCATGGATGGTAGTCTTGGCAGAAGCACTGTGAGTAGGATAGGTAAACCCATATCCAGAGTAAGTGTCTATTCCAGTAAGGGCAAACCTCTGCCCTTTCCATGATGGAAGAGATTCAATAAAATCAACCTGCCACCAGGTAGCTTGCTGATCACCCCAAGGAATGGTGCCATATTGAGGGCTCAGTGTTGGTCTCCACCACTGACAAATTGGGCACTCAGCGGTAGCTGTGGCCAGGTCAGTCTTAGTGAGTGGAAGTCCCTGTTGCTAAGCCCATGTGTAACTCCATCACTGCCACCATGGCCACTTTGTTCATGGGCCCATTTAATGATGACAGGGGTGGCTGGGGAAAGGAGCTGAGTGTTGTCCACAGAATGGGTTATCCTGGAACGGTAAAAGTTCCGGTGTCCCCCTCACAGTTTGTGCAATGGGGGTGTGGCTCGCTTCTTCAGTGCCCCGCTACTCAAAACTCTCACGGAGCATAGAGACGGGCAGGCTGTGAGGCTCCGACCCAGGCAGTGTCTAGGGGTGAATGTTTACCGCTCCTGAAGCCCCAGTGGGCCTGGGGAAGGGCTGCTCAGTGGCACAGGCTCTCCTCTGACTACCCCAGCCAAACTCTGCCTCGTTCTACCAGTCGATGGCCTGCCAGCATCCCAGCATCCCCTATACCAGTGCATTTCTCTTGATGTCCAGCCGTTGTGTGATTCTCTGCTGATGTGCTCCTCTCAACATCCAGCCATCTGCATATCTGCCTGCTAGGGCCTCATGGGTTTTTATAGGCACAGGATGGGGGCATGGTGGGCCAAGGTGGTCTTGGAAAGTGCAACATTTGGGCACAAAGCCATGAGTACCTGTCCCCACCTAGGTATGTGAGCACTTGCCTGTGGGTGGAACCCTCACTGGGTACCTGCCCTTCTCCTCCCCTTCCATATCACATCCCCGCTCTGAAGGGGTACATCTAACTGCCTTTAGAATGTGGATAATAACTGAGCTTAGTGCTTCCTGCTTACAGAAGGCATTGTTTCACAGAAAACAGCAGTCAGATTCCTCCTAGAGTTCTATCTAAGAGTTCCTAGCAAAGGAGAACCATCATCCGAGGTTCTGGTTGCCTGACTGTTTCGAGTTTGATGGCTTCTAAGTGAGAGGAAAATAACGAGTTTTATAAGGGTAAGTATGCATGGGTTAAATGTGTGTATTATACAAGGAAAGAATTTCATGCCAAAGATTAAAGAAACAAGAAGTAAAATATACTAACAACACCACTGTAACCCGAATTGTTTCACCCTGGTGAAAGAAGTTAAACCTTGTATGGTAGCGATTAAACTTTTAGAAGAGAGATAACTGTTCTTGCCATATATTTAGCAGTTAACGGGTGCACCCTGGGAATTCTAGGGTTTGTGGGCTTGCCTGGCAGCCATTAAAGCTTCTGTCTCTTTCCTGTGTTTCCCTTTCTCTATTGGATAAGACTGAGGTGGCTACTTTCAGGAGGTCCTCGAAAGTTCTCTCTGGTCCCAGGGCCTACTTCTGCAACTTCCTCCTGATATCAGGAGCTGCCTGAGTAATAAATTTATCCTTTAGGATAGCTGTCCCTCAACTGAATCAGGAGATAGAAAGGTGTGCTTTACCAAGGCCTCTGTTAGCCTTTCCAGGAATGCAGTGGGATTTTCATCAAATCCCTGGTCAATCCTGGGCAACTTAGTATAATTGAGAGGCTTGGTTCTAGTTGTACGTAAGCCCTCCATTGTGTACACCTGAAAAGAGACACCTAAAATTATGTACGCCTAGAAAGAGACACCAGTGTCTCTTTTTCCAGTCTTCCACTACGTCATTGAGATCTCATTTAGGGTCATTCACTGGTAATGCTTCTCTTCCAGTTGGATAATATTTGCCCCCTTCTCTGACACTATATGTAATGCAAAGCTCATCCCCAAATCTCTCTGCTGCTTGCAGAGCAGCCTCCCTCTCAGTTTCCATCAGGGTCTGATTCAAAAGTAACGAAATGTCTCTCCAGGAGAGTTCAAATATTTGAGTGAAACTCTGGAAAGCTTCTATGTATCTATCAGGGTCGTCGGAAAACTTTCCAAGATCCCCCTTAATTTGCTTTAAGTCTTGTAGGGAAAAAGGAACCTGGAACTTACTGGACCCAAATTCACTGGGCATATGTTGGAGGGGCAAGAGTGAGACTGGAGCTTGTTTAGAGTGAGAATTTCTAGGAGAGGGTAAGTGAGAGGCTGAAGCTAAATAGGAAGGTTGGGGTGGACCCAGAGGACCAGGACTGGAGGAAGCTGGCTCCTCTGCTGGGGGTGCCTCTGGGACTCATATCTTTAATTCCCTGGGCTTGCCCCTTGCAGCCTTCCCTGAGATGGCAAACAGGAGGGCTGGATCAATCCTACATTGTTGGTAAAGATCTGTATTGCCTTGTAAGGTGCAGAAAGTCTGCACATATGGGGCCTCAGACCATCTGTCTTCACATATACAGAAAAGCTCCAATTGCCAAATTGCATCCAAATGAAAGGTTCCTTCCTGAGGTCAAGCCAGTCCTTCCTGTAAATCATAATTTGGTCAAACCTTTGTGCAGAGGGCTACAAGGTACTTTTCCTCCAGATTCTGAGGGTCAAAGCAATTCCAGTGGTTCAGTATACACTCCACAGGAGTATAAGCTGGGGGTGGTGAAGAGAACTGGTTGCCCATTCTGAAAGACAGGGGATAGAGACGTTCCTCATTCCCTTCCTTCTCTCAGAAAAAACTCCAGGTGAGATGAAGAGAGAGAGCAAGCATCCTCCCTTCACTCCCCACCCCTTACCTCTCAGGCCCGGTGACCTTGGCAGGTGCCAGCCATGGGTATCGATGCAACATATACCCATGAAGCAGGGAAAACCTGGAGGATAGGAGTTAACCACCCTCACCTATGCCTTCATTTCTCCCTGGTGTCAGCAAACTTTGAGTTCCCTGGGCCTGTTTATGCCACAAAGCATGGCCTCCTTCCGTGGGATGGGGTTCAGTTGGCAGAAATTGGTCCTGCCCATTTACATTGTGCCGTTGCTTGTCTTTCGATCCTTCAGACCTGGTTTTTCTTTCTAGGGCCTGAGCCTGGAGCTTGAAATTGAGTTTGGGACTGAAAAGATATTTTAGAGGCTGTTTTTATGTGTTTAGTGTCTCAAATGTACCCTGCCAAATTTGCAGTTATCAGCCAGCAGGGGTCACTCCTCTGTTAACTTCCCTATCAGAAACAGAGTTGGAAGGGAGGAGCCCTCTCACTTAGAAAAGGAAAAAGAGAATAACAGATTAAGTGGCAAAAGGGGGAGATCCTGGTGAAGAAACCCTTGCTTAGTGTAACTGGTCCTTTCTAATCCTTATATCTTTCCCCAGATTCAGACGGGTTGAATTCCTTGGCCGGGGGAGGAAAGGTTCCATTGGCACAGCAGGCGAGAAGCATTCATTTGTCCATTAGCTCTGTGGGGTCATGGCTACCACTACAGCTTTCTCCCGGTCTCCCACCCCTCCATGGCTTTTGGACTCAGCCTTTGTCTGCTGTGGGCATGCCCAGGCACCCGAGCTGGGAGGGGAAAGGATAAGGAGAGGTGCCCTGAGCCATGCGTGCTTGCGGCTGGGAGATGGAGGCATACATGGCAACTCTAGGAACAGTTGGTCTGATTTGCACCTTTGGAATCTGGGCCAAATGCTCGTTTTACTTGGTAACTTTGCCGCAGCCTCTAGCAAAACTCTTAACGTTATAAAGGAAGAGATAAGAGCCATTTCAAACCATGAGAAAAAAGACAAACTCTGGCGGTTTTGACTGTCCCAGTTAGGGCAGAGGTGGAGGCGAGCAGATCACCTGAGATGGGGAGTTCGAGACCAGCCTGACCAATATGGAGAAACCCCGTCTCTACTAAAAATACAAAATTAGCTGGGCGTGGTGGTGCATGCCTGTAATCCCAGCTACTTGGGAGGCTGAGACAGAAGAATCGCTTGAACCCAGGAGGCAGAGGTTGAGGTGAGCTGAGATTGCACCACTGCCCTCCAGCCTGGGCAACAAGAGTGAAACTACGTCTGGAAAAAAAAACAAAAACAAAAACAAAAAAATCTGTGAAGGAAAACAGAGCTTCTTACCCACAAGAAATAGAGAGAGATGGTAGGGTCTTGGAAGAGAGAGGCAGACCCCACAGTTTTACATTCGTTCACATTCACCTTCCAGGATCCCAGGCGAGGTCCCCAGTTGAAATGGGAAAAGTTCCCTTGTCTCCCTCACAGGGCATGTGATGGGGGTGTGGCTCGCTTCTTCAGCGCCCCACTGCTCAAATCTCTTAGGAAGCATACAGACAGGCAGGCTATGGGGCTCCGACCCCACAGCAGTGTCTAGAGTGAATGTTTACAGCTTCTGAAGCCACAGTGGGCATGTGTTACAGGGTGCTCTTTTAGTTTAGTTGTCCATAGGCGGCTTGCATTAGCTCAATTAGATCCTCTGCCTTATTGCAAGGACAGAGCGCTTTCTGTATCCCAGGGTTCTTGCCTTGGTGTACCGGAAGAATGGGATCACACATGGGCTTGGAGAATGAGTGCAAGGTTTTATTGAGTGGAAGTAGCTCTCAGCAGATGGGGGAGCCAGAAGGAAGATGGTTTTCCCTTGGGGTCAGGACGCTTGGTGGCCTGGGCTCTCCTCCAACTGCCCCTGCCAAACTCCACCTCATTCCACCAGTTGGTGGCCTGCCGGCATGCCAGCATCTCCCACACCAGTGTTTTCCTCTTGACATCCAGCTGCCCATGTGTTCCTCCTCTAAAGTGCTCCTCTCAACGTGCAGCCACTTGTGTGACTGCCTGCTAGGGCCTCAGGGGTCTTTGTAGACACAGGATGGGGGCATGGTGGGCCAGGGTGGACTTAGGAAATGCAACATTTAGGTGCAAAGGCAGGGGTGCCCCTCCTCACCTAGGTCCAAGGGCGCAGGCCCAGGGGTGGAGCCCTCCATATTAATCTTGTCCACTTGATTATTAAAATCCTCCTCTGCTGAGGTCACCTGTTGGTGAGCACTCACATGGGATACAAATATCTTCACAGTTTTTGACCACTCAGAGAGGTCCATCTACATACCTCTTCCTCAAATTTTTTTGTCCCTGATTTTCCAATCATGCTTCTTCCAAGTCCCTGACCATCCAGCCAAATCATTGACTACAGCCCATGAATCAGTATATAATCACACATCTGGCAATTTCTCCTTCCATGCAAAGTGCACAACCAGGTGCACTGCTCGAAGTTCTACCCACTGGGAAGATTTCCCTTCACTGCTGTCCTTCAGTATGTCTTATAAAGGGACTGTAGTGCTGCAGCTGTCCACTTGCAGGTGGTGCCCGCATATCGTGCAGAACCATTTGTGAACCACGCCCTAGTCTTCTCCTCCTCTGCCAGCTGATCATAGGAAACTCCCCATGAGGCCATCAGTGCAGGCTGGGGGAGACAAGGCAGGGTGGGAGGTGTGGAGACCATGGGCATTTGAGCCAGTTCCTCATGTAACTGACTTGTGCCTTCAGGACCTGCTCAAGCCTGCTCATGTATATATCACTTCCATTTGATGATGGAAGGTTACATGACCCACTTTACAGCTAGATAGATCAGAAAGCACCCAGTTCATGATAGACAGTTCAGGTCACATGGTGACTTGATGACCCATAGTCAAACATTCAGTTTCCACCAAAGTCCAGTAATAGGCCTAGAGCCTATTCAAAATCCTAGAGGCCTCCACTGTGATTCACCTATGGGGGCCTGTCAAAGGCTCCAAACAGCATCCCTATCTGCCACTGACACCTCAAGCACCACTGGATCTGCTGGGTCATATGGCCCACGTGGCAGAGCAGCTTCCACAGCATCCTGGACCAGTTGCGGAGCCTTCTCCTGTTCTAGATCCCACTCAAAACTGGCAGCCTTTCAGGTCGTTTGATAAAGGGTCAGTGTAACGCACCCAAATGAGGAATGTGTTACCTCCAAAATCCAAATAGCCTCACTAGGCATTGTGCCTCTTTCTTGGCCATAGGAGAGGTCAAATGCAGCAACTTATCCTTCATCTTGGAAGGAATATCTCGACAAGCCCCACACCACTGGACCCCTAGAAATTTTACTGAGGTAGAAGGTCCCTGAATTTTAGTCGGATTTATTTCCCATCCTCTGGCACTCAAATGTCTCACCAATAAGTCCAATGTGTTTGCTCACTGAATCCAGTCAGCATAATGTCATCAATGTAATGGACCAGTGTGATATCAAATAAGTGAAAAGTGACTGAGGTCTCTCTGAATAAGATTGTGACACAAGCTGGAGAGTCAATATACCCCTGAGGAAGGACAGTAAAGGTATATTGCTGGCCTTGCCAGCTGAAGGCAAATTGCTTCTGGTGGGCCTTATGGACAGGAATGGAGAAAAAGGCATTTGCCAAGTCCATGGCTACATACCAGGTGCCAGGAGATGTGTTAAATTGCTCAAGCAATGAAACCACATCTGGTACAGCAGCTGCATTGGAGTCACCACTTGGTTAAGCTTATGATAATCCACTATCATTCTCTAAGATCCATCTGTCTTCTGCACAGGCCAAATGGGAGAGTTGAACAGGGATATGGTGGGAATCACCACCCCTGTGTATTTCAAGTCCTTGATGGTGGCACTAATCTCTGCAATCCCTCCAGGGATGCAATATTGTTTTTAACTTACTATTTTCCTAGGTAGAGGCAGCAGCTCAAATGGCTTCCATGGGGCCTTTTCCACCATAATAGCCCTCACCCTACCAGTCAGGGATCCAATGTGGGGGTTCTACCAGCTGCTAAGTATGTCTTTGGCAATTATGCATTCTGGCCCTGGGGAAATGACTACAGGATGAGTCTGGGGACTCACTGGGCCCACTGTAAGTCAGACCTGAGCTAAAACTCCATTAATCACCTGACCTCCATAATCCCCTACTTTCACTGGAGGACCACAGTGATGTTTTGGGTCCCCTAGAATCAATGTTTCAAAACTATCATTTTGCCATGTTTATCCCTCTCTATCTCAACAAACAAGTTACTTCTAACCAAGGGTGTAGGTGTTATCTGCCCCAGCAACATCAGCTCAGAGCCAGTGTCCAGTAGTGCCTAAAATATCTGATCATTTATCTTTCTCCAGTGCACAGTTACCCTGGTAAGAGGCTGGAGGTCTCCTTGGGGGAGGATGGGAGAAAAATTAACAGCATAAATTGTCAGTAGTGTAGTGGGTTCCTTCCTTAAGGGGACCCGGCCTCCCCTTCATTCACAGGGTTCTGGGTTTGTAAACTGGCTCAAGTCTGGAAATTGATTGAGGGGCCATGATTCTCTGTTTTTATAATTCAAATTAGTCTTTTGTCCATTCGACCTGGAAGTTTTCTGCTTATATAAATTATAGGAATGGGCCAGGCACAGTGGCTCACGTCTGTAATCCCAGCACTTTGGGAGGCTGAGGCGGGTGGATCACAAGATCAGGAGTTCGAGACCAGCCTGGCCAATATGATGAAACCCTGTCTTATCTAAAAATACAAAAATTAGCCAGGTGTGATGGTGGGCACCTGTAGTCCCAGCTACTCAAGAGGCTGAGGCAGGAGAATTGCTTGAACCCGGGAGGCAGAGGTTGCAGCGAATCAAGATCACACTACTGCACTCCAGCCTGGGCAATGCAGCAAGACTCCATTTCAAAAAAAAAAAAAAAAGAAATGCAGTAGGCTTCAGGTCAGTTTCACTTCTAGGAACAATGTGATTAATTAGCCAATGCCATAGCTCTGCGTGAGTCAGACTATTCTGATTGCTGCTTTGCTTCTGCTGTCCATTACAGTAGCTACACCCACCTTGCCTGTGATGACTGCGTGCCACCAATTTGCCCCTGCCACCTTGCGATCCAATTATTCCCATTGTATTTAAATTTTGTAGTTGAGTAACTGTTCCCATGCAGTTCCCATGGTTAGATCTGACACACAAAGAAGAGCAATTACAGGGCTCTTCAAAGATGCAGGTGCTACCCTCACAAATCTATTTTGCAAAGCATGATTGAGGGTGTATCTTCTGGACTGTCCCAGCTGGGATGAGTAGGTGTAAAGTGACTAATTCACTCCACCATTTCAGTCTTCCTGTCTTTGGATCCCCTCCTCTCCATTAAACCAAGGGAGATCAGGCATTTCCAGCTCGCTCACAGTGGGCCATCTTTTAAAAAAAGAGGTAAAGTTTACTATGTTGTAGTGGTCAGCACTCTTTCAGCTGTAAATTATAACTGGCTTAAGCATAAAAGGGAACTTATCGACTCATGTAACTAAAAGTGTGTAAGCTAAAAAAATTAAAAAGTTAAGTTCTTAATCTATGATTTCAGGTGTTGCCGGTCCAGGCGCTCACACAGTGTTATCAGGACTCTCTCCCCAGATCTCAGTGCTGCCTTTCCTCCGTGTGGCCCTATTTCCAAAAAGACTCTCCCCACTCAGAAGTGACAGTGACTACCAGCAGTTCCGGGTGTAAATTCTACCAGATTAGCAACTCCAAGAAGAACAGATTCCCCTTTTAAAAAAAGCGCCAGCTTCCACCATAGCTTCTGTCCAGGGAAATTTCTGTGTCTCCTGGTGGTGGGGTGGAATTCGTGGCATCCAAACCACATGGACTTGGAATCAGAGATGGGTGGTTCCTTAAAGGAAACCTGACCAAGCAGAATCATGCTCCCTGCATATCCCAACAACATGAAAATAGCAAAACAGGTAAGTATTTATCTAATAACGTTGAATCTTATACATTCCCCTAAGTGGGGTACATGTTCTTACAACAAAACTCTACAATTCTACAAAGGTCAGTATAGTGTTGGCCAGGGATACAACTCTCTTTTAGTATGGTGTAGTGGGGTTCTACTTGTCAGGGTTCTGGAATAAACTAAAATTCACTCAGATGGTTTAAACAAACAGACTTTAAGAAAAAAGCTATGTATAAAGATGTGGGAAGGGATAAGAGCAATGTAAGAAGGGTGTTTTGGCACCCAAAATCTAGCGGCACTAATATGTTGTTAAAACACCTATAGCCAAAGGGACATGGCTTTGCCAGTGGAGCTATGGCTGTGGAGGAAGGCGCTTGCTCCCAGTGAAGCAGCCTTACAGCCAGGAAAAGGTGGGAAAGAAATATCCTGATGTTTCTCTTCTCTTTACCCTCTGATTTTCCTGTTGGTGCCAGAAGAGTTGGCACAGATGAGTAGGTGATGTAGTCTGTAGTGGTTGACTTCCTGTGACACAGAGTAGAAGAGAAGGATGGAAAATGAATCTGCAGGAGCAAAGAGGAACAGAGGGCATAACCTAGCACATCAGAGTATTACATATAATTCAGGTGGTGGCCCACGGGTCCCTCATTGGCTATGCCCATCTACACACACCTCCCAATGTCCACTGGCTGCAGTTCACTAATCTAAGGATAGAGATGCCTGACTTAAGCAAGTCAACAAAATTCTCCTTCCTGAATTTCAATCTTGAATAGACATACAGAGTCTTCAAGGTGTGGGAGCTGAATCATCACACAGCAGCACCCTAGAGAGAAATTCCTACTGTTTCTGATGCGGAAGTCTCACGAGCTTCTCTGATTCCTATCCTTTCTATAGCTTGTTTTTTCAGCTGTGTCTCCACTTACATGAGCTACCCTAGTATTACTTAAATAAATTCCACTTTTAATTTTGAGCCAGAGTGGTTTTTCTGTTGCTGGGAACAAGAAATAGGCTAGTTACAACATTTGGGATGGATTTTTTTTTTCTCGTTTACACATTAACGAGGACTAGGTGGTTCCACAGCTGTGGCGAGTTTGAGCATGGACATTACGTGTTTCTGGTTAATGTCCAGACTTGTGCTCTTTAACAGTCGATACAGTGACACCTTTGGGTCAAAGTTGATGAGTTTAATGAGGACAAGTTCCTAAATATAAAAACACAACTTCAAAATAGTGCAAAGATGGACCATTGCCAAAGATGAAATTCACTTCGCAAAACAATTTTGGGTCAGTTCCGACAAAGGTGAACGAGAAGCCAAGGCCACAATAATATTCCTATCTGAAAACTTTCAAAAACTGTTATATGCAACATTTCCATTCAGCTGGAAATAGTTCACAGACAATAACATCAGTTCTCGGATTTTTGCTTGCTTGTTTGTTTTGTCCTTGACCAGCTGGCCCAGGTTGATATTTCGCTCTTGCCTACCTGCATCCTTTCTGCACTTGCATCCACTGGACCCGGTGAATGGCACACTGAGCTGATGGCAGTGGGACAAATGGGACAGGGAGCAGTTCTGGCTTTGTGAAGATTGCAAGCTAACATTTATTAAAACTAGGTACTGGGTCTTCTGGAACAGGGAAAGAGAAGGCCAGATAAATGTGGGTTAAGGAAATCAGGAGTCTTCCAGGGACAATCTGAGATCTATTTTGAGCCCCACCTTAAAATCCAGGAAAATTACAACTCAAGAGAATTGACTAAGCAGACCTTAAGATGGACAGGCACCCTCCCAGCATTACATTCACCCACCACTTGCATTTTTTCCTTCTATCCCCACAATCTTCAGATGGAATAATGGCTAGCCAACTAACTGGGACCCTCTGGGAACCTCTGGAAAATAATTCTGGACAGTGACATGCTGAATCTTCTAGAGTTGACCATGACTTTGTTGGGCTCTTTTAAAGAAACAGAACTGAGCAACTTGCCTACCACCCTCTTAATTTACACCATTATTCTCTGCGCCCACAACATCACACTTCAAATAGACCCTGTCAGTGCACTGAATCCAGACATTAGCAAACAAACCATCCCATGACTCATGACATGGGGAAAAACACCTAACACTTTTCCTCAAGGAAGACTCTGTATGATGAAATCTTGACTGGAGACTAGATGGCTTCCAGACAATACTCAGCTCCTCCATAGCTCCTGGCTGGCATCAGTGAGCAGCATTCCCCAACAGAGACTGAGTCCCTCCAGATGTGGACTCCACCCTTATCAGATGGCCCACCATCCTCTTTCCTTTCTTATGCTCCCTCCATCCCTTTTTCTTTTCCCAGCAAAGGAAATCCTTTCAAATCCCAACGGCTGAAAACGTGACTTTTACTCATTAAGTATTATGGTCTAGCTTGGCACTATCCAATTTCAGCTACAGTAAAAATGATCTGTATTCTGAGCCATACAATACAGTAGCCTAGCCACATTTATCTATTAAGCACTTTAAATGTGGCTAGTGCAAAAGAAACTGGCTTTTTCATTTTATTTACCATTAATTAATTTAAGTTTAAATAGCTGCTTGCTGTAGGCTGGTAGCTACCATATTGGACAGTGCAGGGTCTAGCCCTTGACACTCAAACACTAAGAATTTACTCTCTTTTTTTTTTTAAGAATTAATTCTCTTTTATTTTCTTTCAGATTCTTTCTGATTTTCTTCTGATGTTTCTAAGAAAACAAACTTGGAATAGTCTAGCTAAAGAGTGGGATAAGTGAGGACATTAAGCAATATTTCAAAACTATCATTTTGCCACGTTTATCCCTCTCTATCTCAACAAACAAGTTACTTCTAACCCAGGGTGTAGGTGTTATTTGCCCCAGCCTGTCTGAGAAGGATTTCATATGCTTCAGTACCGGGTAACATTCTTGCCTGTCTCATGTGTCACTTCTTAGGTCTCCCAGGCAGATCTTTCATGGTAGAAATAAAGGGCTTAACAGAATCAAAGAGGGCAGAGAGAAGTAAACATCACGCCTATGACTCCACACCACTTTTCCTGTGTGTCACACTAATAGGTGTTTGAACCCCATGTAACATTGTGAGGTGGAGGTGGCCTGATCTCACCATCCAGCCTGAGTCCTATAAAGGTGTGTCTAGGTAAACAGAGCCTTGTGCCCAGGAATGGCCAGCCTCACAGGTTGCCAGAGTCCTGGAGTAGCTTGGAAGTGGATGTCTGTGTGCCTGCTCGAGGGCTGGCAAAGCAGCAGCAACAGCAGCCTGAACCTGAGGAGGCCTAGAGAGCAGGGGCAAAGGATGACTCAGCAGCGACTTTTATAGACCATTGGCCAAGGACCAGGCGGGTTCAATGACACCTCAGTGGATACAATCATGGACAGATGGCAGCTAAGACCAAATGTTGCCCCTCCTTCCAGGTCTTTGGCATAGTTTAAGTATCCCAGAAATATGATGGAATCAGAGAGAAAAACAGAAGACCAAGTAATTTGAAATTAAGTGTTTATAGACCCCAGAATATTAGCACACAAAAGTAAAATTTAGTTATAGAAAAATAAATTTACTTTTATTTCTTACTTAGGTTGGTGAACCCCTACATTATTATAATGAGATTAGTACTGTAATATGTATTTTTTATATTATATTCCCCCAAAAGTGTTCACTGAAAGTGGACTACAAAACCTAGGCCCCAATTCCTCCTTGTAAAGGAGGAATAGGTTAAATTAGCACATGTAGTCCTGAGTTTCTAGTATTCTCCAACAAAGAAAGGCAAATTAAATGCAAACTAGAAGCCTATGATACTCAAAGATTTAGAATTTTACTTAGGGGGAAGGAAAGCAAGTAATTCTTTTTTTATTATGCTAAAATATATTAATACAAAACATAAAACCATTTTAGGTGTTCAATTTAATGGCATTAAGTCCATTCATATTGCTGGGCAACCATAACCACAAACCTCTCCAGAACCCCAAATTGAAACTCTATACCCATTAAACAATCACCTTCCATCCTCACTCCCATCAGCCCCTGGCACCCACCATTCATTTTCAGTCTCTATGAATTTGACTAACTTAGATACCTCAAGTAAATGGAGTCATAGAATATTTGTTATTTTATGTTTGGCTTTTTCACTTGGCATAATGTCTTCCAGTTTCATTTAGGTGGTGGCATACATCCAAATTCCATTTTTTTTCTAAGGCGGAATAATACCTCACTGTATGTATTCACCACGTTTTGTTTATTCATTCATCTGTTGATGGACATTTGGGTTCTTTCTACCACTTGGCAATTGTAAAGAAGGATGCTATGAACATGGGTGCACAAATATCTGTTTGAGTTCCTTCTTTCAATTATTTGAGGTGTATAACCAGGAATGGAACTGCTGGATCATATAATAATTCTGTTTAATTTTTGAGGAAAGACCATAGTGTTTCCCAGAGCAACTACATCATTTTATGTCCTCCCCAGCAATGTACAAGGGTTCCAACTTTTACACATCTTTACCAACTTATTTTTTATTTTACAAAATCAAGTTGGAGTTAGCCTTGATCTATTTGAATGGAAAGATATTCTATGCTTACTTTTTCTTTTTAATTGTGTTCATGTTGCTGCTTTTGTCAAAGCATCCAGCAAATTTCTTCTAACCCCCATTCTTTTCTCCTTGTCTCCCTGATTTTACTATTGTGACAAAGCAGATCAGAGAAAAAGTCAAGAAAATAGTAAAATTTGTCCTTCAGTCCTCTCAGTAGTACATTTACCAGGGAGCTACATGCTCTCTGCCTCCGCAGGCCACCCTGGCACTGCTCGTCAACCCAGACACCTCACTCCCAGATCTTTCTCTTTTTCCCCCCCACTCCCCACATCCCAGTGTAACTTGAGGAACCTAATATAAACTGCCATGTTAATACATTACTTTGTAAAGTGGTGTGCATACAGACTACTTTTGTAAATAACACCTTAATCATGACGAATGACTTGAAGGGGGAAAATGTCAGGTGCACCAATAGGATGCGGGGGAGTTGCAGAGGCTCAGTGTAAACGAAAGACCTGGACAAGAAGTCCTACCATATCATTTCTAATCAGACACAACCACAAACTAACCGGAAAACTTTAAGCAAGCCATCTACTGTTTCTGGGACTCTGTTTCCCCATTTGTAAAGTGCAAGATAAACTCCTTCCAATGAAAAAGCGGGATGATCATTTCATCTGTCTAAACATTCGCATATATATGAGTGAGTTAAAATAATGTACTTCAACAATATACTGTGCCATTTCTAAGATGTGTCTTATTAAATATAAACCCACAATAACAGAATATGGTAAGAGTGCAGAAATAGGAAAGCACAACCGAAAGCTTAGAACACAACCAAAAGCATGGTCTAGAAGTAGATCCAAGGATATCAGATAAAACATATACATTGTTTAATCACTCAACATGTGCCAACTATGGTAAGTCCTCAATGTCTTCAATACATCCTTGGAAACTGCGACTTTAAGCAAAGTGACATATAATGAAACCAGTATTTTTTTCTCATCAGTGTTATAATGAAACAACAACACTGAAGAAGACAATATTATTGGAGGACTTGTAGTTCATTATTTCACTTAAAGTCACAGCTTCCAAGAACCTATCCATGGTGTAAAGTGAGGGCACACTGTGCTATGTTTCATGCGTTAATATTATTTAATTTATCACTTAATTTCTGCAACATGACTATTGAAGTAAGAGAGTGATTAATTAAGAAAGTAATGGGTGTCATGTTATTTTATTTATTTACGTATTTAATTTTATTTATTTATTTATTTATTTTTTGAGACAGAGTCTTGCTCTGTTGCCCAGGCTGGAGTGCAATGGCACAATCTCAGCTCACTGCAACCTCCACTTCCTGGGTTCAAGCAATTCTCCTGCCTCAGCCTCCCAAGTAGCTGGGATTACAGGTGCTCATTACCACGCCCAGCTAATTTTTTGTATTTTTAATAAAGACTGGGTTTCACCATGTTGGCCAGGCTGGTCTTGAACTCCTGACCTCAGGTGATCCGCCCACCTCAGGTGATCCACCTATTTGTTTTCTTTTCTTGCTTTATATTCTTTGGAATCAAATCAAAAGCCATTTCTTCCTCTTCACACCAAGAGAGTTAGCTGGGCCAGCCTGTATTGGTAAATTCTAGCCAGAGGTTATAACTGTGACCCACAGTGTAACTCTGGTTTCTAAATGTAAAATCTACAGTGTAATTTTTAAAATATAAATTAGTCATTAGCAATATTTTAAATTAAAGGTGTTTCACATGCTTTCTTTTATAAAATCCAAATTTTCAACAACTCTTGAAAAGTCATTAGAATTAGGCAACACTGGGCATTTATTACCAACAAGATCAGCAGAATACAAGTAACACCTACCTATTCAGACTGAGCGTGTGCTCTGCAGTTCACTAGACACTCCCACTCTCTGTTAATCTGTATATTACTGCCTAACTACCTGCAGAGGGTGTTTCAATTTGTACCTTCCGAGATGTTAAGTTAGCAACTTTCGTTATTTAAGCTCTGAAGGGAATCCACGTGAAACCTCAAATGGGGAGGGCATGGAAACTTTTGTACACAAAGAGTAAAATAGGAAAGCATGGGAACCCACCATGGGGCAGTAATTAGATGCAGAACACTGGGGAATGGATGGTTATAGCTCCCACAGGTGCATGAGACCCTGACCAGTCTGAGTGGGCACAGCCAAAACACCAAAACCTCCTAGGGGATCAGGAAATGACTTGATAACAAGCCTCAGGTTCTTACACGTCTGGGTAATGCCTACGGTTCTTGCAAGCCTGGGTAATGCCTGGGAGTGGTGCCCCACCTGGAAGATCCTCACTACGAACGGCTTCATACTGGCCTGTGCAAGCACGATGACAAGCCACGTAGACCTCCATGAAGACACAGCAAATGACAATGCCTGAGGGCAGCCCCATTGACTGTGAAGGAAAATGGCAGAATTTCCTTGGCGACCTCTTTACAAGGGATGTAGGAGCACATAGGGCTTCTTTTATCTTCTGGAGAACTGAAGAGAACCCACAGAGAACAACTAATGAACTTCTGATGCAACTGAGTGAGGTGGTGCCAGTGTGGTAGACGGTGAGGGCAGGAGTCCACATTCTTTGTGTGTGTGTGTGTGTGTGTGTGTGTGTGTGTGTGTTCCAATAAAACTTTATTTAAGATTGTTGACATTTGGCCGGGTGCGGTGGCTCACGCCTGTAATCCCAACACTTTGGGAGGCTGAGGGGGGTGGATAACAAGGTCAGGAGATTGAGACCATCCTGGCCAACACGGTGAAAACCCCTCTCTACTAAAAAAGTAAAAAAAAATATTAGCTGGGTGTGGTGGTGGGCACCTGTAGTTCCAGCTACTTGGGAGGCTGAGGCAGGAGAATGATGTGAACCCAGGAGGCAGAGCTTGCAGTGAGCCAAGATCGCACCACTGCACTCCAGCCTGGGTGACAGAGCGAGACTCCATCTCAAAAAAAAAGAAAGAAAGAAAGAAAGAAAGAATGCTGATATTAATTTCAATTTTATATAATTTTTACATCATGAGCTATTATTCTCCTTTTGATTTTTTCCACCTAAAAATGTAAAACCATGTTTAGCTTTCAGGCCATACAAAAACAGGCAGGCAAAAGTTTGCTAAACACTGAAATAGAGGAAGGAGGAGGAGAAAGAACAGGAAATAAATTACTATGGTAGAGGAGTATATTCGTTTGGTGTTTATATTAGGCTAGATTATGGTGAAGTAACAGACAACCTAAAAATTTCAATGATTTACAATAACAAAAGGTATTTCTCATTCACAGCACATGTGTACTTTGTGCTGGCTAAGTTCTATTCCATGTTGTTTTCATCCTGTAATTCAGGCTCATAATGCAACCTCTATCTGGAATACTGCTGCATCTAGGGGCAGAAGAATCACAGAGAACATGGCAAACCAAGTGCTGGCTCTAGACCTTGCTGCCTGAAATTGACATACATCATTTTCACTCTGTTTCACTGGCCAAAGCAAATCACATACCATGCTAAACTACAATGGGGCAGGATATAGAATCCTCTTCCACACCAGGGCAATTACTATTTATGAACAATAACACAGCAGCCCATATTTTCAACAAACTTTCCTGGAGGTTGTGCTAAACAAACAGGGTTGGGAGCTCCAGTTCCAGCTATTTCCTCATTAATGTCCCTTAAATCTCCAAAATTCCATGACCCTATGAGTTCTTTTGCATAAGGTGCCCATGGATGGCGAAAGGTAGAAGGATGTAAAAACTCGGGTACAGAGGATGTTGGTTGGCAGAGGAATTTATAAACATAAAGCTGCCTTACCGGGGCATATGCCCAATGTAGGAATTCTAATTTGCCCGTCTATTAGTACCATCACCAAAAATTAAAGAAAACTTTCATTCAGGAAGTGGCACGTGCTTCCTAAACAGTGTGATGGTAATGGCCACTGTTGGCTGCCCAGCATGCATTTTCCCCTCCTGCCTGGTAGCACCCTGAGTTCCCTTCAGGGCTTTCCCTTTCCCCCAGTGGTTGTAGCCTCAGAATGCAGACTAGGCTGTTTCGACAAAACCTCGTTTAAACAAGGTAGGCTTCTTTTACAACATTCAAGGTGGCCCCCAGTCCTGAGCGGGAGCCCAATAGTGTCAGGCACACAGGCTCCTTCCATGCCTTTTTCTTTGCCATCCTTAAGGTATGGCCTTTGTCCACGAGGTCAAGGATGACCATCCACAGTCTTAACATTCCACTATTAAAAAAATGAGAAAATGAAAATATAAGTACCTTTCCTTCTAAGGGTACAATCTAGAAGTTGAATAAACCATTTTTGCTCATATGGTCCCATTGACTAGAATTAAGATACACATTCTTCTGTGTGAGGGAGGCTGGAAAAATGGGGTGTGTAGCTCCACTAAAACTTTTATTACTAAAAAAGAGGAAAGCAGACAATGGGTAAATGGTAACTGTAATAGGCTATTTTCCTTCCCTGTAAAGGAATACCTGAAGCTGGGTAATTTATAAAGAAAAGAAGTTTGGCAGGCTATACAGGAAGCAGGGCATTGGCATCTTCTTGGCTTCTGATGAGGCCTCAGGGAGCTTTTACTCATGGTGGAAGGTGAAGTGGGAGCAGCACATCACATGGTGACAGCTGGAGCAAGAGAGAAAGCAGAAAGCATCACACATTTTTAAACAACCAGATCACAAGAGAACTCACTCACTATCATGAGGACAGCACTAAGACATTCATGAGGCACCCACTCCCGTGACGCAAACACCTCCCACCAGGCCCCACCACCAACGTTGGGGATTACATTTCAACATGAGATTTGGGGGGGACAAACATTCCAACTATATCAGTAACAGTCTCTGCCACAAAGGATACATCCCTGGTGCCTGCCCTCCATCAGGAAGGCCAAAGAGCCCCCACCTTCCTTTCACAACACCAGTATAACCAGGGGTGGGCACTTAACTATGCATGGCCAATGGAAGGCTCTTTTCCAGGGCTCTGAATATTGAGTGAATGAAGCAAGGATGAAAAATAGCATCAGAAGGCATGTATTGTGCTGCTGTGTTGAACCATTGCTGGTAGGACAATGTTGTCATGCTTCCTTTCCCTAGCTTCTGGAACTCTGCAGCCTCCAATAGGTTTCCAAGCCTGCTCACAGCCTCCTGTTGATTTTATACCCTCATTCCACCCCATCTACCCCATTCCAGACACTTTTCCAATAAATTTCCTTTTGCTTTAGTTGACTAAATTCTATATTTGTTGCTCTTAATGAAGACCCCTGTCTTAGTCTGTTTTATGTTGCTATAACAATACAACAGACTGGATAATTTATAAAGAAAAAAAGTTTATCTCTTACAGTCTGGAGGCTGGGAAGTCCAAGATCAAGGAACCGCATCTGATGAAGGCCTTCTTCATGTGTCATAACATGGCAGAAGGTACCACATGGCGAGAGGGCAAGAGCATGTCAGCTCAGTTCCTTCCTCCTCTTTTTATAAAGCCTTGAGTCTCATCATGGAGACCCCAATTTTATGACCTTATCTAATCCTAATTATCTCTTAAAGGTCCTACCTCCAAATATCATTAATATATAAATTTGGGGAATGTTTCCAACACATGAAACTTAGAAGACACATTCTCTCCATAGCAAATCCCAATTTAGCCTCAGTCTAGTGAAATGAAAAGAAGTTCAATACCAAGAAGTTTAGATAAACCCTAGTATGCTCTCAGCCTCATGCCACACTGGAGTCTTGGGATTATATCACTGTGGTTCCCTGTTTACAGTGACCTAGGGCCCACTCTAGAATTTATCATTCCCATTGCACTCTTCATCTATCTTAGTTATCTATTGTTGCATAATCAATAACCCCCAAAATTTAGCATTTTAAAGCAATAACCATTTATTATCTCAAGTTTCTGTGAGTCTGAAATCTGAGAGTCACCTAACTGATTTCTCTGGCTCATGAGGAGACTGTCAAGCTGTCAGCAAAGGCTGTGATCTCATTTGGATGCACAGTTGGGCCTTGAGGGGAGGGACAGAGATCTGTTTCCAAGTGCATTCAGAGGATGTTGGTAAGCCCTGGTCTTCCTCATGTGGGCCTTGCCACAGGGCTGCTTACAACATGGTGGCTGGTTTCTCCCAGGGGAGAGATCTAAGAAAGAACAAGACAAAGCACCCAAGATGAAACTCATAATCTTTTACAGCCTAATCTTGGAAGAGACAGCTCCTTATTTCTGCTATTTCCTATTTGTTACAGTGAGTCACCAAATCTAGCTCACACTCAGGAGGAAAAGATCACATAAGGGTACAGGTACCAGAAGGCAGAGCTCACCAGGCCATCTTACCGCCAGGCGGCCACACCATCATCCATCATGAATCAGCAATCACAATCCGTGGAGGAGGATGAAGGGTAAAGCTTACCTAAAAGTGTAATTTCATTTTTTTAATGAAATGGCCTAAATACATGTGTGACTATTTTGCTTTCAAAATATCAGGCAGCAATTGTCAGGCAGAACCCACCATTGCCAATTTTTTTTTTTAAACTGTACTATAATTTACATCACACTGGTACAACTGCTATTTTATATGACATTCCCAAGGATATTTTAAATGATGCTAAAAAAGACAGTTATATCAATTTCTAGTATTTTATTATTATTATTAACAATAACAACCAGATGAGCAAAAAGAGGTAATATGTCCCTTTCCCATTTATCTTATTTTAGTCCTCTGTTCCGATTTCTTTAGCTGCCATTGTAGCTTTCAAAAAGATAGCTCAATTACTGGAGTACTACCCATTAAATTAGAAATGATAGGTTTGCCAAAGAAATAAGCTATTATTTAGAAGTAAAAAGCATAGACAACGACACTGCTAACCCTCAATGAATTTCCAGAAGTCTTAACACCATTTCAAAGCCATTGTGAACAACAAAACTAAGTTGATGCTTTTGAAGTCTAACAAATTGTTAAGGCACAAAATGACAATACCTGTAAATAGCTAGGATTGCTCAATTATTTAATAAAAGATCTCATGTGCAAACAAAGTAATGTGTAAGCATCTACGTGCCAGTTGTTCAAGCCCGGGAGTCCTCTATGACTTTACATAGTTCCCACTTGAACAAGTGTGATCTTCCATGGGGTTCTACCTCTCAGGGCGATCACAAGGAGGAAGAGCTCATGCAGGGTCAAAAAAATGTTTTATTTCAACATATAAAAGGAAAGGAAAGGGAACATTATTAGCAGGGTGCCCGGATTTCCCTTTACTAAACACATTATCTCATTTAATCCAATCTTAAACGTCACTTTCCTCAAGGAAAACTTTCCTAACCACTGTCTCTAATGGATCTCAGACACCCCTTCCCCATTTTTCTTTGCACACACAATATTCCTTTCCTTCATAGCACTTATTTTATTTTTAATAGGGCATTTCTTTGTTTTCTTACATGTGCACCATCCTAAACTACAAGCTTCGTGACGGTAGTGTCTCCACTCACACCATTAGGCAGTGCAGCAGATGGGCTGAGCACACACTTCTGGAACCAGCCTGCCTGGGTTCCAGTCCTGGGTATGGAAATCACCAACTATGTGACTTACGCAAGTTTCCTAACCTCTTCGGGCCTTACTCTTGTCATCTGTAAATAGGGAATCAAAGTAGCACCCCCACTGCCTTTGTTATGAGGATAAAGTCAAAAACTGTGTATTAGTTATCAGAGAACGCCTAGCTTTGGGCTCAATAAGTGTATCTTTAGGAATAAATTCAACTCTCACAATAGTTCTACCAAATAGACATCATTGCTAAGTCTACACATGAACAGCCCAATCCTCAGAAGCCAGCTAAAATCACACACTAGTTAGTCAGTCCTGGTAGTCCTAGATAACACATGTTAACTCCAAACAATCTATGGTTCTTGGGTCAAATTATCTAGCTTTGTGTTGCCTGTGATGTTACTCTTTATTGTTTTCTGGCCTTTAGTGAAGTTTCCCAGCTTCAAATTAACTATATTATGGGTTATTAAAGAAAATATCTCCAGAAACTGGACTTAAACTTATTATAAAGGTTTGGCAGTTTCCTTTCAATAGTGTTTGCTAATTTTCACAAGAACCCTGCGGTATTAAGATCCTCATTTTACAAAAGAAGCATTGGGGAGGGATTGAGTAACTGCCTCCTTCCTTCAGTACAGTTGTATAGCAGGGCTCCAAATTGCAGTGGTTCCATCAGTGAGTTCTGGAAGCACATCCCCCCAGCTCTGAATCCTGGTCCACTCACTTAAATATCTCTGATTTAGCTTCCTAATCTAGAGAAAAGAAGGCGTTCATTTCTCAACTCTGCATTGAGTTGTTGTATAATATAAACAACATCTGTACATGGAAAGTGACTAACATACTTCTCAGCTCATAATGTGTTCAATCTTGATAAATGCTAGTGCTGATGGTAGTGGTGGTGGTGGTAGGTGGTAACTGGTAGCAGCATTCGTACCATGTACACAATGATATTTGAAGGATGAGAGTTGTCCAGATGGACAAGGAGAAGGTAGATGAAAGACCATTCTTACAGAAGCTACAGTCTATGAAGGCATGAAACAGGATGGCATGTTTTAGCAATATGGCTCCAGGAGAGGCATGGCATCAGATGAAGAGAGGAAGGTATAAAAGACTGGGTTTGTTATGAAAAGGAGTTTTAAGTGGAAGATATTAGTAGATTTGCATTTAAGTCCAAATGTACTGAGCTTTTAGGGTTGAAACAGAGGAGACAATCATGAAGACCAGGACACAACCAACAGTGAACACCTTAATTGAGGCTGGAGTTGCAAACAGCAAGAAGGCACACAATTTAAACTTTTGGCAAACAGACATGACAGGATATGACTGTGGCCTGAAGGGATCTAGAAAGCGAAGGGGCTAGAATCTTATGTGTCTAGGATAGGTGACTAAGTAGATGATCCAACCATCAAGAAAGACATTCAGAAGGAACACCAAGCTTCAAGATGAGGCAGAAAATGAAAAATTGTATCAATGAATTCAAAACCCTTAGAGTAAAAACTCATCAGACAGTTAAATCTTATAGGACAAGAGATCAAAAAGTGGGTGGACATACATCTTCTTGTGCTTTTACTGAAACAACCTGACTTGATGGTTTCTGGGACAGGATTCCTGGGTTGTTTATCTTATACCCTAGTTCCTGGGCATGGTGTCTTTCCCCCAGAATTATGTCTGAGAGCTAGATCTGAGACTGGTGCTGTTTCTTCACTTGAGCAGCAGAGGAGCTAGTTGGTTCATATTTAGGACCATGATGTAAGAAATGGGAGAAGGTTTAAACAGGTCAGTAGTATAAAACTCAGCATGAGCCAGGCATGGTGGCTCATGCCTGTAATCCCAGCACTTCAGGAGGCCAAGGCAGGAGGATCACTTGAGCTCCAGAGTTCAAGACCAGCTGGGGCAACATAGTGAGGCCTTGTCTCTATTTTTGATTTAAAGGAAAATAAAATAAAACTAAGCATGAAGATAGGTACCAAGACAAGAGACACTATCTCACTCCCACCCAACATGGGCATACACTGAGTGGAAACCAGGCAGACCTCTCTGGTCAGTTCAACTTGTTATTTCTCTGCCCTAATGCTCCCCATTTTAATTTGCTGAGTGAATATAGCTACATATAAGTTAAACATGTAATGTGAGTCCTCTGTAAAGGTTTGATCAGTCTTTAATGGATAATTGAGTTAATGAATGAGAAAACCTTCTGAGCTTCATAAGCTTTCTCATGCCTACCCAGTGGAAGGTAATACTGTGTGTAAACTCAGAAAATGGAGTCCTGTGAATCAATGGTCTTCAGATTTTCTTGTGTGCTTACTCCTTGAGGGAATTTTGACAGACTATGAGGTCCTTTGCATATTTTTAAGTTGATAACAAAATATTTTCAACAAATTTAAAGAGTTGTAAAGTGTATAATTTATAGGATAGTGTCAATAATGACTTTTTAAGATAAAACTATGAGCTCACTCTTTTAAATATATTCAGTAAGATTTTGACAAATCTTCATTCATTTCTAAAGTATCCACTAACGGCTGGGATCTGTAATTCACGCCTATAATCCCAGCACTTTGGGAGGCCAAAGCAGGTGAATCACTTGAGCCCAGGAGTTCGAGAGCAGTCTGGCCAACATGGCAAATCCCTCACCCCATTGTCTGTACTAAAAATACAAAAATTACCTGGGTGTGGGGGCACGCACCTGTGATCCCAGTTACTCGGGAGGCTGAAGCAGGACAATTGTTTGAACCTGGGAGGCAAAGGTTGCAGTGAGCCAAGATCACACCTCTGCACTCCAGCCTGATGACAGAGTGAGACTCTGTCTCAAAAATAAAAATAAAAATAAAATATCCACTAACAAGCTCTTCTTTAACAGTAAAAATTCTTATATTATTCCTTTTTTGCTCCTTATATACTTATTTCCATTCTACTTTCCTGTCATAATTCTGTCTTAATGTAACATATTTATGTTTAGTGATGTTTTTATTATTCTATCATAGTTTTCTACTGAGAAATGTGTATGTAAACTGAAATCAAACATTGTTATTTCTGTAACTATATAATTATGTGTTAAAGATATTTGTCTTTGAGAATGCTGTCAATTTAAACATTACTATTGATTACAAATGATCTAAACAATGTAAAATACATTAAATATGTTGTTTAAATATCATTTAACATAACAAGTAACTATCTGTTGTTATTGTTGTTGTAACAAATTACCACAAATTTAGCAGCTTAAAACAACTCATTTATTATCTCACTGTTCTATGGGTCAGAAGTCTCAGTCTGCTCAGTTTTACAAGCAAAAATCAAGGGTTAGCAGGATTGAATTCTCCTCTGGAAGCTTGAGGAAAGAATCCACTTCCAGGCTCATTCAAGTTGTTGGCAGAATTCAGTTTTACACAGCTGTAGGAATGAGGTACTATTTCCTTGCTGGCCGTGGGCTGGAGACCACCCTTAGCTCTTAGCACCTGACCTCTGGTCCTTGCAGGTGGGTCTCAGGACCAGCAAGGGTGCAACATATCCTTCTCACTCCACATCTCTCCTGCCTCTTCTTCCACTGCTGCATCTCTCAGACAGATGCTTCTGCTTCTACAGAGTCATGTGACTACACTGGGTTCACCATAATTCAAGATAATCTTTCCATTTTAAGGTCAACTGACCCATCGACTGATTGGTTAATTTAATTCTGCAAAGTTTATTCATAGCAGTGCCAAGATCAGTGTTTGACTGAATAACCAGGGGTCAGGAGTCTTGGCGGGACATCTTTAGAATTCTGCCAACCACAGTAATCTGTTTTTAGAAAAACAGCTTTTAATGAGATAGATGAGGTGTTTTTTTAAATTAGCCCATGTGTCTGTGGGTGAATATTACTCACTGGCAGGATGAGACACATATTTAAGGACTGTATATCTGTTTTTCACTTTCAAATATGTAAGTGCTGAGGAACTTTGTTCACATACATAAGTAGACGGGAATGGAAGGAGTTTTGTTATAGCAACATAACCAGTTTGTAAACACCTTCTAAATTATTATCAAAAGTATCATAAAATGATATATCATTTGAAGTTCTCTTTTCTTCAATGATTCATCAACTAAAAAGCCACTGAGGGTCTCCTGCAATTCTATTGAAACCGAATAATTAAAAGCCATCTGACATGCAACAGGATTCTTTACCCAATCATCTCATTCCCAATTTCTGGAACACACAGTGGTCCCTCCTTCTCCATGGAGCCCAGCAGATGCCTGAAGCAGTGGATAACACCAAATCCTATGTGTACTATGTTTTTTCTATATGTACATATCAATGGTTAAGTTAATTTACAAATTAAGCACAGTAAGAGATTAACAAGAACCAATAAGAAAATAGAACAAATTATAACAATATACTATAATCAAAATTATGTGAATGTGGTCTCTTTCTCTCAAAGTACTGTAATATTTTCAGACTGTAGCTGACCACAGGTAAGTGAAACTGTGATATACAGTGGATAAGGAGAGACTACTGTATGCCAAAAAGTCTGTACCATGCCCATTATTCTTTCATTT
Source organism: Macaca fascicularis (assembly GCF_037993035.2). Classification (NCBI taxonomy): domain Eukaryota; kingdom Metazoa; phylum Chordata; class Mammalia; order Primates; family Cercopithecidae; genus Macaca; species Macaca fascicularis. The sequence continues at coordinate 73,216,696 of NC_088382.1, read as the reverse complement.
ATGAAAACAATGAAACAATTTTTGGAGGCACAAATAAGTTTGAAAATAAAGAAATGTTTCATTTCCCAGCTATAGCTACTATGTAAACAATATTTTTAAAGTAAATACCCATGTTCCAGAGGTTGGACTTGTCCCCACAAGCAACCAAAAACCCAGCTATACAGGGTGAAGGTCCAAGGCTCCTTTAATTATACATTCAGTAACAAGAAAAGATTCAGAAGTGGTTTAATCATAAAATCTACGTTAACCTAAAATAAAAAGGATTTTTTTTCAGATTGGCAACAATAACAATAATAAATAGACATCCTCAATACCCCTCAAAACTAAAAAAGGAATACCTGTAAAAGAATACCTAGTCCAGTGGGCTAACAGGTTCTTTCAAAAGAAATGCAAGCTCTATAGAGAACAACTGGCAGGACCGAGACAGACTGTTTGGAATTATTCAGGATCTATCTTATCACATCAACCTCCTCACTGCATCCTGAGAGGCTGCAAAGCATAAAACCAAAGCCAAAATTCCCTCTTAGCCCACCTTACACTTTACCTGTTGCCATCTCAAAAATAACCATTGTGCCAGTTATCAATTTATTGCCTCATCTCCAAAATCACCCTTCATTGCCCGCTGTGCAAAAATGGATCTATAGGCTTTAATTTGTTTTTCTTTGCCAGTTGGCACAATATTAAACTTTGTCAGTAGAGGGCACTAGAGAGACATCACAGGAAAGAGTCGTTTTCTTCCTGGTTCAGGTGTGCTTTCTTACAAAGCTCCTGAAGCAGAGCTGGCTCTTCCAGCACCCAGCTCTGGCAGCGCCTACAGCATCTTCAGGGCCCAGCTTATACAGTACTCACAGCTTCTCCATGGCTAGCTCCTGCAGTGCATAGCAGTCAGCGGCACCTGGAAGCCAGCAGCTTCTCTTTGCACCCCCTCACCAGGAGGCTTTGTAGCAGGGTGCCTCCACTTCAACAGCTTCCCTAGTACCCTAGAGAGTATACTTCCAGCAACTTCCACCAGAGCAGGATCACAGCAACTTCCCTGCCATTCTATGAACCACAGCCATGCCTTCTACAACAAGGACTTGATCTGTACCTGAGGAACAGGGAGAGAGCTTCCTTCTTGGGTACCCTGCTCCAGCCCTAGGAATAGAGTTGCTTCATGTATCTGCCATTCCTGTATTCTTTGCCATTCTCTTTACTTCCTCCTAGTTAATCCCATGTAACTCCAATTCCCTGTTATAATTCATAATTCTTCACATTAAACTTGCACTGTGCAATTGTCTGTGTGGTGCCAGTTTCCTGGTTAGACCCTGATACAGCCCTAAAATCAGACACTTCCAAGGGGATTTGCCTTAGCTCAGCTAAGATAGGTATGTCTCTTTAAGATTCACAGAGAAGGAAAATTTTTGAAGATGTCATAGTTTCTCTTTTAAACAGATCACTTTGTCTGAGACAAATTAATATTATTTTTAGCAAATTCCCTTATGATACAGAATGAATAATCCCAATTCATTTAACCTTTCTTCACAAACTTCTATTTGAATCATTCAGCATACTTTTCATTGGCCTTTTGGGATCTTCTAAATGTGACGAGGGGCTGTATGATCTCAGACAGACTTCCAGACATGCTGCTGTGCACTTCTGTTCTAATAGTTACATTTTCACAAATTACAAAAAGTGAGAAACATGCCAATGCAAAGGTAAAATTATTTAAATAGGTTGAAAAGACACTCTTGCTTCATCTTTCTTTATTAAAAATGGAAGTGTGGAAAGTAGAAGAGAAAAGAAGGAAAACCACAGAATGTTAGGCAACCTAATCAAAACTAGAAAAGAAGCTGGTGATGTCTAAATAATAAAATAACCACATGGAATTGTGAGCAAGGCATCTAAGGAGCTTTTAATTCTAACCTCAGACTTCTAAAAAGATTTCTAGCTGCTCTCAAGATTATTTGATGGAGTCTAAGGTACATATTAACCCATCATTTGAATTAATCCTGCTTTTGCTATTGTCTTCTGAAACGAGCCCAGAGAATTCTTCTATCCGTCAAGGTCATTTCTGTGACAAGGGCAATAGAATTCTGCAGCCAATGTAAGTTGATTCAGCAGCTGTAATAACATGAAGCCATCTGCAGCCCTACATTTAGTATGCAAATGAGAGAAAGCAAAGGTCTAGCATTAGATGCAAGATCTTAAATTCTGTATTTCTCCTCTCTGGTTTTCTATCTATTTACCTCCAGTAACATCTGATTCATTCTTTGCTACATCAAACAGTTATTGAGCATCTGAGGATACAGACATGAACTAGAATAACAGGGGAAAGCTGCTCTGGCCACTTGACATTTTCCCATTCTACCTAGTCTACCAAGTTTCCTTTAAACTAATTTGCCTCCCTTAAAAGCCAGGACCAGCCAGTTGTTTACTTCCTCATTTCCCACTCCCAGTCCATGAAGCATTGTGACTGTCTCAATGTTTCTGATGATTAGCCCCAAGCCCATTCCTATGCCAGCAGCTCACAGCACTTGACTGAGACTCACTCGGTTTTGTGGAAACTGGGGCCCATACAGCATTAAAGCCTTCAAATTCGGTTCTTTCCTCCTCAACGTTTATCTTGATTTGTTCTCAATTTTTCAAATTTCTTTTTGTCGATCAATGACACCTATCTGATAAAATATTCCTAACATTTTTTCAAATTTGTGTTCTGAATGCATCTCTATAATTCCTTCCTGCTGCAAGCCCTAATCAGCCCTCACTGGAAAGATGGCAATATGTTTGTTGATATCATCTCGTATTGGTAAGTGTTTCTTAGTTACAAGTAAGAGAATCTTCATGTTCTGGTTAGCAACAGAATCTGCAGAAGGGGCAGGGATCGAGCTCTGGAGCTATGCATCCAGGAACAATGTCCAACCACACCCTAGGGGCTGCTCAGTAAAAGTTCCAGTGCCACCACCTCCTGGCATCTGGGAGGATGGAGACAGGGCCAGAGAGTCTGCCACAGCTGCTTCCAAAGAACCAGATATGTCTGCCACTGTACGTGCCACAAGAGCTGTTTTCCCACAGTTAGCCAACTCCTATCGTGGCTCAGTTCCAAATCCAAGTCTTGCACAGGTGCCTCTGAATGGTGTAACTGAGATCACACACCTGTACTTTAGCTTCAAGGCAGCCTAGGAATATGAGTTTCCTGAATTAAAGTTTGGAAAGGTAAAATTCACAATGTAGAATATTCATAAAATGTAGAAAGTACTCAACAATGTTGGGCTGCCACAGAAGCGAAAGACCACTAAATATACCCCTTCAATTCATCTTCTGACATGAAATATAATTATTTTATCACTTTTTAAAAAATAACTTTATGGATTCCCTTTTACCCAAAGATTAATGTAAACTGCTTTGTTTTGCCTTCTTTTCTTCTATTCATTCCCTATTATTTCATTCTCCTAAAAAACTAAAGCATTATAAGATTTTTTTTTTTTTTTTTTTTTTTTTTTTGAGACGGAGTCTCGCTCTGTCGCCCAGGCTGGAGTGCAGTGGCGCGATCTCGGCTCACTGCAAGCTCCGCCTCCCGGGTTCACGCCATTCTCCTGCCTCAGCCTCCCGAGTAGCTGGGACTACAGGCACCCACAACCGCGCCCGGCTAATTTTTTGTATTTTTAGTAGAGACGGGGTTTCACCGTGGTCTCGATCTCCTGACCTTGTGATCCGCCCGCCTCGGCCTCCCAAAGTGCTGGGATTACAGGCGTGAGCCACCGCGCCCGGCAAGATTTTTTAAAACCCACTGGTGGTTTATGACTCTCCGCCCTTGCACGTGCTTTTTTCCTGCCTAGAGTGTTCTTTTCCCTTCAAGTCTCTTCTTAGAGCATATATTGCATGCCAATCTGTGGACTATGCAGTAGAAAAACAAAAATTAATAATGAGTTCCCACCTCAAGGGATTTAGCAGGGTGAGAGAGATATGTAAGCAAACAGTATGAAAACATAAAGCTACTCCTGGGATAGAGTGGTGCTATTGGGTGAGCCAATAGATCCCTGTCCAGAGAACTATGTAGACTTGGATAAGGGGGTTAATCACTTCTGTTTGGAATGGCAGAGATAAAGAGAGTCAGGAGAGGTGTGGCAGGATAATATTTTCAAATATTAATACTTGGGGACTTTTTGATACCTGATATTTCCCTCTCGTTCTCTTCCATGTCAACGGAAGTACCTTATAAGCTTTATGGATTTTCTCATTCAAAACTCTAAGCCCTTAGTATCAAGATTACAAACCAGACGTGTATGAAGTGTATGCACTCTACAGACATGATTTGTTTGACTCAAATGCTGTTTTTATTCATGTAGAATTAGTTGCCAACACCAAATGTTTAACAATTTCATGTAAGACTCTAAATTTCCAGCTTCTCTTGAAAAATTTGGAACTTCTGCAAACTTTAGGTTCACAAGTTTCATGGCATCAACCAGCTGGAGCTGTGTAGTGGCTGCACCTTTAAATATACCCAGGCCCCACCACTCCCTGTTGTCTCCTACACTCACCTGTTTCACCCTTTTACATTAACTACGTTACCCCAGTAGGCATTTTAAGTTTCAACACATGCCTTAGAATAACTGAGGTGGTTTTTAGATGAGCTAAATGTGAGAAGAGGATTCTGGAATATAGATAAATATCAGTAAGACTAGGACTTCTCAGCCATTATAAAAAGAGGTGTTGCCTGGTTAGGAGTGGAACAGAATAGCAGTCTGTGGATCTGAGGGCAGTGAGAATGCAGCCCACCTTCATGGCCATATTGCTTCAGAGATTCTAGCCCCCAGCAACGCATGACTGGTTGTGAGTCTATGGCCAGAATGCACTGAGAACCTGACCAAAACCTCTATACCCCAAGTGTGCCATGAAGGTATCAGACAGCGGCAGACAGTGGTATCAGGAAAGGGACGCAGATGGTTGTGAGCAACCTGGGTAACCAGGTTTGAAGATGAAGGAAAAGACATTTTTCTTTAATTTTACTAAACAAGTATTTATATAGCATATGTGATACGCCAGCCCTTTTCCAATTACTTTATCAATATTAACTTATTTAATCTTCATAGCAACATACTGAAACAAGTACTATTGCTATTCCAATTGTCAAATAGAGAGACTGAGGCATGGGGAAGTTAAAAGAGTTGCCCAAGTTCACACAAGTAATGAGAAATAAAGCTGAGATCCAGCCTCAGACAATTTCTCCACAGCTCCTGCTCTTCCCACAACCTGGTGCTACCTCTTAAGGGAGGGGGATAGCCAGGCTCAGTCCTGGGAAGGCTGCAAGGGATGGAGGGTAGGGTGCAGGCAGACACAAACATTAGACAGGGAGAAGCCTGCCTCCTCCCACATGATAAGAAGGACAGAAAAGGGAGAAGAAATACAGGTTAGGACCATGAGGATGCTTTTTCTGAGAAAAAATAATAATAATTTCAACTTGTATTTTAGATTCAGCGGGTAAATGTGCAGCTTTGTTATATGGGTCTATTGTGTTACACTGAGGCTTGGGGTATTAATGATCCCATCACTCAAGTACTGAACATAGTACCCAACAGGGAGTTTTTCAGCCCTTGTCCCCTTCCCTTTCTCCCCTCCCAGTAGTCCCCAATGTCTATTGTTTCCATCTTTATGTGTATGAGTATCCAGTGTTTAGCTCTTACTTATAAATGAGAACATGTGGTATTTGGTTTTCTGTTCCTGCATTAATTTGTTTAGGATAATGACCTCCAGCTACATTCATGTAGCAGCAAAGGACATAACTTCATTCTTTGTTTTGACTGCATAGCACCCCATGGTGTCTATGTACCACATTTTCTTTATCCAATCCACCATTGATAGGTACCTGGGTTGACTCTATGTCTTTGCTATTGTGACTACCATTGCAATGAACATATGAATGCCTGTGTTTTTGTTTTTGTTTTTTTGTAGAATGATTTATTTTTCTCCAGGTACATACCCAGTAATGGAATTTCTGGGTCGAGTGGTGGTTCTGCTTTTAGTTCTTTGAGAAATCTCCAAACTACCTTCCACAGAGGCTGAACTAATTTATACTCCCACCAACAGTGTATACGTTCCCCTTTTCCACAGCCGTGAAGAGTTTTTCATCTGGTGACTTCTTTTTTTTTTTTTTTTTTAAATTTTATTTATTATTATTATACTTTAAGTTGTAGGGTACATGTGCATAACGTTCAGGTTTGTTACATATGTATACTTGTGCCATGTTGGTGTGCTGCACCCATCAACTCGTCATTTACATCAGGTATAACTCCCAATGCAATCCCTCCCCCCTCCCCCCTCTCCATGATAGGCCCCGGTGTGTGATGTTACCCTTCCTGAGTCCAAGTGATCTCATTGTTCAGTTCCCACCTATGAGTGAGAACATGCGGTGTTTGGTTTTCAGTTCTTGTGATAGCTTGCTAAGAATGATGGTTTCCAGCTGCATCCATGTCCCTACAAAGGACACAAACTCATCCTTTTTTATGGCTGCATAGTATTCCATGGTGTCTATGTACCACATTTTCTTTATCCAATCCAGCATTGATAGGTACCTGGGTTGACTCTATGTCTTTGCTATTGTGACTACCACTGCAATGAACATATGAATACCTGTGTTTTTGTTTTTGTTTTTTTGTAGAATGATTTATTTTTCTCCAGGTACATACCCAGTAATGGAATTTCTGGGTCGAGTGGTGGTTCTGCTTTTAGTTCTTTGAGAAATCTCCAAACTACCTTCCACAGAGGCTGAACTAATTTATACTCCCACCAACAGTGTATACGTTCCCCTTTTCCACAGCCGTGAAGAGTTTTTCATCTGGTGACTTCTATTTCTTTTTCTCTAAAGTAAGAGATAACCCTGTTTGCTGAGATGAAGGTAGAGGCAGAAGGAGCATAATTTGGGGAAGGGTAGAAAATATTTAGCCACTATGAACAATGCAGGGACAGCTGGCCAGAGAAACGCATGGGACTGGCTAGCTGGGTGGAGAAACCAGCTGAGGATGGTAACTGCCTATGCATGACGATTGCCATCAAGGCTGGCAGCACAGTCTGCAGGGCCAAGTGCAAAATGAAAATGTGGGGCTCCTTCTTCAAAAACTAGGAAGAAAAGGGCCACTAAAGATAGTAAAATAAACAATTTTTTCCTTTCTACATAGTCTCTCTTGTCTTGTCCTGATGTTTGCTATATGCTATGTAATGTCATCCTCCCTCCCTCCTGCAGGGAGGTACTCTTTGGATGAATGTGGAACCTCTCAGCTCCAGAGCCTCTGATTCCATGTGTGTGCTTGTGTGCATGTACGTGTGTGTGTGTGTGTGTGTGTGTGTGCGCCACCAACTAATGGTTTCCCTTCCACCAGCCCCGGAACCAATATCCCTTCCCACAGACCCATCCCAGCCTACAGCAGATGGGCGCCCACCAGGGGACGGACTCTACACATAGGAAAACACTGGGCACCTGGATGGCAGGTGGGGAAGGGACCCCACCACCTGAGTCACTAGCAGGTGTTGCACTGCAACCAGCCTGGGAGGAGGACAGCCACAGCCACGCCCCACCCCAGACAGGGCGGGCACTGGCGCCAACTTCTGGGAGTAGAGCAGAGGACAAGGTAGGGAGCAGGGAGTGGAAAGCAGGAAATGGGGAGGCTATTCATATGAATCACAGCAGCCCCTCAGGAAAGGGGCTTTTAGATTCTAGCACTCCAACCAAAACATCTGCTGCCTCCCCAACTAGGGAGTGCAGTCATTCAGGCCTGGAGCTCCTTCCACCGGGATAAGCTCTCGAGAAGAAATCTCTGGCTCCAAACACAAGCAGCTGAACATTTAACAACACACTTTCCAACAAGAACAGGTACACAGACACACCAAAATCTGAACAGAAGATAGTTTCTTGCCCAACTTGAAAGAGTGGAGATTATGAAACCAGAGAAAAGAGAACCTGTGTAATCTTAGCATCCAAATAGCTACGGCACTTCAGAGAAGCTTGTGTTTAACGAACATTTTCTAATTCAATCCTTGCTGCCTAATTCACACGTCCCAATAATTTTTGGTCTTCTTAATCAGATACTTCACCTTGTGGCCATCCAGTCATGTGCAGAGCAAAAGCAAACATCTCGCTCTCCCAAATTAAGGTGGAAATAAGCCTGTGGATTCATTCTCTTCTGGAAGGTCAGGTGCTAAGTAACCTGGTTTTGCCAGTTCTTGTCTCAAATATCTACCTGTGAAGTTTCTATCCTACTCCAACAGTGAACATTTCAAATTTACTTTATAGAATCAACTTTCATTTTCTCAGACAGTTTTGATCAACCTAATCCATTACTAGTTTCAACTGGGAAGATAATTTCTTTAAATGAGACAAACTTTTGGAGCATTCTCTGATAGATTCAGTTTACAATATACTAATAACAAAGGAGTCCCTGTTGAAGAGGAACCTTTTGATCAAATACTCTTGGAAGATTCTGCCCAATTTGAAAATCTGTTTGAAACATTAGAAAAGGATTGAAAAGTAAAAAGACGACTCTAGCATCTTGTCATCTCGTGCTTTCTCTGTGGAGGCTTAAAACAGATATGGAAAGATTTAGGTTCTCATATTTCTCTTTGAAATTGGCAGTAAAAAATTAGTAGCTATGCAATTCAAACAAAAAAATAGCTTTAAAAATTATAGGCCCTTCCAAAATTGATTGAATTTGTAGAAAAATGTGTATCTTTTTATTGCCTCTGAACTCAAGGAAACTGAACTGAATGAATGCCTATATTGAACTAAGAATAGCAGTCTATTTAAACTATGTGAAATAGTGCTGATTTTCATGGCTCTTAACTAAAAATTCATTTCCCTCACTCTTAAGCCTAAATCACTTTCAATTCTATTACTGTATGAAATGATTGTGACTTGAAGACTTTTATAATCTAACTTTTGCTGATGACCTGTATGCTCTAAAAAGCTAAGCTGCCTTCTCCCTAAGAGAAATGGCAATGGGGTTAATCCAGCTTATTTGAAAGGCCACTAACTCCCCACCCCATCCAACTTGGCTTAATGCAGGCCAGAGGTATAAGCATTATTCTTAGAACCTTTGAACTAGTGAGGCAGTAGAGATCATCTAGTACAATGTTCCATTTGCCTCATGGATTTCACACACTTGCAAATGAATAGTTCTTTTTCCAAATGCATGACAAGTTACAAAAAATAACCTCAGAGAACCAGAGGAGCATAATGGGATATATAGAAATGGTAAGCACTTTCTATATTAGCACATAGGTGGAAAGAAACCATTTCTATTTTTGTCAAATGTTAAAGAAATGACTCTTGATTGATTATTAAACTTTAAATATTGAACTTTATCCAAGTAAAATCAATATTTCTTACAGAGATATCATACATGTATATACAAATACATATAGAGGGTATATACATATAGCCATATATATGTATATCTCATGTAAAAGATAGAGACTAATACAAGTTCATGCTAATATTTCTACCAAAGAATAAGAAAAAAGAATATCCTATTCTCTTTTTAGAGGAAAAACACTTGATTTTAAATAGTGTTAGTGTTATAGTTGTTATAGTAATTTCTCCCTTTTCAGTACACAAAATGGCAAATACTAGAGAATTTTTAAATTCCCAAAATAAAATCTCAATAGATCATATTCCAAAACAGTCAACAGTTTGGGGCAGTTGATTACTCTCCTCCCTGAAACACTGTCTCCATTTGCTTTGCAGGACACCACGCTCACCTGCTTGTCCCTCTACCCATTGGGTACATCTGCTCAGTGCCCTTTGCTAGTCTTTCCTCATATTCCCAACTTCTCAACATTAAATTTACCCAGGACTCTTTCCTGTGTTTCTTCTCTTCCCCACTTGTTTCCCCAGTGATCCTTTCCAAGCTGATGGCTTTAAATACCATCCATTCATTAGGGATTCTAAATTTATATAATATCTCCAACTCAGAACTCTACTCTCAATTTCAGAGTCAAGTATTCAACTACCAACTTGACATCTCCACTTGAATGTCCAGTAGGCGACTCAAATTTAACATACACACAAGTGAGTCTTAAAATCTTCTTTGTCTTGAATCATCCCCATCTAAGTTATTGGCAATTCCATCCTTCCAGACATGAGGTAAAGACCTTGGAATTGTCTCTAACTTCTCTCTTTCTCTAATACCTCAGATCCAGGCTGTCAGCAAAATCTATTGACTCACCTTTGCAACAAATACAGAATTCAACCACACCTCGCCACGTACATCACTCTCACCGTCATCCAATCCATCATCAACTCTGCCTGGATTATTTTAACATCTTTCAGAAGGGTCTCTCTACTTCTACCAATTCTTTTTTTTTTTTTTTTTGAGACAGAGTCTCACTCTGTCGCCCAGGTTGGAGTGCAGGGGCACGATCTCGGCTCACTGCAACTTCCGCCCCAGGTTCAAGCAATTCTCCTGTCTCATTGTGATTACAGGCATCTGCCACCACACCCAGCTAATTTTTGTATTTTTAGTAGAGGTGAGGTTTCACCATGTTGGCCAGGCTGGTCTCAAGCTCCTGAACTCAAGTGATCCACCCACCCTGGCCTCTCAAAGTGCTGGGATTCCAGGTTTGAGCCACTGCGCCCGGCCCTGCTTCTACTAATTCTTAATACTGTAACCAAAATTATCCTTTTAGTCTTACCTAGTCTTGCTAATCTGTGTTCCAAGTACCTACTTGTGACATTCGTATCCTACTCCAATAGTAAATACTTCAAATTTACTGAAGCCAGGTTATATTATAACTTTGCTTAAACACCCCCAGTGGCTTCCCAGTTCACTCAGAGTAAGCCAGATCTTTACAATGGTCCATGAGGCCTTGCATGATTTGTATGAACCCAGGTACATACGCACACATGCACATCTCCTACTACTCTCCTCCTTTTTCTATACTTGCCTCCTGGCTGAGTCGAAAAGACTCAAGATACCCTCCTGTTTCCAGGGGCTTTTCACTAGCTGTTCCTTCTGTTCTTCCTCAAAGAGGCGCAAAACTCCCTGAATCTCCTTTGCTCAAATATCACATTCTTAAATCTGTCCTGATCAATATATTTAAAATCCAGTAGCTCCCATCTCCCAGAACTCACTAGCATCCAGCTATGGCCTGAATATTGGTGTCCACCCAAAGTTCATATGTTGAAACCTAATCATCAACATAGTATTTTTAGGAAGTGGAGCCTTTAGGAGGTAATTAGGTGATGAGGGCAGAGCTCTCTCATGAATGAGATTTGTACCCTTATAAAGGAGGCCCCAGAGAATAGCCCTGACCTCTTTTGTCATGTGAGGACAAAAAAAAAAAAAAAAAAACACCATCTTGGAAGTAGGAGGCAGGCCCTCATTAGACCGAATCTGTTGACATCTCGATCATGGACTTCGCAGCCTCCCGAACAGTGAGAAATAAATTTCTGTTGTTTATAAGTGACCCAGTCTTTGGTATTTTATTACAGCAGCCAAGTTGACCAAGACTACTTCTTTCTTGCTTTCTTTTTTCCCTTTATCATTTACCAGTTTTAAATATATTTTGTAAATTGCATATTGAGTTTATTCATTTTCTTTCTTGCCCACTAGAATGCAAGCTTTATGAGGACAGGGATTATCTGTTCTGTTTACTGGTATTTCTCTAATACCAAGGTCAGTACCTAGCCATACTCAACAAATGATTGTTGAAGTAAATTCAAATATAAACTTTAAACAGCTAACGTAGTATGAAATAACTCTAGGGTAAATTTTGTTTTCTTAAAGTTAGATGCTTTTAAATTATAATCCTTAAGTTTTGCACATTTAAATATTCTAAAAATTCTTCTTTCAGCTACAAATTAGGAAAAAAAGAGATATAAGAAAAAGACAAGTAAAAACGGTGAATATAGTTTTGTAATTTACTTTGGTTCAATTTTGTATCTTTACAGAAGCCAATGAATTGATTTTTCCTGACCTTGGCCAGAATTTTATATATCAGCTACAAGCCTTTTCCAGCTTTAAAAAGTTACTTTTCCATTAAACAAAAAGATATAGAAATAAAGGGTGACTTTCTCTAAAGCTATAATTTGATTAAAACACAGCCAGAAAGATCAATAAAGTTAATATGGATTTGCAGAGTGTATTCCGGAAATCTGTCTGCCAATCAGTCTAATGGAATTACTGTTATCTCACTGAGATCCTATTGAATATTTAAGCTCAAATATTCATAAAGAATGCTGTGCTATTATTTACAAACCAGTTACAAAGTATTTGTTTATTACTTTTACCACCTGATATTAAGGAACCAAGATCAACAAGATTTTACAGTCTGTCTCTCTCACATACAAAAACGCATGTCCACAAGGCACAAACACAAATAGGCTGAAATCTTTTTTACCACAAAAGGAAAATATTTAACTCTATTTTTGAGGAGTGAAGACCAGAACATAAATTACACATTTAAATTCAGAAAGATAATTAGAGAAGTAGAATGGGACGTTTCTCTGATTTTAACTCTAATACTTAGTTCATGACTGGAAAAAGCATAGTTCTTTCAAGAACAATATAAATTACAGACTATGCCAACTATGCCAAAAAAAACTCAACACTGCTCCCACTATTTGTCATCTACTCATAGCTCACAAACACAGTGGTCAGAAAATTATAAAACAGTGAAAATCTGGGTGGAAGAGTAAGAGGATTTCTGGAGATTTCAAAAGTAGGAATCCAAAAGAACTGATGCTTTCTTCACAGCCAAAGATAACTTTTCAGGTAATGTCCAATCTATATGTTGGCCTCTTCTGCCACTAAAACAAAGAAAGTATGCACATAGACCAATCTTCTTCACTACAAGACATAGAAAGTAATGACCCCCAAGGAACAGACTGGTATCACTACTTCAGTGGGTTTCACCAAAAAAGAACATTGAAAGAGAGCAAATGTCCTCATTCTCTCACACCATAGCTGAGCTAACACAAAGGATCTGGTTATCCAGACATTCACAAGGATTTCACCTAGCATTAAGCTTACTAATTTAACTTGAGAATATAAATGACTAAGACGCACAGACACGGCAAAGAGACGTTTGATGTTTGAAGTACAGCTTTCCAGATGCTTATTTTTTGTCTCAGTTGTACCTCTGGCTCAGACAATAGATACTTTACCTGCTCTCCAGGTGAAGTACAGTTTTCTCTCACAGTAGGGGGCATTTTAGGTTAGGAAACATCTCTGAGTTATTTCCAGAAAGTTGCATCTAAGGCATCTTCTAGGAAGCTGTGTCTCATAAATCCATAGATTCTGAGTTTGTTTGCTGTAGGCATTTTAAACCAGAGACATCTTAACTAAAACATTCCACAGATAAGGACTCCCCTCCTATAAATTATCATTAGTTATGCTGGTTACTGACATGTTCACAAGGATGCTGTGCCTGGCCTCCTATCTTCTCTCCTACTTGGGCATGTACACCCTCTCCTTGTAAAGGGAAAGAAACACATCACAGGCTGTTGTGGAAAGTCAGGGACCCCGAATGGAGGGACTGGCTGAAGCAGTGGCAGAAGAACATAAATTGTGAAGATTTCATGGACATTTATTAGTTCCCCAAATTAATACCTTTATAATTTCTTACGCTTATCTTTACTGCAATCTCTGAACATAAATTGTGAAGATTTCATGGACACTTATCACTTCCCCAATCAATACCTTTGTGATTTCCTATGCCTGTCTTTAGTCTTTACTTTAATCTCTTAATCCCGTCATCTTCTTCGTAAACTGAGGAGGATATATGTCACCTCAGGACCCTGTGATGATTGCGTTAACTGCACAAATTGTTTGTAGAGCATGTGTGTTTGAACAATATGAAATCTGGGCACCTTGAAAAAAGAACAGGATAACAGCAATGTTCAGGGAACAAGGGAGATAAGACTTGGAGCCTGACTGCACCAGTGAGCCAGGCAGAATAGAGCCATATTTCTCTTCTTTCAAATGCAAATAGGAGAAATATCGTTGAATTCTTTTTCTCAGCAAGGAACATTCCTGAGAAAGAGAATGCACCCTGAGGGTAGGTCTATGAACGGACCCCTCAGGGTAGCCGCCTTTTACGGTCAAAGTCGAAGGGATGAAATAAGCCCCCGTCTCCTGTAGCACTCCCAGGCTTATTAGGACAGGAAATTCCCGCTTAATAAATTTTGGTCAGACAGGTTGTCTGCTCTCAAACCCTGTCTCCTGATAAGAGGTTATCAATGACAATGCGTGCCTGAAACTTCATTAGCAATTTTAATTTCGCCCCATCCTGTGGTCCTGTGATCTCGCCCTGCCTCCACTTGCTTTGTGATATTTTATTACCTTGTGAAGTATGTGATCTCTGGGACCCACACCCTATTTGTGCACTCCCTCCCCTTTTGAAAATCATTAATAAAAACTTGCTGGTTTTATGGCTCAGGGAACACAGGGGAACAGCTGGAGCTGCAGCAACAGGCCTTCTCCTTCCTCCTGGTGTTGATCTTTGAAGTAGCAGAAAAGAAACAGCAGTAACTATTACTTTGGAAACATACTTAATAATCACCCAATACTTAGTTTGAACCTCTTAAGCAAATATAGACAAAGTATCTAAAAATTATTTGCAATTAGTAGACAAGTTTTGATATAAGGAAGAAACTTTCCAAACTCAACAAATTTGAAATAGCATGATGGATCAGGAAACAATGCCCCAAAAGACAACAAAAACATGGTATTGATCAAATCAACATGGAGCTAATGCCCTTAGTGCTATATGTTATTTGTAATTGTTGTCCACAAAATTATGCTTAAATTAAACATGTATTAAATTGTATCTACTGTGTGGGCACTATTTTTCTCAGGAAGTCTCATTACTATTAAAATGGTTCAAATTTAGTGGTGCTCTCCTGGAACTGTTAAACAGAATCAGGTGGTTTACTGAAACACTTGCAGTGTCAAGGTTATGGTACCCAAAGCTGATTTTTAAAAATTATGCTGTGTTGCTGCTGGAGTGTGGTATCCATCATACACTCTAATTATTTTCATAAAGTTCTCCCAGGTACCACAAAAAGCAAATTAAACACACAAGGCTTTTACTCTCAAGAACATTACAGCTTAAAAGAGTCAACAATCTGAGAAAACAGGAAAATGACTGCTTCGACTCTGACCCAGCTGAACTGACAGATGTCATTAAAACAAATGATTAGACCACAGAAGGATGTGCTGTTCATGGATAATGGAGACCTAAATGCTGTCTTTCCTACGAACTATCTGTTGGGTACTCGCGCACCACTTCCGTTTTCTGCATCTCAATTTTATTATCCACGAAATAACAAAATTTGGATTAGATGATGCTCAGTCTGTTCAAAGTCTAAGCTTATGGAAGAAATACATAAAGTAAATAGATAAAGAAACTTGGCATTCATGATATTGGTATTATGGAATGTGTCATTAAGTCCCAAGAACTGAGTGTGGCACCATGTGCGTTTTGTTTGGAAAAAAAGAAACATATTCTTTCATTTATTAAAAATCATATGCATGCCCAGCACTTTGGGAGGTTGAGGCGGGCAGATCACAAGGTCAGGAGATTCAGACCATCCTAGTTAACATGGTGGAACCCCGTCTCTACCAAAAATACAAAAAAATTAGCCGGCCATGGTGGCGGGTGCTTGTAGTCCCAGCTATTTGGGAGGCTGAGGCAGGAGAATGGCGTGAACCCAGGAGGCAGAGCTTGCAGTGAACACAGACCACGTCACTGTGCTCCAGCCTGGGCAACAGGTGAGACTCCGTCTCAAAAACAAACAAACGAACAAAAACTCACATGCATGAAGAAAGAACTTGAAGTGTCTTGGCTCTGGTGCTTCTGTAAGTGTAATATAACTGTGGTTCATATTTTGGTCCCCAGGTATTGGAAGGCCATGAGCCCTGACCTTAGCCTTGTACTCAGCAGGCTGTTTAAGTAAAGTACTCTAATAAGTTTTATACCTTTAGTTAGGGCAAATACAAAAAAAAAAAAAAAAAAAGAAAGAAAAAAATAGCTTGTTTGCCAAAAAAGCAGAAACCATTTCAAAGTCTTAAAAGAAATGTTCAAAAATATTAGGGAATACATCCGTATGCTCTGGTCAACATACTCCCATAAGGAGCCAAAAGTCAAACTAATTTTGTGGATATCCGAAGGTTTGCTGTTAGTGTAGTCCCACTTGTAGGGCATGGAGAAGACAAGAGGTCTGCGTGCTGTTCCCAACACTTACCAGCATGAAAGAGAACCCTGCTGAGGAGCTAAGATGCTAAACCTTAGCCTAAGCTAATGGCAGAAGTTATGTAATTGTTTTCTCTGACTCTAAAAATAAAGAGAAGGAACAGAAATTCAGCTTAAGTCTCTTTTTTTTTAACACCTTATAATGGCAGAAATATTTGAATTTCCTAACTGGTGCACAAGAGAGAGGAAGAAAGCAAGATGGGTAGAGATTTAAATTCAATTCTTTTTTTCTATTGTCTGAGACTACAGCATCAACAACTGGCAATTGAGAGAAGAGATACATCATTATACTTATTTATAGCATTAACTACTTTACATTCATCCACACAAGTGAAACTGTAAAAAAAAATTATAAAGGAAGTGTGTGGTTCTTTCATTAGCTTGTCTGTAATACTGGATTGGTCCATAAATTAATGTGTATAAGAGGATGGGGGAAAAAAGGATTCAAAGCTCTGCCATTCTAATTACAGCTCTTTAAATATCAAAAGACACAAAGAAAGATTCCTTTTGAAAAGCCTACCAACTCTCTTGGCAAGACACTATTAATTACTTGCATAAATCTGCAGTTTGTACACCCAGAGTTATGGGTGACATTATTACATTATCTGAGCTTTTAACAGTCCCTGTTGGTCTCAGCGTGTTCCTTTAAACTCTTGTTTACCAAGCGATCCCTTTGTAAACTTCAGCTTCCTGCTCAGAGGGAATGAGCAGAGCTGTGAGACAACAGGTACCTTTGAGCCACTCATATTATCTACGACTCACACAATTCAATTAGAGAAACTGTACCATGCAAATTATTAAATTAGGCTGGAGATTGCCATGGGCAGTAATAATATCACAATCTTATTTAAAAACAACACATATAGCTTCCATAAACAAACTGTTTATAAACAAACCACATGGGCAAATGGAAAATACAAAGTAGGCCTCCCATCTAAATTAATAGTTAAAGCCCCAGAGAAATGACATCCAGAGAAATAATTATAGCTTAGAAAACATTTGCCTCCAAATTTCTAACTTTTATGTATACACTTAATCAGAATTTCTCTTTTGAACATCCGTTGCATAGAAAAGTTAACAGAATTAAAATCTGGCCCATGGCTCTATATTTTTGCAATAAATACATACTCTAGAGAACACTCTCCAAGCTGCTTTGGAGGACAGAGGGGAAGTGTGCTGCTTGATAAAATTCAAAGTAGCAAATGTGTCCCCTGTTGTGCCCAAGTGCCAAGTTTCAGCTTTAATCATGCACCAGAACGTTTTGCAAAATATTTAAAAAGGGAAATAGATTTATGACCAAGCTGGATTGGTCTACATCACCTATTTGGGGAGAAAGGAGCAGGCAAAGCAGGCCACAAGTCAAAACCTCAACTGTCTGAAGGACCCCATGCCAAGGAGGAAGTGGTAGGTACTCTTTCTCATGTGCTCCCCAATGCAAAACCAAAGCTTAGGCTTCCCTCCAGTCAGACCCTTGTAATGACTGTGAGTGTCAAAGACTCAAAGGTTGATCCAAGGCAAGTCTGTTCTCACAGCAGTTAAACCCGATGTGACACCATTTAATAATACAAGTTGATGTGTTCCTCCTAATTGGCCAACAAGTCCATCAATTATAAGGCTTGGCCAACAGCCCAATTCTATTGACATAATGAAACTTAATCATGTAACAAAATGGAACTGCTCCTTTTAATCTTCTCAGTCTTTTCTGCTTTTAATCACATAGATGAACATGGGAATATTTTGAAGTTTGGAGTTACAGGGGACAGTCAAGGGCATCCAGGTATATGTGTCAGTAGATAAATCTAGGTGAGTATAGACTGACTTAATAATAGAGATTATAAGTTAAAAACAGGTGCCATCTTAAGCAGATGCCTATATGTTTGTTAATAACTTGCTGGGAACTATTCACACTAGCAAAGATACAGAGTCAACCTCAATGTCCATCAGCAGATGAATGGATAAAGAACATGTAGTACAGACTGGATATGATGGCTCATGCTTGTCATTCCAGAGTTTTGGAAGACCAAGACAGGATGATCACTTGAGCTCAGGAGTTTCAGACGAGCCTGGGAAACATAGCAAGACTCTGTCTCTACAAAAACAAAGGAAGGAAGGAAGGAAGGAAGGAAGGAAGGAAGGAAGGAAGGAAGGAAGGAAGGAAGGAAGGAAGGAAGGAAGGAAGGAAGGAAGGAGGGAAGGAGGGAGGGAGGGAGGGAGGGAGGGAGGGAGGGAGGGAAGGAGGGAAGGAGGGAAGGACAGAAGGAGGGAAGGAGGGAAGGAAGGAAGGAAGGAAGGAAGGAAGGAAGGAAAGAAAGAAGGAATGGAGGGAGGAAAGAAGGAAAGAAGGAAGGGAGGGAGGGAGACCGGTATATGTATACAATGTAATACTATTTGGCCATAAAATAGAATAAAATCATGTCATTTGCAGCAACATGGATGGAACTGGGGGTCATTATGTTACATGAAATAGGCCATGCACACAAGACAAATTTCAGTTTTCTTACTCACATGTGGGAACTAAAAAAGCTGATCTCATGAATATGGAGAGTATAATGATATACACTAGAGCAGCAGTCCCCAGCCCTTTTGGCACTAGGGACCAGTTTCACGGAAGACAGTTTGTCCACAGACTGGTGGGGGCAGGGATAGTTTGGGGATGATTCAAGTGCATTAAATTTATTGTGCACTCTATTTCTATTATTACTACATTGTAATACATAATGAAATAATTATATAACTCACCATAATGTAGAATCGGTGGGAGCCCTGAGCTTGTTTTTCTGCTCGGGGGAAATCTGAGGATGATGGGAGGCAGTGACAGATCATTGGGCATTAGATTCTTATAAGGAGCGTGCAACCTAGATCCCTCACATGCACAGTTCACAACAGGGTTTACACTCCTGTGAGAATCTAATGCCACTGCCGATCTTACAGGAAGTGGAGCTCAGGCAGTAATGCTCATTCACCCACTGCTCACCTTCTGCTGTGCAGCCCAGTTCCTAACAGAACACCAACCAGCACCAGCCCGTGGCTTAGGGATTGGGACCCCCTGTACTAAAGGCTGGGAAGGGTGGGGACTGGGGGCAGTGAAGGCAGGTTGATTAATAGATACAAACATATGGTTAGATAAAAGTAATAAGTTCTAATCATACAAAAAAATAAGTGCTAACATTTGATAGTAGATTGACTATAGATAATGGCAGTATATTGTATATTTTTAAATAGTTAGAAGAGAGGACTTGAAATGTTCACAGCACATAGAAATGATACATGATATATCTCCAGGTGATAGATATTCTAAAATCTCTGACTTGATTGTTACACATTCTATGCATATAACACAATATTACATGTACCTCATAAATATGTATAAATATTATGTATCAATGAAAGAAAGAAATCACTAGGAGCTCCCAATGCCTCCTGGAGAAAGGCTGCAAAACTTTCGAGCTAAAAGATATTTTGTCAACGTGCTGAAGCAACTCCTTTATTTTACTGATAAGGAAATAGGGAAGGTGCATGGTTTTTTGGTTTTTTCAAATGTTCACAAATACTTGGTAGTAGACTCACAATTCAAGCTCATATTTATCTTGTACTCAAGGTATTATGCTGAGAGTAGAAAGAGATCCTTAAATTTAGCAACTGTTTTTTATCATGGTGGCATGACTAGCTAAGTAAATATAAAAAGAAAGAAGACATCAAAGTTCAAACAATAAAGATAAACACATTGTGTGGTGGAAGATGTTTTATTTTTTGGTGTGATTTTTTTTTCAGACAAGGTCTCACTCTGTCACCCAGTCTGTAGTGCAGTGGCACCATCTCTGCCCACTCTAGCCTCAAACTCCCAGGCTCAAGTGATCCTCCCACCTCAGTCCCCCAAGTAGTTGGGACTACAGTAGTGTGCCACCACACCCAGCTAATATTTTTGTATTTTTTGTAGAGACAGGGTTTTACCATGTTACCCAGGCAGGTCTTGATCTCCTCAGCTCAGGCAATCTGCCCACCTCAGCCTCCCAAAATGCTGGGTTTACAGATGTGAGCCTCTGCATGTGTGGAGGACATTTTAAAGACTGTCTAGAAAAAGAAATAAGAGTCACAAATCGGATTATGTCACTGTCTTACATTTCAATGACATTTTTATTGCTCCTATAAGCTTGGATTCAAACTCAACCCTGGCCTTCCAGGTTCTGCCCCAGCCTTCTCTCCAGTCTACTCACATGACCTTCTCCTTCAGCTTCTGCATTCCTAGGCCATCAGACTTCTAGTTGGCAGTGGTAGCATATTATCATCTTCCTCCCTAGATCGTTTGTCTTTGGTATCTACCCTAGAGCCAATCATGTAGTTGGTGTTCAGTGTATGTTGAATAAATGAGCAAAATCATATAGGTAAAAATGCATGGAATATTTTCAGGATGTAAATCACTATTAAAATATGAGGTGTTTCTTCCTTGAGAAGACTTTAAAAGTTTGTGGAAAAATGGAATTAAAAGATAAAAATAAAAACTATAAACTTTATTGAATGAAAATGGATGTCCTTTAAAGATTTTTTAAGATTAGGAAACAAAGAGAAGCCAGTAGGAGCCAAATCAGAACTCTAAGGTGGATCTAATGACTTCCCAATGAAACTCTCATAGCCCTTGTTTGATGAGAGGAGTGAGCAGGAGCATTGCTGTGGGTAAGGACTCTCAGGTGAAGCTTCTAGGCTTTTTTTCTGCTAAAGCTTTGGCTTTCCGTAAACACTCTCATAATAAATAAGCAGATGCTATTTTTCTTTGGCCCTCCAAAAAGTCAATACAAACTTTTTGTAAAGTATCCAATAGTTCATCATTCTTCCACCCAAGTTTTACTATAAATTTGATGTTTGTTTTTGCTTGATTTTAGCAAAATTCATGTTTCTCTGACAGGGGCTCTTTTCAAACTGATGTCACATCCTTGTTAATGCCTCAAACTAGATCCTATTCAGACATGTTATATTAAGTTAGTATGGGTTTATTTTGGTGTGAAAAAATTTTGAAATTCATGATAACTTTTTCATAATACTCATTTTCCATGAACTTTTTGATACCCCTCATATTTATTTCTTATGCATTTGGAATCTGATTTTTATACACAACTTTTCAGGGACATATTTATGGCCTAAAGATGCATGCATTGTATTACACTATGATATCTGGATGAGTCGGGGTAATTTAAAATGCACTACTTTCATCACCTCTCACCCAGCTCTCGTACTAACCAAACTGAGCATTCTTAACTCTAACTCCTATTAAAGAAAAAGAAGGATATTTCTTGTCCAGTAAGCAAAAAAAAATAGGCATGAACTATTCAACTCCTTTATTTTCCCATCCCTGGCTTGGGGGCAGGGTACTCTCAGTCACACAGTCATCCTCTGAGGACAAATGCATGTGATGGCAAATATGATGTCATTGGTCCACCTCCAAACATGATTTGATGGATTGAGCTGAATTTCTGCCAAGGGTACACTTCAGGGGTTGCAGAAGTTGTCTTGGACATTATCCAAATAGAAAGCAAGGGCCAGCCACATCTTGAACCCTGAAGGAGACTTGATTCTCCCCCATTGGTTCCCACCTGCTCTTCACTATCAGAGTGGAGCATGCTCCCCATTGGCTCATCTCCCCAAATGCTGTTCAATCAGGAGGTGGACATACCTCATAAATGTGTATATGTATATATTGTGTATATATATAAATGTGTATATATATACATTTATTAGTGTGTGGTGTGTAGGTAAAAGGATTAACTGCTTTATCTTGCTGGAGGTGCCATGTAAATTAAAGCATTTTAATATCCAGGTCATGCTGTCCATTATAGCATTATTTCTGCTTGATTATTTTAAAAGCCCACACAATTAGTATCTTAAGCATTTCATTTGTTCATTTATTTAGTTTTTGAGGAAGATATATGTGTGTGTGTGACATATATATATCCCACAGAGTCTCTATGCTAATACAGTTTACATCCTAATTGAGAGAGACAGACAATAAGTAAATATATGTCAAAAGTGATAAGTGCTAAAGAGAACAGAAAAGCAGAATAAGAGGAAGATGATGGGACTGAAGGAGGGAGGGCCAGATTGAATGGATGGCAGTCAGGGAAGACCTGGTAGATAAACAATCCTGAACAGACTCTGATAAAGCGATTCACGCAAATATCTGGGGAAGTGACAGCCCTCACACAGAAATGAGAAGTGCAGTTGTGTGATATGGGAGCATGTCATATTAACTGTAGGTTCTTTTAGGTTTTTTTTTTTTTTTTTAGACAGAGTCTTGCTCTGTCACCCAGGCTGGAGTGCAATGGCGCAATCTTGGCTCATTGCAATCTCCACCTCCTGGGTTCAAGCGATTCTCCTGCCTCAGCCTCTCAAGTAGCTGGGATTACAGGTGCTCACCACCACACCTGGCTAATTCTGTGTTTGTAATCGAGACAGGGTTTCACCATGTTGGCCAGGCTGGTCTGGAACTCCTGACCTTAAGCAATCCGCCCACCTCAGCTTCCCAAAATGCTGGGATTACAGGCGTGAGTCACCACACCCAGTTTGTGTTATGTTCTTATTTTTTGAATTTTTGATGGTCTGGCATCTGGGTCCTTGCTGGATCCTAGAGAGACCACCCCTCCCAGGGTGAGCTAGTTGCTAGAGAGAGCAATGCCTTTCACTTGCAAATCAACCAACCCAAAGTCAATACCTCCAGCCACCTTTTTTATTGAGCCCCTACACTGAGGGCCAGTATTCCCACGTCCTAATCACCCCAGGGCCGTGTATCAGACAACCAGAGGCAGCCTCTGTACTCCAGAGCCTTCTGAAATCATTTAGACTGGCCCATCCTAAGGCTGGTTACTCTGCCTTGTCTTTCCCCATGGAAATCACAGCAAAAGCTTTTCCCCATGCCTGCCTTCACTCCTTTGCCTCCTGACTGACACTGGTGCTTCCTGGGTGGCCCAGCATGGCTTACAACGTCTCCTGCTTCTAGGAACCATGAGTAAAAACTTTTCCCTTCATAACAATCATTTCTGTATCTATAATCATGCCAGACCTGATTAAAACCAATACTGGGTACACTTTTAAATGCATGCCTGGTGCATTCAAGGAGCAGCTAGAATGTCAGTGTGGCTGGAACAGAGAGTGAGGGGATGAGACAAGAGAGGGAAACAAAGGGCCAGCCAGTGTAGACACCCCACAAGGATTAGCTCTTAATCTGACTAAAACAAAGAGTCACTGAGAGGTTCAGAAGAGAAAAATGACGTGACTTGATCTACCTTTCAACAAGAACAATCTGGCCACTGTTGATAATAGAGTGAAGAGTGGCAATGGAGAAGCACAGAAGTAATTTGGGAATTTATTACAATAATCTAGGCAAGAGATGCTAGTGGACAGGACCAGGGTGGTAACTGGGGGAGGCACCAAACTATGGTTGAGTTCTGGATATAAAGTCTTTTGAAAGTGAAGTCAGTATGATTTGCTGATGAGTTGATGTGTTGTGAGAGAGCAATCATTGATTACTGTAAGATTTTTCGGCATGTGAAACTATAAAAATGTAGTCACCACTTACTGACACAGCAGAACTGCAGGAAGAACGTACCTGGGATGGGAAGATGGATTGTAAATCAGGAATTCAGTGTGGAACATACTATGAGACGCCTTTTACACATCACTGATTTTATGATTACAGCAAGCAGGAATAGGTAGAAGTAGATCTTGAAGGATAATGAAGCAAGCTTCCATGTTGGAGAAGCTTGCATGGCAAGGAACTGAGGGTGGCCTTCAGGCAGGAGCCAGCCAGGAACTGAGGCCCTGATTCCAACAGCCTGAAAGAACTGAATCTTGCCAGCAATCATGTGAGCTTGGATGTACATCCTTCCTCAGTCAGGCCTTCTGATGAAACCTTAGTCTCTGCTGACATTTTATTGCAACCTGTGAGAAACCCTAAGTCAGAGGACTCAGTAATGTTATACCCAGATTTCTGACCCACTGAAACTGTAAGATAATAAATGTATATTGTCAGAAGCTGTAAATTTGGGGGCCAATTTGTTATACGGCAATAGATAACTAATACAAGGTAATTAGAAAGAATTGTAGATAGAAAACAAAACTAGGGCTTGGCCCTGGGTCACACCATTGTTTAGAAGTCAGTAAGATAAAGAGGAGCATGTAAAGAAAACTGAGAGCAGTGAATGAAGAAGGGGAAATAAAAGACTGTACAATAAAGGACTGAAGAAGGAGGAAGAAATTATCGACTGGTCAAGTGCCCTTCACAGGCCAAATATAGATGAGGACTGAGAATTTGTCACTGAAATCAACAATGTTGAGGTCATTCATACAATAACATTAAGAACAGCAAGGTAAAAAAAAAATCTACACCTTAATTTCTTTTTTTTTTTTTTTTTTTTTTTTTTGAGACGGAGTCTGGCTCTGTCGCCCAGGCTGGAGTGCAGTGGCCGGATCTCAGCTCACTGCAAGCTCCGCCTCCCGGGTTTACGCCATTCTCCTGCCTCAGCCTCCCGAGTAGCTGGGACTACAGGCGCCCACCACCTTGCCCGGCTAGTTTTTTTTTGTATTTTTTAGTAGAGACGGGGGTTTCACGGTGTTCGCCAGGATGGTCTCGATCTCCTGACCTCGTGATCCGCCCATCTCGGCCTCTCAAAGTGCTGGGATTACAGGCTTGAGCCACCACGCCCGGCCAATTTCTTTTATAAAGATAGCCCAAATTTCATAAATGAGTTTTCCTTTAAGGAAGATAGAGTTCTACCTAGTTCTATTTGCTGCAGCAATTTTAACACTGAAGAAAAATTTAGATTTTCAACTTCAAGTATATCTTTTATAGATGAACGCAATATGCTATGTGAATTATCCAAGGTCACATAGCTAATAGAAGAGTTAGGAACTGAAATGAGACTAAAGTTTCTTGACCTACTGCTCTTTCTGCTACATCACACTATCCTTTTGATTTCCTACTTCAAGGTAAACAATTAAAAATCCTAAAAAGCTGTGTAGTGGTATTAAATAGTTATGCACCACATAATGATGTTTCAGTCAGCGATGGGCCACATATACAATGGTGGTCCCATAAGACTATCATATCATATTTTTACTGCACCTTTTCTATTTTTACATATGTTTGTATTGCAAATAGCATTGTGTTATAGTTGCCTGCAGTATTCAGTACAGTAACAGGTTTGTAGCCTAGGAGCAATAGACTATACCATATAACCTAGGTGAGTAGTAGTCTAGACCACCCAGATTTGGGTATGTACTCTCTAGGAGGTGCGTGATGATTAAATCGCCTAAAAATGCATTTCTCAGAATTTATTTCTCTCATTAACGACACATGATTGTATAGCTCACTTTTTGTACCTGAAGCTGATGTATGTATGCTTTCCCTTATTTAAAAATGTGTAAAAATCTTGTTAAGAGCAAGGTTATGGGATAATTTTTAAACTACTGAAAGGATCAACATGTAAAATACAGAAGATACTCATATGAGAGTTCTCAGAATTTAATTTCAAAGCTCAATAAAGCAAATAAGATGCTGTTAATTAGAACATCTGCCAATCACTGTACTATATTAAAGAATGATCTACAAAGCTCATCATTAACATGTAAAATCACTTACTTCATCAGATTTTCCAGCTTTCTTTGCCTTCAGATGTAAGCTCATGGATCTTGTTGGTCTTGTGCACTTCTGTATCTCAGGGCATGTAATAGTTCCTGGGAATTAGTAGAAAGTACAATATGTTTGTTGGATGAACGAATGTTTGAACTGAGACTCAAAGAACTTAAGTGGAGGCATGAAAAGCAGAAGGAAAAGCCTAAACACAGGCCTGGAAGCATAAGAGGATCTGCCATACTAGGAGATATGAAGGGGCTTGGGTCCCTGGACAGAGAATGGTCAACAGGGAGTGGTGGAAAAAACAATTTGTGTAGTTGAGTAGAGTGAGTCTGCATAGTCCTTGAGTGACAGATGAAGAAGTCTGAGGTCTCGCCTCCATTCTTAAAGCTCAGGGGAGCCACTGAAGAGTAATGATAGGGAGAATAATACACATAACAAGGCCTAGAGTTTAGAAAGGACTTGTCTTTGAGGGTGGATGAAAAGCTGAGACTGAGATAGGAAGCAGGAAGATTCATTGGCTTGTTTTGGATTCATTAAAAAAAAAAAAAAAAATGCCACCATACACTTGAGCTAGAACAGCGATCAATATCGCTCAGTGGGATCTCAAGAGACTGATAGTCCAGTGGGGACACAGATGCATCACAGACCATGGCAGCACAGCATAGTAAGTGTAATAAATGGAGTGAACACAGAATGTGGGCGGTGCAAAAAAAAGAGGTTCTGAGCTCAGATTTCATTGCAAGTGACATTTACCCTTGATGCCAGAGACATATGAGAAGCATCAGTAATCAGGAGGGTAGCCCAGGAAGAGGGAGACACATAGTCCAGGGACAGCAAGGGCCACTGGAAGTAGAGAGCATTCAGTGAGAACAGAAAGCAAGAAGGCAGTCAAGGCATTCAAACCATAACCTCATAAACCCAGGTGAACATGAGTGCAGGTGGGGAGGGGATGGAATAGCTCCAGAAACTGTTTAGTTTCCTCAGGCCACTTTCCAGTCTGTATCTTGCATTCCCATCCCCCTCCTGTGCCCACCACCAGAGACCCATTATTCTACCTTATTCACTATAGATTAATTTTGCCTGTTTTAAATCTCATTTAAGTGGAATCATAGAGTATGCTCAATTTTTTTAAATCTGGGTGGTGTGTGTCTACACAGGTGTGTCTATACAGAAATCAAGCCATATGTTTAATATTTGTGCACTTTACCATAGGCATAGTACATCCCAATTTTCAAAGTGGGGAGAGGAAAGGGAAAATCAAAGATGACTCCTACCTTGTGTCCCTCAAAGTTTCCACCAGGCACTGGTTTCACAGGACGGGGTTATATTTTTTTAAAGGGTCCCATGTTCAAATAAGCTTGGGAGATGCTAGGTTAAATTGAGTTAAAGCCACTTCATTCTGCAAGTCTTCTCTGAGCTTTCGCTACATTGGGAAGCATTGGGAATCTCCAAAGGGGTGATAAATATCCAGTTTTTTAGACTTTTCCTTTCACAGTCTCTCTTGGGACTCAAATATTAAGGAACTCACGATAGAAAAATTTTCTAGCCTGAACCCTGTGGGAAATGGATTATGTTCATCCAGGGAAATAATTTTCTTGGGCAAATTGAATTTGAGTTCCCAGAGGGTAAATACATCAAGCACCACGTCTCCAGCAGGCTGAAATGCAGGAAAGCCCTTCCAAATGCGATCAGGCCTGGGGATATATTTGAACTCTCTGACATATGGTTGGTGTCTGAAAATCTGTAGATAGACATGGATTACATCCCCCAAAAAGAGGCATTGCATGAGATGTTCGCAGGGCCCAGGAGGTAGCTGGGTGCAGGGAAGGGAACCAATAAAATGACAAATAAAGAGAAGTTATGGGATAATAGTGCTCCTTCTTGGGGCAACAATACAGGCTGGATGCCTTCAACAATATATCTTTCCCATCTTAAGATTTTGCTCAACACTCATATCAACGACCAGCACTTAGAGCTCCTTAAACGTCTTTAGAAGTTCTATCATAGGTCAGACGACAGGATTCTTAAGCTGCTAAGAAGAGAAGCTTAGTCCAAAATACAACCCTTTCCGGAAGAGTTTACAAATTTCGAACAAACACATGGTTCTGAAACAAAGTCATTTCTGCCAGTCTAAAAATTGGTTAAAAACAAAAAGAAGAAGAGGGGCAATATGAGTGGGATTTGCTTATATTTTGTACTCTAACAAGGCAAAGGAATTTTCAAATATGTAAGCATTTTCAAATGTTGATGACATTAAACATTTCATATAACTAATACTACTTTATTACTACTTGATAAATACAGTTATACCAATAGTTTGCTTTCATTTGCATTTCAAAGCAGATATATAAAGATTTGCACATAAAATATAGCAAAGATGGGTTGAATCTGAAGTTAAGTATTAAGGAAAAGGAAAAAAACTAGTCAAAAAGAGGCAGCAGTAACATGAAAAAAATGTTGCTAATATTTTATGAAAAATTTATAAAAATAGAATTTTGTAATACCAAAGAGACAACCAATAAAGATCTTGTTTCTTCCATCTGACTAATCCAGGAACAGCAGAGAATGTCGTTCATTTTAACCATCTTTAAAAAATGATCTTATAATATTGCCATCTGTTGGCATATGACAGATACAGCATTCCAACCACACAAATAATGAAGTAAAAATACAGAAAATTAAAGAGACAGATGTGAAAAGCTCACACACTCATTTGGCTTAGCATTTCACATCTGTTCTCTCCAAAGTCTTCCCAGTAACACAAATCTGATTCCTGGATCCAGTATCTTGAAATGTTATGCGACGCAGCAGGCAACGTATCTATGACTTGCTGAAGATCCATTCATTCCAGCACATCATGTGTTTTCTCATCAATATTGGAAATGTTCTATCCAAAACTCAGTTTCTGTCACAAGGGAGAACCCACATAGGTATGCATAGGTGTATATAGTATTGCAATTTATTTATTCGTGTTTCTAAAAAATTGCCTCATAGGCATTTGAAATCAGCCTTGACAAGAAACACATAAATATGGTCCTCCATATATTCTACATACCTTTCTATTATTATCCACCTTCTTGACCGGCAAAGAGATGAAAAATAGTACAAATATTAACCAATTCCTACACAGTGTATAAACTTACTGATTTAAACCTCAAAACTTTTTTTTAGACTTTTAAAATTTTGGACTCAGGAGGCTGAGGAAGGAAGATCACTTGAGCCCAGGAGATCGAAGCAGCAGTGAGCCATGATTGCACCACTCCAGCCTGGGTGACTGAGCAAGGCCCAGTCTCTAAAAAAATAAAATAATATTTTGGACCATGTGACTATATAGCTTATTCAAAAAATATAGTTTAAAATGTAATGAAATACATATTCAGTTACTTCACACTTGACACACACTTGCTGCAACCAAACCCTTTCTGTCCACCTTTCTGTTGTCAAGCCAGCATTATGAAGACCAACACTGTGAAGACTGGTGCTTCCCTGAAGCCCTCAGACAACTGGGAGTCTTAACTGTATTTTTGATAGCATGAGGATTCCTAGCAAAATATTTAAAGTTGGTGTCTCTGGCCGGGCACAGTGGCTCACCTGTAATCCCAGCACTTTGGGAGGCTGAGGTCAGAGGATCACCTGAGGTCAGGAGTTTGAGACCAGACTGGCCAAAATGGCGAAACACCATCCCTAATGAAAATACAAAAATCAGCCAGGTGTGGTGGCATGTGCCTGTAATCCCAGCTACTCGGGAGGCTGAGGCAGGAGAATCACTTGAACCCGGGAGGCGGAGGTTGTAGTGAGCTGAGATTGTGCCACTGCCCTCCAGCCTGGGTGAGAGAGCAAGACTCCATCTAAAAAATAAAAATAAAAATAAAGATGAAAAAATAAAGTTGGTGTCTCTATTAAACTAATAGCCTTTTAAAAAGTAATAAAAGCATAATTCCAATCAATAGATAACAACCTTATAACTTAATAGGACCAAGAAATGCTTTCTCCTTTAAAAAGGTCTATTACTTAAATCTGAGAACATTGCTAAAGTGCCTGCCTCAGCATTTTTTTCATGAACGTGTTGGCACCCAGTGGCACTGTATCTAAGGCTAATGTGAAATCAACAAAAGTGAATTTAATATGGAAATCCTGCTTTTCAGCCAAATGAAGGCCCAATGACATCAGAGGCTGCAAGACAAAAGACCTTGCAGTAGTTCCCATGGAGAAAAGTGGCAGGAGAATTGGAGTATGGCAGGGCCCGAAGTACAAGAGTCATGCTGGTCTCAAAAGCTCTTTTGCCTTTAGTAGTCAGCAGCGTATTTGGGCTGCAACAAACAGGAAATCAACATCTCTCTCACACACTATCAAACATACACTTACATTTTTCATCTTATGCTGACATTTTCAGCTTATGCAAATATCAATATTTAACAGAATAGTTTACATCTATAATAAGGGCCCAAGAATTTTTTTTCCCTAAAAGGATTAGTACATTACTTTAGCTTGAGAAAAACTAGTATCCATGTTAGGGCCACAACGTTTACACCTACTGGCGTGGGTTTCCCCAGGCTCTGGCTCTTACCAGCTGTTGGACATGAGGTAAATTATTCAATTACTGAACTAGAAGCTCAGGCAATTGGGGCAGCACTTCTGACTGACCCTCTAAAGTTGTGTCTTCACGGCAATATGGAATAAGAAAAAACAACCTGGTGCTTTTCAGGAAGATAAAATAGATAATGTTTATAAAAGATGTACCACAGACCAGGCATGGTAGATCACGCCTGTCATCCCAACACTGTGGGAGGCTGAGGTAGGTAAATAGCTTGAGCTCAGAAGTTTGAGACCAGCCTGGGTGACATGACGAGACCCCATGTCTACTAAAAGTACAAAAATAATAAGCCTGGCATGGTGGCACATGCCTGTGGTCCCAGCCACTCAGGAGGCTGAGGTAGGAGGATCCCTTGAACCCAGGGAGTGGGTGGGCGAGGGCGGTGGTGGAGGTAGCAGTGAGCTAAGATCGCACCACTGCACTCCAGATTGGGCAACGGAGCGAGACCCTGTTTCAAAAAAAAAGAAAAAAAAGACATAGTACAGAGCCTGGCCCAAAACGTAAACTCAATATTTGTTCATTATTTTTAATATTTATCCCTCACAATAACACTTCAAGGTAGAAGTTATTGAGTCCATTTTATAGGTGAGGAAACTGAGACTCAGGAATTTCCAGTAACAATTGCACAGACAGAAATGGAGAAAGCTATAATATAAGGCTAGATCCGACTGGCTCTGAAGCCTGTAATCTTTCCACTGTACCACACTGCTCCTCAAAAAGCAGCCCAAGAACTCTCATTTCTGTAGCGGAGGATACACCTCCCTGGCCATTTGTTAGAACCTCCAACTACAGCTTCCTCTCCTCTGTTTCCAGAAGCTGGGGTAATCGAGGCAGCACTTCTGACCATAGTGATTAAATTATCAGTGGACCAGGTGTGGTGGCCATGCCTGTAATCCCAGCATCTTGGGTAGCCGAGGCGGGCAGATTGCTTGAGGCCACCCTGAGCAACATGGCAAAACTGTATCCCTACAAAAAAATACAAAGACTTAACTGGGTGTGGTGGTACACATGTGTGATCCCAGCTACTCAGGAGGCTGAAGTAGGAGGATCACTTGAGCCCTGGAGGTTAACGCTGCAGTGCGCTGAGATCATGCCACTGCACTCCAGCCTGGGTGACAGAGCCAGACTCTATCTCAAAAAAATATATATCTATATATACATATATATATATTTTAGAAATGATCTTCACAGGAGCAACTTCTCTGGACAAAGCAGAGGCAACTACTTGCTAATGAGACAAAAACTGTTCTATTCCACCTCCTACTCGGCCTCCTTGGGTTACAGGAAGCCATGGGCAGAAAGGTGTCAATGCCGAATCCAACTGAAGGGAATTTCCATTAGATGGCCTGTGAAAGGGGTTGAGATAAGCAGGTATGAACAGTCAACATTATTTTTCCATTTTCCTGCCAGAGACTTTCCTGGTTATGTATTACAATTTGAGGATCTGTTGATAACAAAAGTAGAAATAAATACTCGTGGGGTTTTTTTTTTTCTGTTCTTTTTTTTTTTTCTTGGAAAAACCTGTTCTACATTTTGATGTGCCCTCAAGAAACTAACGAAGCAACTGGATGAAGAGTTGAGTCTATAATAAATGTGGTGGCTCACACTGCAGACTTTACACTGTCTTCACCACACAACAGGGAAATAAAATTCCCAAGACTATCTAATGTGACAAGCCTGCAGTGACAGTCAATTCTTTTTATTTCTTGTCATTAAATGTGCTCTGCATCAGTATAATATGTAATAATTGTCCATGAAATGGATGCCTTTAGACTGACTGACTTTCAGTGAAGGGGAAATTATAATAGAGATTTGCAATGAGGAGATATTAGTAGTGGTGAGGAGGAGAAGGATGAGACAGTATTGTTAAATATTATTTGAAACGTTATTATTATTTAAGTATTATTTGAAATATCTTATTTCAAAGAGCTAAAGGCAGACTACAAAAAGGTCTTGACCATAATCAGTGAGGAAGAATTCTACAGCCATTTTTTAAATAAACCCTTGCAACATTGTCATTTATCCTCATCCAATTTCTGTAGGATTCCTATTAGTGGCATGAGTCACAATATGCATTAAGAGGCTTACACCATAAACACTCATCTTTGTCTTTGTTCCCATTGCCACATGGAGACACGGAGGCAGGCCACCGTGATAAGGCCCATGCAAGGAACCCCTACCCTAAAGCTGTCCTACTTTCATGCATGGTGCCAGGCTCAGCTTCCTAGAAACACATTCAACCAGTATTTATGTGAGCCTATGTCATACCAGGCACTACTAAAGGCATGCAAAGGATACAAGCCCAAGGAGCTTACAGTCAGCTGAACTGGCCTCTGCAATCAAGTGCAGTGTGTGTGACAACAGGATTAAGTATGGGGTTCTGTGCTAGCATGCAGGACGGGCTCCTAATCCAGTCATAGGGGGTCAAGAGAAGACTTCCCAAGTGAAGTGCCATCGAAACTGGGACCTGAAGTTTGGATAGGTGATAGCCAGGTGCAGAAGAGTCCAAAGGAAGTGTTTAGGGCAAAGAGAACACCATGCACAAAGCACAAAGGCAGGAGAGACAGCTTGGCGTATTTGACAAACGGTAAGTGACTCAGGATGCCTGGAGGGAGGAGCAGGAGAGAATGGGGAGAAGTGAGGCCTGTGGGCTAAGAAATGGCAAATTAAAAAGTACAACCTTGAAAGCCTGATTAAGGAATTTCGCTTTGGTCTGAGGCTGATGGCTAGCTATCAAAAGGTTTTAAGAAGGGAAGTCACACAGGCAGACCAAAGATTCATAAAATATCATTCTGCAAGTGAGAATAGAATAGAAGGAGGTAAAAAAGAGGACCCATAGCAACTAGAAGACAAGGGGAAAAGCTGTGTGAAAGGGTGGTCTGAATCAAAGCACAGCGCAGTGACGGGTACCCAGGAAATGCCGAATGAGTAAGTGGTGAGTACTGCTAATAACACTAACAATGATGTGAAGGCTGAAAAGGATGGATGAGGCATATTAGGAAGAGGAGGGCATGTGCCTCATGGTTATTTCACTGAAGGTGATGAGAAAGCAGCAGCCATCAAGGATGTCATGGGTTTTCTCACTCAAGCAACTAAACACACAGCTGTACTGGCCACTGTCGTGGAGATGTGGAAGAGGAACAGGTTGGAGGGTCACAGATGAGGAGGTTAAATCTATTTGGGGACATGTTCTGCTCAAGATGGCAATGAATATCTCCCAGCTTATTTTTTCCAGTCCTCTCTTTTTAAAAAAAAATTGCCATTTTAACCATTTAAACTGTAAAGTTCAATGGATTTTAGTATATTCAAGATGCTATGCAAATGTCACCACTATCTAATTCCAGAACATTTTCATCAGCCCAAAAAGAAACCCTATACCTATTAAGCATTCACTCCCATCCTTCCCTCCTACTATCCCCCTGAAAACCACTAATCTGCTTTCTGTCTATGGGTTTGCCTATTCTAGATAGTTTATTTAAATGTAACCACATATGATATATGATATAACCCAAACAATGGAATATCATTCAGCCATGGGAAGGAATAAAATACACACTACAACACGTATGAAATTCAAAAACATAATGCTAAGTGAAAGAAGCCAAACACGAAAGGCCAGCTACTGAAAGTGATTCCATTTATGTGAAACATCCAAAATAGGCAAATCCGTAAAAACAACCGGGCACAGTGGCTCACACCTGTAATCCCAGCACTTTGGGAGGCCGAGGCGAGTGGATCATGAGGTCAGGAGATCGAGACCATCCTGCTTAACACGGCGAAACCCCATCTCTACCAAAAAATACAAAAAATTAGCCGGGAGTAGTGGCGGGCACCTGTAGTCCCAGCTACTCGGGAGGCTGAGGCAGGAGAATGGTGTGAACTGGGACGTGGAGCCTGCAGTGAGCCAAGATCACACCACTGCACTCCAGCCTGGGTGACAGAGCGAGACTCTGTCTCAAAAAAATAAATAAATAAATAAACGAAACAGAAAGCAGTTCTGTGGTTGCCAGGAGCTGTGGCAGGGGAGGACAGGAAGTGATTGCTTAATGGATACAGGGTTTCTCTTTGGAGTGATTAAACAATTTCAGAATTGTATAGTGGTTGCACAGCATTGCAGAGGTACTTCATGCCACCAAACTGTACACTTTAAAATGGGTAAATTTGGCCGGATGCGATGGCTCACACCTGTAATCCCAGCACTTTGGGAGGTTGAGGCAGGCGGATCACCTGAGGTTAGGAGTTCAAGACTAGCCTGGCCAACATGGCGAAACTCTGTCTCTACTAAAAATACAAAAATTAGCTGGGCATGGTGGTGGAGTCCTGTAATCCCAGCTACTTGGGAGACTGAGGCAGGAAGAATTGCTTGAATTCGGGAGGTGGAGGTTGCAGTAAGCCAAGATTGCACCACTGCACTCTAGCCTGGGTGACAGAGCAAGACTGTCTCAAAAAAAAAAAAAAAAAGTAAATTTATCTTATATGTATTTTGTAAAAGAAAAACAAAAAGATTGAAGTGTTGATACATCCCCTCTCTTCTTTGCAGAGTAATGTTTCCACCTTCAAAGGGAGTAAGAGCTCTCTAATGATCATCACAGGTTCTGGAGTCCAACTGTCTAGATTTGAATTATTTCTCCTCCTCTTAATAGATGTGTGAATTTGCACATCTATTACTCAATTTTTCTAACCCAGTCTTTTTCTATAAAATGGAAATAATAATAGTACCTGCACAGGAAGGTATTGTAAAGGTTATATGAACTCATAAACATACATGCTGAGCATGGTGCCTGCCACAAAAAAAAAAAAGTATTCAACAATGTGGTTACTTTTAAAATCATCGTTGTTGTTATTGTTATTATATGTGGCCACAGTGATTGGTCTTCAGGATAAGCACATGTAGTATGGGCCAGGAGGGACTTTCCCAGGTATTTCTGAAATGCAGCTAAAGAGAAGCACTCTTTTCCTCTCGTATCATGGAGCTCTGCAATAAGAGCTATGATCTACCAGCCGTCATCCTGGAGCCAGTACAACAAAAAGAAGCCAGGACAAGTGATTGTGGCCAGGTCCGATGCACTAGAGTTCCCCATGCCAGGTGCCCATGATTTGGTCACATTATCCAATGACTTCCCCATTTTGGCCTTAGTGAATTCAGATTTCATTTTTGTTTCAATATTAATTTGAACCAAATAGTGCTCGATAGTATAACTGTTGCCTGGTAGGACCAATGGTGCATTGAAGTAGAGATGTTCAGCAGAAAGCTGGCTGCATACATGGATTTGAAAGTAGAATCTGGGGTAGAAACATGGGGAGCCCTTAGCCTATAAAAAGTAACAAATCTGCGAGAGTAAACAAGATACATAGATAGCACAGAATGAGAAGGTAAGACCAAACTTCAGGGAACAGAAATATCTAATGCAAAGACAGAAAAAGGCAAGCTAAAGATGAGATGGGAAAGCTAAGCACAAAGGAAGGAGAAAAGCCAAGTGAGCATAAAATATTAATAACAGAAGCCAAAAGAAGAAAATATTTTTAGAGGCAACTTGTCAACAGTCAGTCACTGAAGAGAGGCCAAGTGTAAAAAGAGGACACACACTGTCCTTTGGATTTGCCAAAAAGAGACCACCAGTCTCTTGTGTAAAAACCATCTCATGAGGAGTGGGCAAGGAACGTGGCTGGGGAAGGAAGTGGGAATGAGCAGGGCTTTGAGATTATCACTCTGATCCCAACACTAGTTGTGCAGCCTTGGACAAGTGTTCGCCTTCACTGAGTCTAGATCTCATTATTCATAAATCTGCAAATGAGAATCGAGATCACAATAATTGAAGGCTACATGTAAAGCACACCTTTTACAAAGGGCAGAATAAATATTAATGTGAACTGGCGAGGATAGCAAACCCAGCCAAGGACCTCTCAGGAATTTCCCTGAAGCCTCCTGGAATTTATTTCGCATAGGTTCAAGTAGGCTTCCTTAAAAAAATAATAATGATGAGGAGGACTTTGGGATTTGTGGACTTTGGGATTTGTGGAACTTAAGTGACCCTGCACTGCAAATGCCATAAACCCCTGGATGCGAACAAAGGAAGGAGGGGGTAAGTCCTAAGTCTTCCAGTCATAGATAGTGTGGTGTGCACTACCCAGACACCTTCTGCAGGACTGAAGCCCTCACAGCGCAATGCTGAGGACTTAGGTGGCAGACAACACTTAGCTATAACTCAACCCCAAATTAGCCTCAGTCAGAGAGTCATGTGGCCAAGATCACACCCCACCCCACCCCACCCCGGGTCAGGCTGTAGCCAATGACTGCCCAGTGTGGCTCAAAAGCCAAAGGGCTGTCCTTACCCAGAGGCCCTCAATCCAGGGAAAGTGTGCTGAGCCAGCATCATAGTCCACCTCCAGGCCCTGTCCTGCTACATTCACACCCCTGCAAGTGTGCACCGTGACACCAGCCCCAGGGAACCTTCTGCACACAAATCTCTATCCCAGAGTCTCTTTCCTAGGAAACCCCAACTAAGACCCCCACACTTAAAAAGTTGATGCTGAAAGAGAAGGAAAGGTAGGCAGACTGGAATTAGGAGTGAGTTAGCTCTGACTCTGTCCGCAAATATTCAGTAGCATCAAAAAGGATAATTTGTAAATGGTGTTTTTCAAGTGCTCCCTGGAGCACTCTCTGAAGACTTAAAACCTGAAAAACCCAGTGAACTCTATAGAACCTGATACTAAATTTGTAAAGTGAAGGAGAGAGTCTTGCCCCAGCTTGGCCCTGGTTCGAGCCCCAAATCTGTAGTGTCAAGAGTGGCACTGGTTGTGACAGTAGAGTTATTTTAACAGTCACCAAGAACAGGAGAGCTGCCCAGGGGTCAAACAGGGTTGTGGGGAGAGCAGGTGAGGTCTGAGACTGAAGGAGCACGCCAACACCTGTGTCCACCCTCGGCCCGGATGCTAGAGCAGTTTTTCTGTACGCCAGCACCCAGATCCATCTACGGCAAATGAGGATAATGCCAATACAGAGTAATACTTACAGGACAGGAGTGTGAACTGCATAAAGTCAATGCAGCCTGCTTCTACTCGTAGATTCCTTAAAAAAAAAAAAAAAATCAGTTCACGATCCTAAATTGTTGAAAAATAATTTATTTTTCACTTCAGTCTCTGAGAAAAAAAAAACACCAAAACTTTTCGAAGTCTTCTTTCCTGTCCGTCATTCTTCCACCCTACAGACTCTCCTCTATTCAGGTTTTCTTAGATTCGACTCATTCTTTGTCTTTCCTGCCCCTTCACCTTTCTCTGTCATTTTTTTCCTGCCAGTGGCTCACTAACCTCAGAGGTACCGCCCCGCACCCTCTCGTGCTGCTTCAGCGGGTGGGGACATGTCTGTGCTGGGGAGAGACACTTTACCTGTTGCCCCCATGCACAGGACACAATGTCCTGGCCTTTTACTGCCCATGACATGAGCTCCTTTCTTGTGGAACAAGGGCGGCTTCTTTGCTTTCATTCGTGTCATACTAAATTTATTACTTCTAGAGACTGTCCTTTATTTCAGGACATCCCGCCTGCCTTTGAGTGTTGGAATGTCATACCTTTGACAAAATAATGGTAACAGTAAGTGGTAGATATTTTGGTGTTTCTTTTTCATGTATTTTGCTAAATAAAACGTTTGCAGCCCTATGGCAGCTCTCAAAACTTTCCTTAAATTTTACAAGTCCAAAAGTCTGAGAATCGTTATAGGAGGACAATATACAAAGACAGACTACAAAGCAGGAAGGAGGAAGCATTTAGGACCATTGGTCTGAAACAACATGACTGCTCTCACTCTTGGAAGATGAATTTGAGGAGAGGCCAGGCGCAGTGGCTCAAGCCCGTAATCCCAGCTCTTTGGGAGGCCGAGGCTGGTGGATCACTTAAGGCCAGGAGTTTGAGACTAACCTGGCCAACATGGAAAAACCTCGTCTCTACTAAAAATGCAAAAAGCAGCCAGGTCTGGTTGTGCACACCTGTAATCCCAGCCACTTGGGAGGTTGAGGCAGGAGAATTGCTTAAACCCAAGAGGCTGAGGTTGCAGTGAGCCGAGATCATGCCTTTCCATTCCAGTCTGGGCAACAGAGCAAGACTCCATCTCAAAATAATAATAACAATAATAATTTGAGGAGACGTTGGGGAAGAAAAGGAAAGGAACAACAGGGTTTAGTCACACACCAGTCACTATGTGAGGGCTCTTTACACGCATGATTATATGTAGGTATTATCAATGGTACGGATGATGAAACTGAGTTTCATAGAGGTTAAGGAAATTGGTCAAAACCACTGAGCAGGAAGGTGGCATAGCTGGAGATAGTCGGGGCAGTCCCATAGCAGTGGCAGGACATTAGCTGTTGACTTTAGAAACAACAGAATTAATGGTTGGGTCCTAGGTCAGTGTAGGAACCCCAGACAAAGGGTCGGGGGAAAGTCTGCCTCATTCCCTAAGGATAGACAGGTACATTCTCCTGAAATAGAAATCATCTGAAGAGCCTCAGAGATGGAGCCAAGCAATAAAAGATGATTATCTGCAACCTCACTAAATCACCACTCATCACACGTCTACCCACATCCACACAGAGGGTCATACAGAAGTTTAATTCCCCATCCACCAGCTGCTTCTGCTGTGATCTCAACCACAGAACTTTGCCTCGAGTTATCAATAGTTTTTTTCTTTCTTTCTTTTTGACTGAGCTAGCTCTACCAGTGCATCCTGACAGTATAATTAACACTAGCCTGGGGAGAGGAATTGTTCGGCATTAAAAAAATAAGTATTGTAGACAGATACTTTTAGATCTTCTCGCATGGCTGAGGAAGAATCAGTACACAGAGCGTGAAGTCAAGAGAAGTCAAAGAACAAAAGAAAAAGAATGCTAATGAATTCTCAGATGTGTTGGAAACCTGTTAAGTCCTAGGTTTGACACTAGACGTGGAGTTAAGTGATTTTTAATTTTTTTAAATTGTAAATTTAAAATTGAATATAATCCAAGAATGCTGTCTGTCACTTTACAAAACCTCACTAATGGTTACACATGAGGGACATATTAACTCCCACCAAAGGGATTCCCCTAGGAGTCAGACTTCCAAGAGTTTGGGACAAAGGTGATCTTCCATGAAATTATGCATCTATTTTCCTGTACAGATTTCTAACTGTGCCAGTTACGTTTGTCAGGAGGGCCACATTGCAAATTTATGAGGTTTTGGAGGTAGATAGGGAGGTTATCTAGTTTAATATCTCGGTTTAAAAAGCAAGGAAATAGGCATATTACAGTCCAACAACTATGACATCAGTGACAACCATGGGATAAAAACCAGGCCCTGTGGATCTTGATGAAAGACCCATTCTGTCTCATCACTGGACAGTTCTGGGGTTCAGGAGTCCCATTGATACAAGTATCTCCAACTCTCATCCTTCAGATTGTCCTGTGAGTTTAGTGGTAATAAAATGCTGTCTTTCATAAATCAGCAACTTCTTAATTGAACACAACGGCATTGTCCCCAAACAATCATCTAGGAAAGTAAGAGTTAGAGAAGTATTTCCGGAACTAATTCTCTGAAATGTTTCTGAATTTACATGTAAATTAGTCTACTAGCTTTTAATATAAAATAAGATAATGTATAGGAAAATGTGTGGTTGACTATTTAGAACCCTTTTAATGTGATATGCTGTTGTTATTATTGTTATTACTTCCACTATTACCATATTTGAATTTGGTGTTGTGCTGAGACATATAGTAAAATAAACACCAATTTAGGCTAGCTTACAGAGAACAATCTAACTCATACTCTATGTTATTAAAATGTACTTTTGGTATGGTTAAGTCCATGGTCTGACTCAATATTATTGCTGAAAAGTATAACCAAACATGGGTTTTTGTCTGTCCTGCTACAGGATAAGAAACATTTGTATGTGAAACAGTTCATTTGCATGCTATGACTAATGTGCTAGATTCTTTAAAAATAAATTTATTATCTTAATTATTATAAATATGTCTACATATTAAAACCTCTTGAATTCAGGTTTCCAAAAATACAGAGCTCAAATTCATTTTCTCTTTGTCAAAATGAAATGTACCTTTTCTTTCAAGATAATGTAAAGGTATATTTCAGTATGCACAAGCTGAATTAAAGAAATTTAAATATCTGGTGTCTGGAAAGTAATTCTGTTTGAGTCTTTCAAAATCCTACATTGCTGCCATCTGGTGGTCAAATGTGGTTCTCTACTATTATTTTTTAAATTATAATGATTTTTCTTGAAAAATAATGTAAACGCTACCAATAGGTGGATACTGTTGCAAATTTAAATGTATTGCCATAAAGAAAATGCAAGTACATAATTAAAATAATTACGTGCAAAAGTGTATGTTTATATTAGTATTTATACCTAAAGAATTTACTTGGATATGTTCTATAGTGGGTTATTAATTACTACATAGAACAAGGTCCCTGCCTGGTGAATACAACCCCAAAACAAGGAGAAATCATCTTTGCTAATTATACTTTATGTATTTTGTTAATATACCGTAGAGTTTAACAGTTTGTGGATTTTAGAGTTGCATGGCCATGGGTCCAAGGCACATAAGGTCCTACTACTTATTAGCTAAGTGACTTCTGGCAGATTACCTCACTGCTCCTCTTCTCATCTGGAAAATGAGAATATTACACTGAACTCTCAGATTTATTGTGAGGTTTAACTGTGTATGTATATAAAGTGTCTGACACTTAGTAAGCATAGAATTAATGATAGCAATTACTGTCCTAAATAACATTTCTGTCCTAAACAGCAACATAGATTAGATGCAAGAAGAATATACAGTTGGTATATTTTCCCTAACCCTGAATTTTCAGTCAACTTGTACCTAAAGTGCAAATCAATCATCTTCTTTCTGCCTTTCCCATGTAAACATTTAGGAAGAGATTGTAACTACTCTAACCATGAGTATTGTCTCTTGAAAGGCAAAATATTTGTCTTAGTCCATTTCGGGTTACTGTAACAGAATGCCACAGACTGAGTAATTTACAAAGCAAAGAAAGCTATTGGCTGGGTGCGGTGGCTCACGCCTGTAATCTCAGCACTTTGGGAGGCTGAGGTGGGAGGATCACCTGAGGTTGGGAGTTCAAGACCAGCCTGACCAACATAGAGAAACCCCATCTCTACTAAAAATACAAAATTAGCCAGGCGTGGTGGCACATTCTTGTAATCCCAGCTACTCAGGAGGCTGAGGCAGGAGAATTGCTTGAACCCGGGAGGCCGAG
This sequence comes from Macaca fascicularis, assembly GCF_037993035.2. NCBI lineage: Eukaryota > Metazoa > Chordata > Mammalia > Primates > Cercopithecidae > Macaca > Macaca fascicularis. The sequence goes on along the minus strand of NC_088382.1, from coordinate 73,174,997 downwards.
GTTGCGGTGAGCCGAGATCATGCCATTGTATTCCAGCCTGGGCAACAAGAGCAAAACTCTGTCAAAAAAAAAGAAAGAAAGAAAAAGAAAAAGAAAGTAATTTTTTACACTTCTGGAGGCTGGAAAGTTCAAGGTAGAGGGGCCGCCTCTGGTGAGGACCTTTTTGCTGTGGCAGAAGTTTGGGGAGCAATAGAGCACAAGGGAGCAAGAGCAAGACAGGGATGAACTCACTTTTATAACAAAGCCCCCCTCATAATGGCATTCATCTGTTCATGAGCCCTCATGGCCTAATCACTTCTTACTAAGCCCCACCTATCAACACCGTCACATTTGGGATTAAAGAATTTTAGGGGACACATTTGATCCGTAGTAATATTTCTTGCTATTTTCAAAATAGACAAGAATATAAGAAATTTATACTCAAACATAGGAAGAATGGGAAATGTTCACTGAATTCAATCTATACCTTTAAATCAGCCGTCCCCAACCTTTTCTGGCACCAGAGACCAGTTTCACAGAAGGCAATTTTTCCACAGGGGATTGGGGGAAGTTTCAGGATGAAACTGTTCCTCCTCAGATAATCAAGCATTTAGTTAGATTCTTACAAGGAGAGCACAACCTAGATCTCCCACATGCGCAGTTCACAATAGGGTTCAGGCTCCTATAGGAATGTAATGCTGCTGCTGATCTGATAGGAGGCAGAGCTCAGGTGGTAATGTTCGATGGCCTACCACTCACCTCCTGCTGGGAAGCCCTGTTCCTAACAGGCCACAGAGTGGTACTGGTTCACAGCCAGGCGACTGGGGACCCCTGCTTTAAATGACTGATTTAAAGGGCAAACTAGAGACAGTGATATCATTTAGAGAGGTTTTCTGATTCTGATAACTCTCTGCTTTTCTAGGCATTCCAAACTAGAAGCAGGTGTTATCTGGACAATCAGTTGCTACCCCCTGCTAATCCCTAAAAGAGGTAATCTGCCACCCAGGAACTAACATTGACTCATCAGAAATTGTTTCATACACTCTGGTTTCCCAAAGGACTTGACTCAGATGCTTACCCTTAAATTGTTCTGTATTAGGGTATTTTGCAGCAGGAAAAGAGCATGAGAAGTTTGATCTTGACATGGCACACTCCAGATGACTGCAGAGCCCACCCAGAACAGCCTAGCCGGACTTGACCCTCCAAATCTGCAAGTTAATAACATTCATTAAGTGCTGCACATATGCTTGTATTGACTACTGTGCTAGATGAAGACAATGTCTATTTTCAAGGAAAATAAGTCAGGCTGGGAAAGTCCAACAATAGCAAAAAAAAGTATGAAGAAACATCATATTATAGTAATATGATGCAGAGACAGTACATGGTTCTGTGCAGTATGAAGAAGGATAAGATCAGAATACACCGATTGGCATGATTTTAACGCTTGAGTGTGTCCTACTCACAATAAACATGATTATCAGGAGCTCGGTACCTTCCGTCTACCACATAGCTCACCCCTGGTCTGTATTTGTCCCCCAAAAGGTGAATAGTTGAATCACTTAAAGCATCCTTTATTAATCACCAGTTACTATGTACGTCGAGCCTCTGAAACAATTTCAGTGTAACATTCTTGTTCTAGGGGCATATAAACAGAAATTGGTTTATAAATTTGAGTTAATAAGCTTGAAAACAAACTAGAGAGAAATTAATGTACAGGTCGGGTTTCTCATAATCAACCCCCAGATGCGAGAGTCTAGACAGGCAATAATAAAGATTAACAATCTTATCAGGATTATGAGGCAGCAAATTATTGAAAAAGATACTATGATTTATTATCATCATCAGAAGAACTATTCCAGAGCCACAGAAAATAATGTGAGTCAGATTCCAGAAGAGACAGAGGCAATTGTTAATCCCTAAGATGACATGTATCTTGGTATCTCAAAATTATTTGAAAATGCAATGAAGAAATTAATTTTGTCTATCTTGAAGAAAAGGACATAATGTCAAATTATTAGTGCACATTTATAAGAGCCTGCGCCACATCAGACCACATCACATCTTTTGACAGAACTGAGTGAGTACACAGGAACACCAGGCTAATGATAACATATTTAGATTTTAACAAAGCACTCAACACTGTTTTATGATGAAAATCCGTGAGAAGTCTATAGACATGTAGATAAAGGAGCTCACGTTGACATAGTAATTAAATAACTAGTTTCTAGAAAGCTTAGATAAATAACAGTGCTGTTGTCTGTTATATTTCTTCTTGGGTTCCAAATGGCAATACAGGGATTTTTTATGTGTCCCAACTTTGTAAATTAAAAGATGTGTCTCAGAGTACATAAACTCTGAGAGCATGTGATGTATCAAAGAAAAGATATAGTGAAGGAGCGCTGAGGGGGAAAATTGCAGAAACCTCGGAAGGTGGCACAGAGAATTCAGAAAAGTTAGGTTGAGAGGAGAATCAGCATCTTGGTTAGTCATTGTTTCATCATATCCTGCAGGACACCATGAACTCAAATAAATGTTCTGAGTTTGTTCCTTTAGCTACTTGTGTCCCTCATTCTCGATGACTGAAACCAGATTTTCCCCTCTGATCTAGGACAGGGGTTTCATATGTTTTGTCGACTGCTATATCCCTAGTACTTAGAAAATTGCTTCATAAATAGTTGTCAAATGAATAGTAAAAATGGTCATATGCTCACTGAAATTATCTACCCATTGGATACAATGTATTAAATCAATAGCTTTTCTCTGTGGTAATAATAAACACTTACAAATGCAAATGGAAGACTATTCCTTTCACAAAAATGATAAAAACTATAGCATAGTAACAATACAAGCACAGCACATATATGAAGAACAATGTAAATCTTATCAGAAGACACAAAACAAAATTGGAACAAATGCAAAGATGTACCATTGTTGGATGGGAAGATAATAATAAAAATGTCATTTTTCCCAAAAGCCATAGGTAAATCAGTGCAGTTCTAATTTGTATCCCAAAAGAATCTTTTATCTCAATACAGCTATCATAAGTTTCATGTGGAAGAGTAAATATCCAGAATAGCCCAAAAAAAGTATTTTAAAATATCTAATGACAATGAGAGATAGACTGTACAGCTACTGTAATACAGTTGTTATTGTGTTGACATGAAAATAGATTAAAAATAATAAATCAGTGGAATAAAATAAATAACTCAAAAATAAATAGACATAAGTACATATGTGGCAAAGGGATATATTAATTTTCCCTTTAAAACCATTTTTATTGATGCATAACAGATGTACATATTTTTGGGGTACATGTGATAACGTAATCCATTCATATAATTTGTAAAGATTAAATAGGTGTACTTGGGATATCTCACTTAAATATTTGTTTTTTCTTTATGCTAGAATCATTCAAATTATTCTCACTTGACTATTTTGAAATATACAATAGATTATTGGAAACTGTAGTCACCCTACTAATCTATTGAATACTGGGGTCTTATTTATTCTATCAAGCTGTATATTTATACCTATTAATCAATTTCTCTTTATCCCTCGGCCCCTTAAGATATAATTTCTTGAGTAACAAATTTATTTAATTTTCTAAATAATATAATAGTATAATAATCATATAATTTTCCAACCCCTAGAATAATACTGGGGGTGGGAGGAAATAAAGTTGGACCTCTATTTATACTATATACAAAATAAAAATAAATAAAATTAAAATGTTTAAACAAAATGTAAGAGACTACACATACAATATAGGTGTACAGGAAATTACATTAACCAAACGAGAAAAACCAAAAGCTTAAAGAAAACAATAAAGAAAGAAGGACGGAAGAAAGAGAGGGAAGTGGGAAGAGAGGAAGGGAAAATATTTGATAATATAATTTTTAAATTTGGGTAAAAGTTCACAAATAAAATTAATAGATAAACACTGCTTTGGGGGAAAAAACATTTTACACCTTAAGACATCAAAAAGTTATATATAATATTTGAAGAACTCTTACAAAATAATGTACAATAACATAGGTAAAGAATGTAAATAGGCAGTTCACAGGAGAGCAAGTGTAAGTGGACCAGCAAACACATGAAAAGATGTTCAAATTCGTTAGTAGTTGAGTAAATGCCAAAAAAAGAGATAACAATGAGATGTCACATCTGACAAAAAGTAAAGCAAAATAAGGATCCATACTGACAAGAATGTCAGAGGAAGGGAGACTCTCCTACACGACCTGAGTGAAATGTCAGTTTTACGGTCTTTCTGAAAGACAGTCGAGCAATATCTGTTATAATTTAGTATATTTGCATCCTTTGATCTCGCAATTCTACCAGTCACATAACAATATATCACATTTTATATTACATAAAAATAAGAGCATCAGGCCGGGCATGGTGGCTCATACCTACAATCCCAGCACTTTGTGAGGTCAAGGCGGGTGGATCACTTGAAGTCAGGAGTTGGAGACCAGCCTGGCCAACATGGTGAAACTCCTCCTCTACTAAAAATACAAAAATTAGCTGGGCGCAGTGGCGGGTACCTGTAATCCCAGCTACCCAGGAGGCTGAGGCACGAGAATCACTTGAACCTGGGAGGTGGAGGTTGCAGTGAGCCGAGATCACACCACTGCACTCCAGCCTGGGAGACAGAGTGAGACCCTGTCTCAAAAAAATTAATTATTTAAATGAATAAATAAAGGCATTAGTGTCTAAAAATACATACAAGTACGTTTATTGTAGCATTGTTGAGAATGGTCAACAACTGCAAGCAAGTGAATGCCCAGCAACTTAGGGAATGGTTGAACATATTAAGATTAATTTACATAATAAAATATTATGTATCTATTACAGTGAGTTTGAATTTTACTAGATAATTGGAGAGATTTTCTTGAAGTTTCTTTGAGAAAAAGAAAATGCAGTGGAGTAGAAGTAATATAATCTCATTTTTTAAAACAACTGAAAAATTGCCTCTCTCTGTACAGTTGTGCATATATGAGCATGCATATATATATAGCTTATTTGTAATTATAGAGCATGAAGAAAAACAGATTCATGACAGGTAAGGCCTGTCTGATTTGGAGAAAAAGAAAGGAGAGTGGCAAAAGGAGGCAAAGGTAAAAAAAGTATAGCCCTAAAAAAATTATCATATGATTCCATTTAAGCATTTATGTAAATGTATGTGTGTGTATGTATGTGAGCATATATATAAAGAAAAATTTTAAATAAATTTTTAAAAATTTAAAAAGAGAAAGGAAAGGAATAAAAAGATGGAGGTGAAAAGGGTGACAGGGAGAGACAGAGAAACAAAAAGAGAGAGAGAGAGAGAAATTGACAGTGGCTTTGGCAATCAGCCTTTTTGGACTCACATTACATCAACTGACTACTTCCTTTGCTAGTCACTTAAGACTCAACATTGATAGCTTTCTCTGATATATCAGAGAGCTGGGCATGGTGGCATTTGCCTGTAGTCCCAGCTACTTGGGAGGCTGAGATGGCAGGGTCACTTGAACCTAGGAGTTTAAATTCAGCCTGGGCAAAGTGAGACTCTGTCTCTACAACACACACACACACGCACGCACACACACAGTCCTATATGTATATAATAATATCAGATACTTAAACAACTTTAGTTCAAAATATGAGGGCATTTTTAGTTTTGTAGTTTTTCTTTTCTTTTTCCATTCCTTGTTCTCTTCCCCCTTTTAGAAGCAGGAATGACCCATTGCCAATGTTGAATATCAAGCACACAGCTCAGAACATTCGTATCTGCTTGAAAATCTTTTAAGCTGATATGTCTACCAAATGATTTTTCTAAGCATTTTATGGCATATATGAAATCTTAAACAATCTATTAAGTGAGAGGCTTCTCCTAAAAGTAAAACTGTTCGATTTCAGAAAAACTTACTTTAGCAAAACTACAACAAAAGCTTCAATATCTTCTAAGTTACCAAAGACTAGATGCTATGCTTCCAACACAGAAGGAACAATTTCTGAAACACCTTAATAAATCTCAGTAATTTTTAGAACACCATGAAGACAAGCAGAAAACAAAGAGGATATCAATTCCTCAAAAGATCAAGGTCAATAGAATTGGTTTCAGCAACCATTCAACAATTTATAATGAAATCAAACTTGTCACCAAATATCTTAGGAAAGTAATTACAGTGGACATACTTTGAGGCTACGGGTTAGCATAAGATGTCACCAGGGAATTAAGAATGATGACGATGCTATAGATTTAGAGAACAATGGATGAGAAATACGAATACTGTGGAAAAAGGTTTTACTACGGACAGCAAGTCTGTAGAGCAAAATTAATATAAAACTTGAATTCAGTTTGGTATCAGCCAAATAATCTATGCCCATTAAAATTTTACATTCAACCTTCATCTAGCCATTCATTCAACCTGCCTCCCTCATCCTTTCCTGCTTTAGAAACAGAAGACTGGCCCTGAAATACCTTGATTAATAATAATCTCAGCTTATTTTTTGTTGAGTCCCTCCTCTATAAAAACTACTCTTAATGTAATCTCATTTAAGAATAGTTGCAATTTTATGAAACAGGTATTTATTTCACCATTTTAAGATGAGAAGACTGAGGTATGGGGAGGTATCATGGATATGACCAAGGTCAAATGGCTAATAGGTGGCAGAACAGAAATTCACAGTTATAGATAAGTTCAAAATCTGAGCTTTTTCCGTTCCACTGCCATAAGTCTCTTGTTAGGTCAATCGGCCATAGGGATGGCTTAACATAAACAACCTGTCACATCCACAGCTACATAGCTTCGAGTCACCAATTCAAAATTTTGATGTGTGTCCCTCCCCAAATCTCATATTGAAATGTAATCCCCAATGTTGGAGGTGGGGCCTGGTGGGAGGTAATTGGATCAAAAGGGCAGATTTCTCGTGAATGGTTTAGTACTATCCCTCTTGGAACTGTCCTAATGATAATGAATGAGTTCTTGTGAGATCTGGTCATTTAAAAGTGTATGTGGCTGTAAGTGGTGGCTCTGGCTGGTCACAGTGGCTCATGCCTGTAATCCCAGCATTTGGGGAGGCTGAGGTAGGCAGATCACCTGATGTCAGGAGTTCGAGACCAGCCTGGCCAACATGGTGAAACCTTGTCTCTACTAAAAATACAAAAATTAGCTGGGCGTGATGGTGGGTGCCTGTAATCCCAGCTACCTGGAAGGCTGAGGCAGTAGAATTGCTTGAACTCAGGAGGCAGAGGTTGCAGTGAGCCAAGATCATGCCACTGCACTTCAGCCTGGGTGACACAGCAACACTCCATCTCAAAAAAAAAAAAAAAAAAGTATATGACACTTCCCCTCTCACTCTTCTTGCTCCTGCTTTCACCATGTGACAAACCTGCTCCCCCTTCACCTTTCACCATGATTAGAAGCTTCCTGAGGTCTCCCTAGAAACAGACACCACTATGCTTCCTGTACAACCTATAGAACTGTGAGCCAATTAAATCTCTTTTTCTTGCAAATTACCCAGTCTCGCATTTCTTTACAGCAATGTAAGAACAGACTCAGCAATATTCATCAACTCAGCAATATTCACAGTAGACTATTGTTGTTAATTCATTCAACATCAGCAAGACAAGTCAAAAGCTACCCAACTGCATGAACCCCATATTTCTTAAGCACCTTTCTTCCAGTGGAAGACACCCAGCCTGCTTCCCCCAATTGGTGCACATTCTTCACTCCACCATCATCAACATCCCAAACTCCCAAAACTCATAAGCAAGTGATCTCCAGAAATTAGTCATAACCCATCCCCATATCCTCTTATCTTGGGAAACATATACATTTTGTCCTCCTAAACTTAGAAAATCTCACGAGAAGAATATTAAAGGCTAATGGGTCGTTAAAGTAAGATTCCAGAATCTTATCTCAGAATATCATGGGTTAAAACACTCAGAGACTCTAACCTAGAGGTCTCTAGTTTGGCACTTTCATTTTGCAGCAAAGAAAATGCTCCTGTTCCAAATGGAAGAAATTGGCCAATACGAAGGGGCCACAGGCACCATGCAAGTCTGAAACCCAGTGGGACAGTCATTAAATCTTAAAGCTGTAAAATGATCACCTAGGCTGGGTGCAGTGGCTCATGGCTGTAATCCCAGGACTTTGGGAGACCAAGGCAGGTACATCACCTGAGGTCAGGAGTTCAAGACCAACCTGGCCAACATGGTAAAAACCCATTTTTACTAAAAATACAAAAATTAGCCATGCATGGTGGTGGATGCCTGTAATCCCAGCTACTCAGGAAGCTGAGGCAGGAGAATCTCTTGAACCCAGGAGCTGGAGGTTTAAGTGAGCTGAGGTCACATCACTGCATTCTAGCCTAGGCAACAGAGTGAGACCCATCTAAAAACAAACAAACAAACAACAACAGAAAAAAGATCTCCTTTGACTCCATGTCTCACATCCAGGGCACACTGATGCAAGAGCTGGGTTCTCAAGGCCTTGAGCAGCTATGCCTCTGAGCCTCTGCAGGGTACAGTCCCCACAGCTGCTTTCACAGGTTGGCATTGAGTGCCTGTGGCTTTTCCAGGCTCATGATGTACGTTGTCAGTGTATCTACCATTCTGGGATCTGAAGAATGGTGGCCCTCTTCTCACAGCTCCACTAGACAGTGCCCCAGTGGGGACTCTGTGTTGGGGGTCCAACCCTACATTTCCCTTCTGCACTGCCTAGCAGAGGTTCTCTATGAGGGCTCTGCCCATGCAGCAAATTTCTGCCTGGACATCCAGGCATTTCCATACATCCTCTGAAATATAGGTGGAGGTTCCCACACCTCATATCTTGACTTTTGTGCACCCAAAGGATCAACACCATGTGAAAGCAACCAAGGCTTGGGTCCTACACTCTCTGAAGCAATGGCCTGATCTGTACCTTGGCCACTGAAGCTGAAGCAGCTGGAATGCAGAGCACCAAGTCCCAAGGCTGCACAAAGCAGCATCGTCCTGGGCCCCACCCACAAAACCATTTTTCCCTCTTAGGCCTCCAGGCCCATGACGGGAAGGGCTGCCATGAAGGTCTCTGACATGCCCTCGAGACATTTTCCCCATTGTCTTTGCTATTAACATTCAGTTCCTCGGTACTAATGCAAATTTCTGCAACAGGCTTGAATTCTTCCCCAGAAATTTTTTTTTTTTCTTTTCTACCACAGGGTCAAGCTGCAAATTTCCCAAACCTTTATGCTCTGCCTCCCTTTTAAATATAAGTTTCCATTTCAAACCATCTCTTTGTGAATGCATATAACTGAACACTTTCAAAATAAGCCATGTCATGTCTTGAATGCTTTGCTGCTTTGAAATATCTTCCACCAGATAACCTAAATCATCTCTCTCAAGTTTAAAATTCCACAGATCTCTAGGGCAGGGGCAAACTGCTGCCAGTCTCTGCTAAAGCATAGCATAAGTGACTTTTACTCTAATTCCCCATAAGTTTCTCATCTCCATCCAAGATCACCTCAGCCTGAATTTCATTGTCCATATCACTATCAGCATTCTGGTCAAAACCATCCAACAAGTCTCTAGAAAGTTCCAAACATTTCCACATCTTTCCATCTCCTGAGTCCTCCAAATTGTTTCAACTTCTGCCTGTTACCCAATTCCTAAGTTGCTTCCACATTTTCAGGTTATCATTATAGCAATACCCCACTCTGCCAGTACCAAATCTCTGTACTAGTTCATTTTCACACTGCTATAAAGAATACCTGAGACTGGGTAACTTATTTGGAAAAGAAGTTTAATTGACTCACAGTTCCAAATGGTTTGGTAGGCCTCAGGAAACTTACAATCATGGCAGAAGGTGAAAAGGAAGCAAGACACATCTTACATGGCAGCAGGATAGAGGAAGGAAGTACCACACTTCAAAACCATCAGCTTTTCTGAACACTCACTCAGTATTATGAAATCAGCATAGGGAAAACCGCCCCCATGATCCAATTACCTCCCACCAGGCCCCTCCCTTGACATGTGGGGATTACAATTTGAGATGAGATTTGGGTGGGGACACAGAGTCAAACCATGTCATCTCCTCTATAAAGTCTTCCCCACTCTTCTAGAAACACTTGCTGGTTTCCTTCTCCTCTGGGCCATCTTTGTACCTCTGTCAGTTATTGAAATATCCATGTTGTATTTTAATACTTTCTTTCATATCAGTATTCCCTCTCCTCCCCAAATACTGAGTTCCTTAAAGCCAAATGGGGGTTGTGTCTTATTCATAGTAGCAGTTCTTGCATTTAGTGCAATAGCAAGGGCAATATAGATTCTCCATATCTGTATGCTGAAGAAATGAATGGCCTGCCTGAGCTTATACAGTAAATTGGTCACAAAACCAGAGGTCTCTAGCTTCCTGATTCTCTGCCCCAGATATTTGTCTCTCTATCCTGCTGCTTCTTTGAATCAGTGGAGAAAGGGGCCACAATATGCCAGTGTTGAAATACTATAGAGCAGCCTCCTCTGTTTCTCAAAAGGCCTAGATCAGTCAGGGTTCAAGCAGGAAACAGAAACTATACAGCAATTTAGACAGAAACATTTAATATAAGAATTACAAAAGAATTACAAAGCACTGAAGGGTAACGTTAATAAGTAGGAAAATTCTATACAGTACTGTAGAGATAAAGAAGAGTCCTCAAGGAAGGAAAAACACTGAAGGGGTCCCCTTCCCAAGGTTCAGGTTCAGACCTCATTGGAGAAGATGTTGTTGCAATCTACTAGATGACAGAGAAGTTGGCTGGTCCACAGTCCTAAGGCAGGCAGGAAGCAACCCTCTGTGGTTCAGGTAAGCTGTAGTTGATGGGCAGACACACAGGCCTGCAGAGGGAGCCGGGGGGGCATCAGTTTAGAAAAGAGGTCTGGGGGGCCCAGTGACTGTGTTAGGAGAGCTTCGGGAGACAAACCTGGGATGCAGGGAGTAGAAAAGCAGAGGGAGTTGGTGGGGTTCAGTGTGGGCGGGGTGCCTAGAGTGCAGTGTCTGTGACCATCAGGATAGGCCAGGGCTGCAGGGTCAGAAAGGGACTGTGCATTCTGGGTTGATGGCTGGGGCAGACCGCCACTGAAATCCTCTCCCCTAGTGCAGCCAGCAGAAACAACAGGAAAAGACCTTTCCTCCTGCAATGTCCTTCCCCACCCTTTATGAGAAAGCTTAACATCATGTTCACTGTCAAGAAGAAATGTGTAAAGGCAGTCTGTCCATTATAGCAGAGCAGGTATTAAAATATAAATTTGGAGCTGACAGTCAATAAATTGATAACTGGCACAAAGCCTAAATGGAAATCTAAAGGTGCAATAACTGCTTATGCTGAGTCTGTTAACGTCAGTTAAAATGCCAGTCAAAAGTTAACAACAAGGCTTCACCACTATGCAATATATGCATGTTAGAAATCTACACTTGTACCCCCAAAATATATTTTTTAAAAATTTAATTTAAGTGGAAAAACAGGGTTGATCTGAAGAATAATGAGATAATACAGATTAAAATGTAGCACAAAATGGACTTTTAATTAATATATTTATCCAACTCCCTTAATATTGTTATAAAAGTTTGCTGTATTAGTTATCTATTTCCGTGTGACAAATTACCCCCAAAATTTAGCTTAATGCAATGTATATTTATTTTCCCATTGTTTCTGTGCATCAGGAATTGAAGCTCAGCCTAACTTGGTCCTCTCTGTCAGAGCCTCTCAAAAGCCTTCAATCAAGGTGTCATCAAGGGCTATGGTCTCATTGTAAGGCTTTATTGGAGAAGGATTTGCTTTCATGCTCAATGAGGTGATTGTTTACAGGATTTAGTTTCTCAAGAAGTGTTAGACCAAGGACCTCAGTTCTTTGATGGTGGTTGGCTGGAGTTTACCTTCGGTTCCATGCTACATGGGCCTCTCCAGTTTGTTCCATCAGAGCAAGCACATGAGAGGAGCCAAAGAGAATGCAAAGAAGACAGAAGTCACTGACTTTCCAAACTTAGTTTCATTAACTTTGCCATATTGCCCTCACCAGAGGCATGCCACCAAGTCCAGCCCACACATATGGGGAGGAGGTTCCCCAAGGACAGGTATACCAAGAGGTAGGATCATTGCAAGCCCTGGCAAAAAGTTGTCTGTCACGTTGTCTTTTGCTCTTCACTTGTTACTGTTTTCCCTTAGAAGACAAAATGAATACATGAAACTTATTGTTTCAAAAGCCTTATTGGAAACCTAAAGATGTTATTTTGGTGAGGTTAGAGGTAACAATGCTGGTGGCAAGCCTGTGATCCCAGTGCTTTTGGAGGCCAAGGTGGGAGGATCACTTGAGCCCAGGAATTTGAGACCAGCCTGGGCAACATAGTGAGAGCTTGTCTCTAAAAAAAATTTAAAAATTAGCCAAGGGGAAAATGGTAGATAGAAGGCAGGATTAACTTGCAGCTCCCACTCAGATAAACAGAGCAGCTTGTAGAGATCCAAATTGTGAACTTTTGCTCCAAGAACTATCACAGGAACATACTGGGAGATCTAAGAGAAGCCACAGACCCTCTGAAGGATGTGGATTGCCACTCCAGGCTCTGTGGGACAGTCAAGGAACTGTGAGCTGGCTTGCTTTCCTAGTTTGGAGGCTTGTAACCTGGGTCAAATTCCCAGCCTGCTGATTAGCTGCCTGGAAATAAACTTGGTACTGCTGGGGTGTGGGGGACACCGTGGGAGTAAGACCAGCCTTTTGGGCTGTGGGCTGCTTGGGAGCTGGGTGAGGCCTGTGACTGCTGGCTTTCCCCAACTTCCCTGGTTACCTGTATGACACAGCAGCAGCAGCAGCTATACTCCTCCTGGGAACATAACTTTATTTTCCTAAGAACCACATCCCTATCCCCCACAGCAGTCACAGCAAGCCCCACCCAAGGACAGTCTGAGCGAAGACACACCTAATCCTGCCCCCACCTGATGGGTCTTTCTGTATCCACCTTGGTAGCCAAAGACAAAACACAATCTCTTGGGAGCCGTATGGCTCCACCCCACCATCTGATCCTCCCTATATAACTGCAGCTGGTGCATTCTTGAAAGTACCACCTCCTGGCTGGAGGCCAACCAACGCAAAACCAACACAACAAAAATACAACTAAGGACCCTCACACTTCACTCCCCTGCTACCTCCACTGAAACAGGTGCTGGTATTCACGCCTAAGAGACTTGAACATGAATCACATCACAAAACTCTTTGCAAATACCCCACAGTACCAGCCCGGTGCCTGGTAGCTCCACTGGGTGGCTAGATCCATAAGAGAAATAGCAATCACAGCCAACATTATATTGAGTGGGGAAAAGTTGAAAGTATTGCCCCTGATAACTGGAACAAGACAAGAATGACCACTTTCACCACTTCTATTCAACACAGAACTGGAAGTCCTAGCCAGAGCAATCAGACAACAGAAAGAAATAAAGGGCATCCAAATTAGTAAAGAGGGTGCCAAACTGTCACTGTTTGCTGATGACATAATTGTATACCTGGAAAACCCGAAAGACTCATCCAAAAAGCTCCTGGAACTGATAAAAAAAAAAAAAAAAAAAAAAAAGAGCAAAGTTTCCAGATACAAAATTAATGTACAGAAATCAGTAGCCCTGCAATACACCAACAGTGACCAAGCTGAAAATCAAATAGGGAACTCAACTCCTTTTCAATAGCTGTAAAACAAATAAAATACTTAGGAATATCTTTAACCAAGGAGGTGAAAGACCTCTATGAGGAAAACTACAAAACACTGCTATAAGAAATCATAGATGACACAAACAAATGAAAACACATCCCATGCTCATGGATGCTTAGAATCAATCTTGTGAAAATGATCATATTGCCAAAAGCAATCTACAAATTCAATGCAATTCCCAGGCAAAATACCACCATCAGCTGGGCACAGTGGCTCATGCCTGTAATCCTAGCACTTTGGGAGGCCGAGGCAAGCAGATCACTTGAGGTCAGGAGTGTGAGACCAGCCTGGCCAACATCATGAACCTCATGGCTACTAAAAATACAAAAATTAGCTGGGCATGTTAGCACGTGCCTGTAATCCCAGTTACTCTGGAGGCTGAGGCAGGAGAAGCGCTTCAACCCAGGAGACAGAGGTTGCAGTAAGCTATGATTGCACCACTGCACTCCAGTCTGGGTGACAGAGGGAGACTCTGTCTCAAAAACAAACAAACAAACAAACAAAAATATCATTATTCTTCACAAAACTAGAAAAAACAATCTTAAAATTCATATGAAACCAAAAATAGCCTACATAGCCAAAGAAACTTTAAGCAAATAGAACAAAAGTGGAGGCATTACATTACCTGACTTTAAACTATACTATAAAGCCATAGTCACCAAAACAGCATGTTACTGGTATAAAAATAGGCATATAGACCAATGGAACAGAATAGAGAACTCAGAAATAAAGCCAAATACTTAAGAGTCAACTGATCTTTGACAAAGCAAATGAAAACATAAAACACTGAAAGGACACCCTGTTCAACAAATGATGCTGGCGAGAATTGCTTGAAATTTGTAGGCAGAGGTTGCAGTGAGCCAAGATCACATCCCTGCACTCCAGCCTGGGTGACAGAGTGAGACTCTATCTCAAAGAAAAAATATACATATATATCGTGCTGGGAAAACTGGCAACCACATGTAGAAGAATGAAACTGGATCTTCATTTCTCACCTTATAGAAAAATCAACTCAAGATGGATCAAAGACTTAAATCTAAGACCTGAAACCATAAAGATTCTAGAAGATAACATCGGAAAAACTCTTCTAGAAGACATTGGCTTAGGCAAAGACTTCATGACCAAGAATCAAAAAGCAAATACAACAAAAACAAAGATAAACAGATGGAACTTAATTAAACTAAAAAGCTTCTGCAGAGCAAAAAAAATAATCAGCAGAATAAACAGACAACTCACAAAATCGGGGAAAATTTTCACAATATATACATATGACAAAGGACTAATATTCAACATCTAAAAGGAACACAAACAAATCAGCAAGAAAAGAACAAACAGTCTTACCAAAAAGTGGGCTAAGGACATGAATAGACAATTCTCAAAAGAAGATATACAAATGGCCAACAAATAAATGAAAAAATTCTCAACATTACCTATTATCCAGGAAATGCAAATTAAAACCACAAATGCAAATTTTTTTTTTTTTTTTTTTTTTTTTTTTTTTTTTTTTTTTTTGAGACGGAGTCTCACGCTGTTGCCCAGGCTGGAGTGCAGTGGCGCGATCTCGGCTCACTGCAAGCTCCGCCTCCCGGGTTCCCGCCATTCTCCTGCCTCAGCCTCCTGAGTAGCTGGGACTACAGGCGGCCGCCACCGCGCCCGGCTAATTTTTTTTGTATTTTTAGTAGAGACGGGGTTTCACTGTGGTCTCAATCTCCTGACCTTGTGATCCGCCCGCCTCGGCCTCCCAAAGTGCTGGGATTACAGGCTTGAGCCACCGTGCCCGGCCACAAATGCAAATTAAAACCACCTCCCTTCTGCAAGAATGGCCATAATCAAAAAACCAAAAAATAATAGATGTTGGTGTGGATGCAGTGAAAAGGGAACATTTTTACACTGCTGATGGGAATGTAAACTAGTACAACCACTATGGAAAACAGTGTACATATTTTTTAAAGAACTAGAAGTAGATCTTCCATCTGATCCAGAAATCTCACTCTTGGGTGTCTACCCAGAGGAAAAAAAGTCATTAAACGAAAAAGATACTTGCACACACGTGTTTATAGCAGCACAATTCATAATTGCAAAAACATGGAACCAGCCCAAATGCCCATCAATCGACAAATGGTTAAATAAAATGTGGCATATATTAATATATACCATGGAATACTACCCAGCCATAAAAAGGAATGAAATAATGGCATTTGCAGCAACCTAGATGGAATTGGAGACCATTATTCTAAGTGAAGTAACTTAGGAATGGAAAATCAAACATCATATGTTCTCACTCATAAGTAGGAGCTAGGCTATGAGGATGTCACAGAATAATAGTGATACAATGGACTTTGGGGACTCAGGGGAAAGGGTAGGAGAGGGGTGAGGGATAAAAGACTACACATTGGGTACAGTGTACACTGCTTAGGTGATGGGTACACCAAAACCTCAGAAATCACCACTAAAGACCTTATTCATTTAACCAAATACCACTGGTTCCCCAAAAACCTATTGAAAGAGTAAAATTAAAATTAAGCAAATAACTAAAAAGAAATCTTTGATCACGTGAGATGTGAATAGAAAACCAATAGAAAAAAAAAAAGTTCCACAACTGATCCACTGGCTACCAATCAAAGTTAAACTAGTCATATACACTTGTAAGTTCTTTATCAAAAGGTTGATTTGCCATTCTGTATTTATAGCTACCCAATATAGTTGACTACAAAGCACTGTTATTGTGGTTATAGGGTATTTATTTAGCCTTCAGTTATGCCCACCCCTGTATATGCACATAGAGGGGACTTACTTTGTAGCAGTTCACATTCTAAAAGATATAACATTGGTATGACTAAACACAGATATAGCAGTAAGGCAGACATCTTATATTGTGCGTCCTTATCTATTCATAACACCATTCCAGGGCCAATAGATATTCAGAAAATGATACACATGATAAATATTAATTCAACAAATACTTGTTAAATCCCTGGTGTGTGCCAGAAGCTACATTAAACACTGGGAAAACAGTGGCAAATAAGACAAGAAACATTCTTCCCTGATAGGACTTACTTTGTACTGGGAGAGCTACAAAATAAATATTTAAACAAATAAACAATATAATTACAGGTTGTGATAAGTGCTACCAAGGAAATCAACATGGTTATGCAGTATCTGAGAGAGGTTAACCTCTGTAGGGTGGCCGAGAAAGACCTTTGTGACAAGGTGATATTTCACCTGAGGTCTAAAGAATGAAAATGCACTGGACTTCCAGAAGCCCAGAGAAAAAGTATTGCAGACAGAGAGAAAGGTAAGTACAAAGACTGTTTGTGGCAAAGAATTTGAGCGACTACGAAAAAGAAAAGGAGATGGTGCACCTGCTGCACAATGACAATGAAGGAGAGAACAGGAAATGAGCTCAGGGAAGTAGGCAGAGGCCCAAGCATCCAGGAAGCTTGTAGGCCAGAGAAAAGATTCCGATTTTGATAATAGATGGGATAGTGGAAACTGATGTAAATTTTTTTAATCTCCTTGGTTGTTGTGTGTGAATGGATGGGTGCATAAACTCAGGAGGAAGTGGTAGGGACTGTGAGGAAGCTGTCCCAAGCAGACAGGTGCCAGGCGATGGCAGCTTGGATTAGACTAGTGCCAGTGGAATTGAAAAGAAGTGAAGGATTTCAGGAAATAGGTCTGAAGAGTTAGATGTGAATAGTGAAGAAAAAGGAGGAATCAAGGTGAGCCTCCTAAGTTGGAAGGCTGAGTTTTTGGAAAGACTGAGCAGAAAAGCATTTTGGAGAGAGCAGGGGGCAGCACTGAAGATGTTTGCAGTAGGATTTACCAGTTTGTTGCTCAGGAGAAAAAACTGGGCTGGAAATATCAATTCTAGTGTAATTAGCAAATCCATGGCATTTCAAACCATGACAGCAGAATGAGATACCTGTGGAGAGATTGTAGATGGAGAAGAAAAGAATATCCAGGAGCAAGCCCTGGGGTGTGGAAATGGACATTGGTTAGAGGAGGAAGAAGAATCAGCAGTGGGGGTTAAGTAGGAGGAAAGCCAGGTAGGTGGAAAACCAGGAACTGGTGTCAGGGAACCCAGGAGAGGAGAACATTTTAAGAAAGATACTGGTGCCAAATGCTGCTGAGAAGTATTAAGAAGGGAAGGGAAGTCTTGAATGAATGGCACTGCCTTCCATTTCTTTGAATAATTCACCCAAGGCCAGCCCTGGGGTTCATGTCTGCAATCCCAGCAGTTTGAGAGGCTGACGTGGGTAGATTTCTTGAGGCCAGAAGTTTGAGACCAGCCTGGTAGAGACTTCGTCTCTACAAAAATAAATAAATAAATAAATAATTTAAATAATAGCCAAGCACTTTTGAGCTTCTTGGAAGTTCTCTGAAGAAATTGAGAGAGGAGGAGGAAGATGGGGAGGTAGCTGAGAGGAAGAAGGTAAAGGGAAGTTGTCGACATCTATAGCAGGGGAGAGTTGAATACATTTAAGTGCCGTTAGAGCCAAAAGAAAGTGAAAGACAGAACGCTGGAGAGAGGTGAGATTGCTGACAGATGGGAGCCTCTGAGCAAGCAGGAGGACACACCATCCAGAGCCCTACCGGTGGAACCAGCTTTGGCCAGAGAGATTCACTTGGAGAGGAGGAAGAATAGAGATGTAGTGCACAGGTGGGGACGGTGGTGGGCTTGGGGCAGGAGGATTCCTACATTCTATCTGAAACCGGAACAAAAATCATCTGCTATTGGGGAGGAGGGCAAGTCTCAAGAGAAGGCGAACCAGGGTTTATGAATTAGGAATTGGGAAGAGAGACTGGGCTGAAGTGAAAAAGGAAAGAGAGTAGAATCAAATACCAGACATACAAATCTCAGCAGGATTTTCCATTTTAGTCAAATACATCTCTTTGTACTGAGAAGCTGTAAAGTTAGTGTAATGGGGACTTTCTCCAAATCACAAAAGCAGGGGAATGCTAATGCCCCGTCTGCCTACAGCGAATCAGCTCACTGGGCTCCCCCGCTGAGGAGCAAGGGAAGCAGCCTCCAAGCCCCTTCCTGCCATTAGGGTCGGGTTTTTTCACAAAGTGCTTTCTTATACGTAGTACCATCCCTGGCCCTGCCCTAGGCTTTCGAGGGCCTTGCTCTGGCCTTGCAGCCAGACCCCTTCCCACCAGGCAAGGATCAGGGACAGAGCTCACACCCCAGACCTCCAGAATAGGGCCAGCGCTGCCTCTTCCCCTGGCACATTCATTTTGGGGGCAGATCACTCCGTGGATGTACTCTTCTCTAAGCCTGAGTCGTGCCTGTGAGATGGCTGCTTGAAAGGAGAGGGGTGTGGACAGAGTTGGGGTTGCAGGTGGAGGGGTCCACATACACACTTAGGCACACACACACACAGCACTCCTGACACAGGATGGAGCTGGGGGTGGCAGCTAGAACAAGTGGCATTGTGAACTGTATCAGCCACATTCTATTACAATAGGAAATTCTAAGGCATCTAAGAATTTTAAATGAACCTTGATCTTTTAGGTCATTATGAATGTATATTTATCATGGCGAGAGGATAAAACATATTTTACTTCAAAATGTTTTCTCTTGATTTATAACTTTTCAATATTTGGGTAAATGGTGGGTAAGCCTGCATTTGTTCTCTTGCCTCAGCCTCACAAAAGATCGGGTGGACCACGGGTCCACACAGTCCTCCTGACTGTACTGTCCCAGGGGGCTGGCGTGATCACTCTTAATTCCCTTTATACATTGGCATTGCTGCTGCTGTGGCAAACCTGAAGAATTCAAGTTCTAGTCTTGCCAGATCCAGAAAAAGCTCTCTGAGACGGCGTCTCTTACTTTGTGTACCCTGGTCTGCATAGAGTCGGTTTACCACCTCGGTGCCCGCACAGTGATCACTGTGTAGTTCCAGGCTAGAGGTGGAGCTGTTTTCCAACTCTCACTTGAGTGAGGCCTGCACAAACTCTGTCCCGCCTCTGGGGGTGAGGCTCTGCATTGCAGTAGGTTAGGGCAGCTCCTTCTTCCATTTCCCCTCCACAGCTGATCCTGGCCTCTGTCCAAAGGTTCACTCTCAAACAGGAAAAGTAAATTAATTCTCCTTCTCTCCCTCTCTGTGTCGCTCTCCCTAACTTGTACGATGCGAGAATTCAAGTCCCCCATTTCCTATACTTTCCTCTCCTCTTCCATTGCCCTTCCCTTCATTGATTTTTCTATATGGTGTCACCGTTTATTTTTCTTGATAAGGATTTTGATCACAGATGACTTACCTAAACATTTTTTGTATTTCCTCAACCTCCATTTGCAACTTGGGCAGACAAGCTGGAGCTACTTAGTGTAGTCTTGGGAGATGTTAAAGAGCATCTTTAAGGTCATTTGTTTGGAATATTCCACACTTGCACATATTGTAATATGAACTACTTGAGGACTTCAATCCAGTTTACCTATGCACCCAAACTAAGGCTCTTGTTGCAAACTCTGGTCTTAAATGCTTCATCCATTCCATGCAAATTCAACTTTATTTTCAGAGTTGGGGACATGAAAGAGATTATTGTCACCATTATTGAAAATGTGTGTAATTCTTCACAAGTGCAAAATGATGTACTAATGTAAGAAAGCAGATCATTTTAATTCAGGGTCCGAAGAGGGCTGTCACAACAAGAAAATCAGTTATTCACTGTGTCTCCTTCAAGAAACTTGCTAATAACATTTCTAATAAGAGAAATCACAAACGGTTCTCCATGCTTCTCTGGGAAATCATTTCCTAAACTCTCAAGCCTATGGGGAAAAACTGCTTAAAAGGCTAATTTAATATCTAAATTATTCTAATTTACCCTTTTCCCTCAAATATGGGAACTCAAGCCTGCTCCAGTAACACATATTAATGTCACATTTTCTGTTATCCAGTTTTAGTGACATTTAAGTGAAACTAATATTCACTTACTTTCCAGCTGCTTGTAATAAAATAATAAAAAATTCTGGGGATTTAGGACAGCATTAAAACTTTAACGAGGTAGAAATTTCTGTTTTGGTCACATTGCTTTCAATTAACATAGCTCTTATGCTCACTGTTACAATTGCAGACTGCTGAAGAAACTTGACTATTAAAAGTAAAATAATTAATTAATTAATGGATAATACACCCACACACATTATATATATACATACACAGGCACACCTTGTTTTATTGCACTTCACTTTACTGTGCTTTGCAGACATTGCATTTTTCACAAATTGTGGTTTGTGGCAATCCTGCATTGAACAAGTCTGTCAGCACCATTTTTCCAACAGATGTGCTTGCTTTGTGTCTCTGTGTCACATTTTAGCAATCCTCACAATATTTCTAACTTTATTATTATTATTATTATTATTACATCTGTTATGGTGATCTGTGGTCTATAAGCTTTGATATTACTATTGTAATTGTTTTGGGACTCCACAAACCCTACTCATATAAGACAGTGAACTTACTGGATAAATGTGTGTATTCCCGCTGCTCTACTCACTGGCCATTACCCTATCTCCCTTCTGCTTCTCAGGCCTCCCTATTCCCTGAGATACAACAATATTGAAGTTAGGCCAAGTAATGATCCTACAATGTCCTCTATGTGTTCAGGTTAAAGAAAGTGTTGCATATCTTTCACTTTAAATCAAAAGCTAAAAATATTTAAGCATTTCTACTGCTCAGAAAAAAATATTCCGTCTAAAATATTACTGCTCGTTGGCAATGCACCTGGTCACCAAGAGCTCTCATGGAAGTGTGCAAGGGGATTAATGTTGTTTTCATCCCTGCTAACACAACATCCATTCTGCAGCCCATGAATCAAGGAGGAATTCTGACTTTCAAGTCTTGTAATTTAAGAAATACAAATCATAAGGTTATAACTGCCACAGATAGTGATTCCTCTGATAGATCTGGGCATCTGTGCAAAGTTAATTGAACGCCTTCTAAAAAGAATTTGCCATTCTACATGGCACTAAGAACATGCATGGTTCATGGGAGGAGGTCAAAATATCCACATTAACAGGAGTTTGGAAGAAGTTGATTCCAGATCTCATGATTGACGCTGAGGGGTTCAAGACTTCAGTGGAAGAAGTAACTGCAGATGTAGTAAAAATAGCAAAAGAACTAGAATTAGAAGTGGAGCCTGAAGATGTGACTGAATTGCTGCAATCTCATGATAAAACATGAACAGATGAGAAGTTACTTCTTACGGATGAGCAAAGAAACTAGTTTCTTAAGATGAAGTCTACTCCTAGTGAAGATGCTGTGAACATTATTGAAATGTTAACAAAGGATGAACAATATTACATAAACTTCGCTGATAAAGCAGCTGCCAGGTTTGAGAAAACTGAATACTTTTGAAGGAAGTTCTACTGTGGGTAAGACGCCATCGAAAAGCATCTTATACTACAGAAAAGTCATTCATGAAAGTAAGAGTCCACCAATGCAGCAAACTTCATTGCTGTCACAGCCACCCCCATCTTCAGCAACCATCACCCTGATCAGTCAGCATCTATCAACACCAAGTCAAGGCCCTTGATTAGCAAAAAGATGTACTCACTGAACATTCAACTGAATGTGAGCATTTTTTAGCAATAAAATGTTTGTTAATTAAGGTATGTTTATGGCTTTTTAAACATAATGCTATTGCACACTTAATAGACTACAGTACAGAACAAACATAACATTTATATATATATAGGGGAACTAAAAAATTCATATGACACACTTTATTGTGATATTTGCTTTATTAAGGTAATCTGGAACACAATATCTCCGAGATTTGCCTGCTAAAGAGATTGGCATGGCACGGTGGCTCGCACCTATAATCCCAGCACTTTAGGAGGTCAAGGATGAGAGAATCTCTTGAGGCCAGAAGGCCAGAAGGATCACTTGAGACCACTGGACAGCCAGATCCCATCTTTACATAAAATTTAAAAAACAATTAGCCAACTCTGGTGGTGTGTACCTACAGTCCCAGCCTCAGGAGGCTAAGGCAGGAGGATCACTTAAGCCCAGGAGTTCGAGGCTACAGTGAGCTATGATCACACCACTGCACTCCAGCCTGGGTAACAGAGAAAGACCCTGTCTCTAAAAGACAGAGAAATCACTAGGTAATGCTAAATTAAAAGTCATATATCATTAAAAATCCTCTCGCTACATAGTATTCCATAAGTAGCAGAGATCCAGAACACCAAAGAGAATTATGTCATTGTGATTGGTAAAACTTAGGCATTGTGAACAAAGTTCTGAAAGTAATTCTTTCCTAATCAGGCAAGCAGGCACATTAAAAAAAAAAAAAATCTGTGCATTTTATCAACTATGGAAGAAACATCAAGGACCTGCCACAGTCTCAACTATTAGCTGGACACTATGGGATTTCACTTGCCCTACTTTGAAGAGAAAAGGCTCCTGTTGTCCCTTCTACCCTTGCAGCTTTTTATGCTTGTAGATACAAAGGATCTCCATTACTTTTACATTCCCATTGTACAAATTGAACACTTATTCCATTGTACTATCTTATTTTTTTATATTCGTATCTTCTATTTGTCAGCCATCTCAGATGTTGAAAATGTTATCAAATGACGAAGAACGTGGGAATTCTTAAGCACTGCTGGCAGGAGTGTAAATGATTATAACAATCTCTGAAAATAATTTGACAAATTCTAGTCTAGCTGTTAACTGTCATACCCTAAGACTCAGTAATTCCATTCCTAGATATGTTCCCTAGAGAAAATCTTTGCACATTTACATGTAGATATGCACAAGAATGTTCCAAACATTGCATCTCTAATAACAAAATAATATAAACAACTTAAATATCCATTAATTTAAAAAATGAATTAAAAATTACAATGTACTCATATACTGGGATATTATGTTAAAGTAGGAATTAATGGATTATAGTTACATGAATCAACATGAATGAATGTCACAAACAAATTTGAACAACAGCCCGGGCACAGGGGCTCACGCCTGTAATCCCAGCACTTTGGGAGGCTGAGGAGGGCAGATCACTTGAGGTTAGGAGTTCGAGACCAGCCTGGCCAACATGGCGAAAACTCATCTCTACTAAAAATACAAAAATGAGCCCAGTGTGGTGGCACGCGTCTGTAGTCCCAGCTACTCAGGAAGCTGAGGCAAGAGTATCATTTGAACCTAGGAGGCAGAGGTTGCAGTGAGCCAAGATTGCACCACTGCACTCCAGCCTGGGCGACATAGGGAGACTCGGTCTCAAATAATCAATCAATCAATCAATCAATCAATCCAAACAACAAAAAACAAGTTACAGAAGAAAAATGCAATATAATGTTATTTACATAAAGCTTACCAATATGCAAAGAAAGAAAATGCCGGCCGGGCGTGGTGGCTCACACACATAATCCCAGCACTTTGACAGGCCAAGGCAGGTGAATTACCTGAGGTTGGGAGTTCAAGACCAGCCTGACCAATGTGGAGAAAGCCTGTCTCTACTAAAAATACAAAATTAGCCGAGCATGGTGGCGCATGCCTGTAATTCCAGCTACTTGGGAGGCTGAGGCAAGAGAATAGCTTGAACCTGGGAGGCGGAGGTTGTGGTGGACTGACATTGTGCCATTGCACTCCAGCCTGGGCGACCAAAGGAAAACTCCATCTCAAAAAAAAAAACAAAAAAAAAAACAAGGAAATGCCCAAAGAGATGATTGATTTGCCCTGATTTTGCCCTGATCACATGGCATGTAACAGCAGAGGTGGAATTTGAATACAAATCTGTCTAAAATCAAATGTCATGCACTTCCCATGACACATTCATTGTCTTGACTGATTTTTCTTTGTGGAAGCAACCTTCCTCCTATCTAAGGCCTATGGCTCACTCCACCCCTTAACTCTAGGGATGCACACATAATCTATAGCTAACCAATCAGGAAAGTCCATACTCAGGCAAAGTAATAGATTCTAAGGGAGACAGGTGGCAGAGCCAGGTAAGTGAGACATAATCCAAGGATTGTTACAAAATTATTGAGAAAGATATCTATTTATGGGGCTTGCTTAAATAATAGAAGACAGTTAAATTAGGTGTTGCAAGTTGCTTTGGTGTCTAGAATGGAGTTGCTAGGCTTATAGGGCGCAAACCCAGACCACTGGTAGCCATCTTTGTTACCACTTAAAGAGAACCCACTAGAGAATGAAAACAACACAAAGTAAAAAAAAAAAAAAAAAAAAAAAAGACAAATGATGAAAAGAGATAGATCCCTACTATAAACCTGGACTCTTCACTAAGTGAGCCATTAAATTTCCTTTTCATTAGTTCAGCTTCACATAGGTTTCTGTCACTAGCAACCAAAAGTATCCTAATACAATAATTTATTTTATTATATGCATTCATATAACTGTGGTCTTCTCATCACGTTAGTGGGTAATTATTCATTTATTTAAATTTTTTTGATTACTCTCTCTCTTTCTAAAAGTAAGATCAATGAAAGTAAGAATCATGTCTTATTTTGCTCACCATGGTGGTGTCAATATTGCCCAGAACAACTAATAGGTGCTTATTATATATTTGGGGGGTTGGTTTGTTTGTTTGTTGTTTGTTTTGTTTTTTGGTTTCTTCTTCTTTTTTTTTTTTTTTTTTTTTGAGATGGAGTCTTTCTCTGTTGCCCAGGCTGCAGTGCAGTGGCCGCAATCTCAGCTCACTGCAACCTCCACCTGCTGGATTCAAGAGATTCTCCTGCCTCAGCCTCCCGAGTAGCTGGGATTATAGTCACCTGCCATGATGCCCAGCTAATTTTTGTATTTTTAGCAGAGACAGGGTTGCACCATGTTGGCCAGGCTGGTCTTGAACTCCCGACCTCAAGTGATCCTCCCATCTCAGCCACCAAAAGTCCTGGGATTAAAGATCTGAGCCACCATACCCAACCCTATATATTTACTGAATTAATAAAAAAGCAAGGAAACATAGAGCTCTCACTTCTTGTGTTCATGGAAGAAGCTCAATAGTCGAGTAAAGTCACACCAACTATCTATGGTAATCCACCTGGTCCTTCATTCTTAAACAGAAATTACCAACCAAGGGTCTCCAGATAATTGGAGAAAACACTTCATAGAACTACAGTTGTCCCTCAGTAGTCATAGGGTCTGCTCCAGGACAGCCCACAGATACCAAAATTCACAGATGCTCAAGTTCCTAATATAAAATGCCATAGTGTTTGCATATAAGCCACACACATCCTCTTATATACTTTAAATCACCTCTAAATTACTTAGAATAACAAATACCAATGCCTACAGGTCACTTCATTTATGTGGATTAAATGTCATACTCAGCATGTTGCAAATCAAGTTTTGTTTTTTTGGGACTTTGTGAAATTTGTATTCCCCAATTCTTTCCATGCCAGCTGGTTGAATCCATGGATGTGGAATCCACAGATATAGATGCCTGACTGTACTGGGTAAAAAAAAAATCTATCAAAATGGAGAACTTGAAAACAAAGAAAAAAAATGATAAAAGAAAAAAGAGGCATGGGTGTTCATTTCAGAAGGTTCAAAACAACTAACATAAAATCCAATAATGCAGAATAAGTAAAATAAGGGTGAAAGATAATCAAATAAATGCAAGAATAGAATATTGCAAAAGTAAAGAATGGCACAAATCCTGTTTGGAAGTACCCAGTACCATGAATTTAAAAAGATCCATATGTACACATATTGTAGAACTCAGGTACCAAAGTAAATGCTACAAAGGAAGACGTTTCAGATTGGCACTGGAGTTTTTATCAACAACACTAAATTTAGCTGTAGTCCCAGCCATTTGGGAGGCTTGTATGGGAGGATCTCTTGAGACCAGGAGATGTGTGTGGGTTGTGTGTGCTATGGTAATCAGATGCCCACACTAAGTTCAGCATGAATATGATGACTTCCAAAGAGTAAAGGACCACTTGGTTGCCTAAGAAGTGGGGCACTGGTCCAGTTTGGAAACCAAGTGGGTCAAAACTCTCATGCTGATCACTAGTGGGATAGTGCCTGTGAATGGCTACTGCACTCCAGTCTGGGCAACACAGCAAAACCCCATCTCTAAAAAAACCAAAACCAAGCCAACCCCAAACAAGCAAACAAACAAACAAAAAAAACAACACTAGATTTAGGAAGAAAACAAAGCAATGGTTCAAAATTCTGACAGGAAAAAAAAAAAAAAAAAAAATTCTGACAGGAAAACAATTTTGAATCGAAAATGCTACGTCCTTTTAGAATATCAACAAGTGGGACAGAAAACCATTTTTCGCATGTGCAAAGGCTCAGAAACTTTACCATATACTTGTCCTTTATGAAAAAAGGATTTCACACTTGCTTGGGGCCTGTAGCCCCTTTGTTTTGGCCAATTTCTCCCATTTGGAATGGCTGTATTTATCCAATGCCTGTACCTCCATTGTATCTAGGAAGTAACTAATTTGCTTTTGAATTTACAGGCTCATAGACAGAAGGGACTTGCCTTGTCTCAGATGAGACGTTGGACTGTGGGCTTTTGAGTTAATGCTGAAATAAGACTTTGGGGGACTGTAAGGAAGGCATGATTGATTTGGAAATATGAGGACTTGAGATTTGGAAGAGACTCAGGGCGGAATGATATGGTTTGGCTGTGTCCCCACCTAAATCACGCCTTGAATTCCCACACGTTGTGGTAGGGACCTAGTGGGAGGTAATTGAATCATGGGGGCAGGTCTTTCTGGTGCTGTTCTGGTGATAGTGAATTAAGTCTCACGAGATCTGATGATTTTGAAAATTGGGAGTCTCCCTGCACAAGTTCTGTCTTTGCCTGCCACCATCCATGTAAGACAGGGCTTGGTCTTCCTTGCCTTGGACCAGGATTGTGAGAGTTTCCCACCCACGTGGAACTGTAAGTCCAATTAAACCTCTTTCTTTTGTAAATTGTCCCTTCTCGGGTATGTCTTTATCAGCAGCATGAAAACGGACTAATACATTTGCTATATATTCTTTATTCATTTTTCATAATTTATACCTTTCAAGGAATTTGTCCATTTCATGTAAGTTATCAAATTTATGGGCATAAAGATGATAATAACATTCCTTTATTATATAAACTTTTACATTTAACATTTATGGGGTCTGTAGTGACATCTCTTTCATTCCTGGTTTTGGTTATTTGGGCACTGTCTCTTCATTACTTGTCCAGTCCAGCTAGATGTGTATTAATGTTACTTATATTTACAAATAACTGCCTTTTAGGTTCTTTGATTTTCTCAGCTGTTTATGTTCTATTGCATTGATTTCCATTTCTCCCATTATTATTTCCTTCCTTCTTTTCACTTTATTTTTCTTGCCTCTTAAAGTGGAAGCTGAGATCATTGATTTTAAACCTATCTTCTTTTCTAATATAAGTACTTGAAACTGTAAATTTTCCTCTAAAGCACTCGTCTAGTTTCATTTCATAAATTTTAATGGATTTTGTTTTTGTTTTATAGCTTTCCTTTTGATGTCATCTTTGACCCATCAGTCATTAGAATGAGGCTTAATTGACAAATATTTGGAGATTTTCCAGGGTTTTTTTTCTCTATATGGTTTAAATTCTCCCAAGTTTTTGAGACTTTTTTATGATCTAGTATGTGATCTATTTTGAATGTCCCATGTGTACTTTAAAAAATGTGTATTATGTTGTTGTTAGAAGTAGAGTTTTATAAATATAAATTAGGTTAATTTGATTGATAGTGCTCCTAAAGTTTTCTATATCCTTACTAATTTTTTTTTGTTTTCTTGTTCTCATTGAAAGAAGAGTATTGAGATTCTAAAAGTAATCATGAATCCGTCTATTTATTTTTCCAGTTCTGACAATTATTGCTTTATTTTTAGGTCTCTGCCAATGTTTTCATAATTTGACATTTTCATCATTAAGAAATTTCTTTTTTCTTTCTGTTATTATTCCCTGTCCTGAGTCTACTTTGACTGGTTTTTATATAGCCACTCCAGCTATCCCTACACTTCATGTTTTCATGCTACATTTTTTTCATTCTTTTTTTCACCTATCTGTGTCTTTACATAATACAAACTAACCCTAGAATAAATACTACTCTAATCTGCCCTAATATATCTTAACAGCAAGCCTCAAAAAAAAAAAAAAAAAAATCAAGCTAATCCCCAAGTAGCCTGTCAAAATAAAATTCAAATATTTTTTAAAAGAAGACAACAACCAGGAAGTCAAGCACTTAAAATGCCAACCAAAAATTACCAGACGTGCTAAGCATCAAGAAATGTGATCTCTAATTAGGAGAAAAGTCAGTCAATAAAAATAGACCCAGGAAATGATGGTAATAATAAAATTAATGTATAAGGACAAGTTCAGGTAGTGATGCTGCCTGTATAGGCTGTGCTGGCCTGATCAGCCACATTGTTTTATTCTTATCTCAGTATGGACTCTTCCCAAAAGTATTCATATGGATTATATAAATGCCCCATCTGGCTGCAGCAATGCCTTTCCAGAGCCCACAGCCTCACAGAGATATGTCTTTAACATACCAATCAGTCATCACCCAGGTATTCAACCAAATAGTTATGCTGTTAGTCACAGCCCAAGAGTGAGTAAAAATAAAACATACATGGCCGTTAGGAATATTGTCTTGAGTAACAACAGTGGCTTTGAATTTAGGCCATTGTGTTGCTACCCTATTATAGTCAATCTTCCAAATTTCCTTGGGTCTAGACAGCTGCTGACATCCAGTAGATAACATTAGCTTTAACTTTGGCTCAGCAGTCAGGAAACCTCTCACTCTTTGCCAAAGGCTTTAATGAGCATAGTTATTAGCAATAGAGATCTGTAGTTCAAAGAGATCCTAGAGTCTTTGTGCCTCCCAGATTAGGGCTGCTGAAACAGCCAGTTGCACTGCCTCTATCTCTGCTCGCTGCTAAGATCCCCCCGCTAAAAATTTAGCATATTTTCTCGTCACTTTATATATTGGTATCAACAAAATGCCTAAATGAGGTGTGCTATAGATTGAATGTTTACATCCCCCCAAAATTTATATGTTTAAATTGAATCCCCTGTGATGGTATTTGGAGATTGGGTCTTTGGGAGATAATTAAGTCATGAGGGAAGATTCCCTCATGAGTGGGATTAATGTCCTTATAAAAGACGCCAGAGAAGTCCCTTGCCCCTTTTACCATATGAGGACACAGCAAGAAGACAGTCATCTATGAACCAGGAAGAGCCCTCAACAGACATTGTATCTGCAAGTGTCTTATTTTGGGACTTCCCAGCCCCCAGAACTGTGAGAAATAAATGTTTATTGTTTACAAGCCACCCAGTCTATGGTATTCTGTTATAGCATCCTTAATAAACTAAGACAAGATGATGCTGTCTCCAATATTCAAATAATCAAATGGATTGCTGAGCTCCCTTTTTGGTAGTGAGGGCCAGAAGGTAACTCTTCCTTTACTGTCCCAGTGGCCAGGCTTTGAGCCTCATGCCACATTGTTTCCAAGAAATTGGCTGTTCCCTGAATCTTATCAGAATTAACAAGACATCCTGGATTGTCGTGTGAGTTAGGGTATACTCTAAATAAGTCATTGTCACTTATTTTTTTATTGGGGTATGTAGGGGTGTATTAGGGTTTACTAGAGGGATGGAACTCATAGGATACATGTATATATGAAAGGGAGTTTATTAAGGAGAATTGACTCACAGTCACAAAGTGAAGGCCCACAACAGGCTGTCTGCAAGTTGAGGAGCAAGGAAGCCAGTGGTGGATCAGTTCCAGTCCCCAAGCCTCAAAAATAGAGAGGCTGATAGTGCAACTTTCAGACAGTGGCCAAAGGCCGAAGAACGCCTGGCAAACCTCTGGTGTAAGTCCAATAGCCCAAAAGCTGAAGAACTTGAAGTCTGATGTTCAAGGGCAGGAAGCATCTTGCATGGGAGAAAGACGAAGGCTGGAAGACTCAGCAAGTCTAGTCCTTCCAAGTTCTTCAGCCTGCTTTATCCTAGCCATGCTGGAAGCTGATTAGATGGTGCCCACCCAGACTGAGGGTAGGTCTGCCTCTCCTAGTCCCCTGACTCAAATGTTAATCTCCTTTGGCAGCACCCTCACAGACACACCCAGGAACAATACTTTGCATTGTTCAATCCAATCAAGTTGACAATTAATATTAACCATCCCAGGTGGAGAGACTCTAAGATAGTCTCCAATAATCACCATCTCCTGGTATTCCTAACCTTTTATGATCCTGCCCTTGGTTAGAACTTGCTTCCAACCAGTAGAATACCTCAACATCCAGAAGTTGTCAATTCATCATTAGATTATATACGAGTGTGATTTCTATCTTGCTAGCAACCTCTCTCCCTTGCTGGCTTCAAGAAGCAAGCAGCTCTGTGGAGAGGCCCACATGGCAAGGAACTGAGGATGGGACCTTCAGCAAAAACCAGCAAGGAACTGAGGTCCTCAGTTCAAGAATCCCTGAGGAACAAAACCCTACCAACAGTCATGTAAGCTTAGAAGCAGATCCTTCCCCAGACTTTTACTGAAGGCACCAGCCTTGGTGGACGCCTTGATTGCAGTCTCATGAGAGACCCACCTAAGCCATGCCAGATTCCTGACACAGGAAAACCGTGAGGTAGTAAATGTGCTATTCTAAGCTTTTAAGTTTGTAGTAATTTGTTACTCAGAAGTAGATAACTAATATAGGGCCTCTCTGCATAATTACACCATGCGGTGGAACTAAACTCCCTGAGGGAGAGAAATTTGTTTCATGTTTCCGTCCACCTATTGGTGGGTATGGGAATTCTCATACTCCTGTTGCAGTACCATAAATATGCACTGAAGCCCTAACCAGGTAAATGCTACTGATCTTAATCTCTTTGTGCATAAAGGATTTAAAAAAAAAGGCATTTGCAATGTCCAAGATGACATTCCAGGTGCCAACAGTTTTGATACACAATGTCTGAAATAGCAGGAATATAACAACTGAATTCAATAGTAATAATCTACCATAATGGAAACCTCTAACCCCTATCAGCCTGTCTAATGGGCACACTGAACTACTGTAATAAATCGCATCTGTCAATACCCCTGCTGTCTTGAAGTCCTTAATTATGGTTTTGTGTTCCTTTTCTCCTCCTGTAATCATATGGTGTTTTTGTTGCCTAACATGGATGGAATTGGAGGCTTAGTAAGTGTGTTTGTCCCACTATCACAAGCAATTCTTCTCAAATGAAATTTATGAGCACTTACAAGTATGCAAAATATCAATACCAACTGTGCATTCAGCAATAAGAGCAATAATGGCAGTGCCTATGTATGCTTCAAGCAGCCCAACACAGATGA
Source organism: Macaca fascicularis (assembly GCF_037993035.2). Lineage (NCBI taxonomy): Eukaryota > Metazoa > Chordata > Mammalia > Primates > Cercopithecidae > Macaca > Macaca fascicularis. The sequence goes on along the minus strand of NC_088382.1, from coordinate 73,143,029 downwards.
TTACAGTTACTTCCCTTACATATTTCACTCCCTTTTCAAATCCGGCCAATTGAAGCTGTGGTCCTCACCCCTCAAAAGAACCTGCTAAGATAATCATGTGAACGCTAATACCCAAAAGAGCCATAAAAATTTGTATGCCAGCTGGGCACAGTGGCTCATGCCTGCAATCCCAGCACTTTGGGAAGCCGAGGCCAGTGGATCACGAGGTCAGGAGTTTGAGACCAACCAGGCCAACATGGTGAAACCCCATCTCTACTAAAAACACAAACATTAGTGGGGTATCATGGCGGGTGCCTACAATCCCAGCTACTCAGGAGGCTAAGGCAGAAGAATCGTTTGAACCCGGGAGGCGAAGGTTGCAGTGAGCTGAGATCGTGCCATTGTACTAAAGCCTGGGTGACAGAGTGAGACTCCATCTGAAAAAAAGAAATATTGTATGCCAAATCCCTCCATCCTATTCCATTGTATCCTCAATTGAATGCAAGGTCTTCAGTAACTTCTAGGATCAGGGACCTTGGTCCAACCCTTAGTCTATCTTCCTCTTATAGGCTGTCAAATCAGGATATGAGCAAGGGTCAGGCAGCCTCTTGACTTCTTTTCTCCAGTAGTTGGAGGTTGATCATTTTGGAGGAATCTGATTCTAAAGAAGCACTTTGTTTCAAGTGGGTGGAAAACTGCCTGCTGAAGCCCACCTGTCCCAGTTAATATCTTTTTTTTTTTTTTTTTTTTTTTTTTTGAGATGGAGTCTCGCTCTGTCGCCCAGGCTGGAGTGCAGTGGCAAGATCTCAGCTCACTGCAAGTTCCGCCTCCCGGGTTTACGCCATTCTCCTGCCTCAGCCTCCCAAGTAACTAGGACTACAGGCACCAGCCACATCGCCCAGCTAGTTTTTTTTTTTTTTTGTATTTTTTTAGTAGAGATGGGGTTTCACCGTGTTAGCCAGGATGGTCTCGATCTCCTGACCTCATGATCCACCCGTCTCAGCCTCCCAAAGTGCTGGGATTACAGGCTTGAGCCACCGCACCCGGCCCCCAGTTAATATCTTGACCCAATTACTCCAGTGCCAAACACATCAGTCTCTTCCTTGGGATCCATATCACCTTATCACCAGGTTCCTTTGAAGAGGGTTTGTTTTTATTCCTATCCTTCGTTTTGCCTCATTTTGCAGAAATATTGCTTTGTTTGCAGGGTGTGTCAATCTTTAGCCTGGGTAATCAATCATTCACAGATTCTTGCACAGTGACTCCAGCTACCAACAACAAAGTTAATGTTCCCAACATTTAGGGGTAGATTTTGGTACAGAGGTCGTTTTTGGAGTTGCCACTTTGTCCATTGTACCGTCAGTCTGGAGAAGCTATAGCTCTTGTGCTGTGATACCATATTCCATAGTATTTTCTGGGATTTTATGGCCCTGAAAAAGTCTCCATGAGTTAGCCATAAGTACCTCAGTACAATCAGAGGGCCATGGAAACAGAGATCCAAAGCCTTTCTTTGAAGCCTGATTCCACTCCAATTGAATAGTCTATGTAATGGCTTGAGGCATGGAATCACATATGAGAAGGCCTAGTTGTTGCCTTTCACATCCAACAACACAACCTTCCTCACTTTCTTGTCATACAGACACACCAACCAAGTCTCTAACAGCTTCCTGCTTAGAAATGTTTCCTTCCGGTTCTGCTCAAAAACTAAACTGTTTCTTCTTTAGTTCATCTCTATTTTTTCATGTGCAGCCAAAAGAAATCCATTCGTGCTTTTTGTTTCGCCTGAAAAATCCCTTTAGCCAAACTGTGTTAAAAGTATCTCTCTGCAACTTACCAGGTATGATACTGGACAGACATTTAGCTTCCTTTAGTTGAGATTTCCTCATTTTGCTAATATTGTTCTCATTCTTAACAGGTTGTTCAGAGGAGTATAGTGGATACATGCAAAGAGCTAGGACCATAAGTGTATTAGGTATATTTTCTATTTTCCATGTTTTCAACTTTCTACCAAGCTTTCTACCATAAGTAACATGAGTCACCTTTTCTCCTAATGACAAACTCCTTCCTGTCCTAACAGGCTCCCCCAAAAATGTCCTCGAGTCCCTTCCAGCTTCCACCTATCCCAAAGTCAAACCCTCATGTAATAGTTTTTCATTAAGCTGCACTCCACTTCCAAGAAAAAATTTCGGTTTTGGTTTCTACTGCGATGTAACAAACCACAACAAAACTGTAGGCACTTAAGAAAACAATAGTTTTATTATCTCTCACACTTGTATAGTTTGAACTCAGTAGGGAAATTCTGCTGGTTTCTCACTTGGTTGTAGTCAGGAGGGGATGAGACTAAAGTAATTCAGGGCCTTTCCTTGGACAACAGGATAGATCAATATTGACCTCCGTGTAATGTCATGTGGTCTCTCCAACAGGAAGCTAGATTTTTTACATGGTCACTCAGGTTTCCCAAAACTGCAAAACTAAAAGTTGCCAGACATATTAAAGCTTTGAGCCACTGAGGCAAATGTCACTTCCATTGCATTCTGTTGGTTAAATGGTCACAGGGCAGGCAGATTCAAGGGGAATATAAGCTATACTTTCGTAATGCAGGGCATGACAAGGAAACCCTGAACAGTCTTATTGGAGATGTACTTTAGAAGTACTTTAGAAAGTACTTGCTACCAGGCTTAGAATTGGCATATTGACTTGATGGGCAAAGGTTTTGGTAGGGGTAATATGGGAGAATCATCTGACCTCTTGCTAGAACAATGCATCTCATTAAGAATAGATTTTGCTATTGTCATTTTATGCAAACATATTTTCACTGACTCATTTCCTGGGATAACAATCTTAGATATTAACAAAAATAGACCTTTAATTCATTCTTAGGAAGGAAAAGGGGGTTAAGGTTTAAAACAGACATTTAAAACAAAAGATAAAACAACACATCTCCTATTGCTGATAAAAAGCAGTGTCAAAATAAATAGAAAAGCTAAAACAAAGCATACTTGTGGCTTAAAGGAACTAAAGGAGGCAGGCAGCACTGAATTTTTATAGGATCTATTTCTGTCATGTATTTCACTCACCTGGATGCATCACCTTATCACACTGTTGCAGTATCAGATGCCAGAAGCATTTTCTAGATAAATGAACTCTGCCAGTGGTGTTTATATGTTTGTGGAACAATCAAGTCAATCAGCGATTCTTACCATCTGAATGCTTCTCAAGAAGCAAAACAGTTTGATGATATCTCACTAAACAAATGACATACAATTAGTTGATTGGAAGGACTATCAAACTCTGGGAAAAGTCATGGATTGATTGATACATTCAAATATTTGTGTTCACAAAACTCTGATACAGGGCAGCTACTGCTTACAATTTCCAAATAAAAGCATAATAAAAGGCAGTCTGGTAGAGTGCCTTTAAAAAGAGGTAATTCATAAGAGAGGGTGATACTTAAAATTAGAAGACCATCCACTATCTCTAATGCAGGTAGGTGATACTCTCAGTAGCACCACCAATTTGACTGCTCCTCTCTGCTTCATACTGCACAGATAAAATTCAAACCATGGGTAGATAATACAACTAGAGACTACCCATATAGTTGGCTTAAAAATGCCAAAGCTTCACTCTGCATTTTCTATAACTATGCTCTTCCTAATATGATGCCTGGATACCACCATTGCATTCACCTTCAGGTAAGCCATTAGTGGGTTCTTAGAAACATGTCAGCAGGCTTTAGTATTAAGCCATAATCAGAATTGTTCATCCAAACAACTAGCTGAGAGCTGGCTTGGAGTGAATGAGACCATAATGCAGGTACAATTTGATACAGAAGTCTAGAGAATGAAGTCATGTCACAAGAAAAACTCAGAATAAAAAGCATTACTGTGCTTACTCAATAAAGAACCATGGCTTTAAGAATGGAGTAAACAATCTCCATTCTCAATAATAGTACCTGTTACTGTTAGAAGTGTTTGAACTAGAGCAACTCCACTGTGAATAGGGGCTGGGTAAAATAAGGCTGAGACCTACTGGGCTGCGTTCCAAGGAGGTTAAGGCATTCTTAGTCACAGGATGACATAGGAGGTCAGCACAGGATACAGGTCATAAAGACCTTGCTGATAAAACAGGTTGTAGTAAAGACACTGGCTAAAACCCACCAAAACCAACAGGTCAATGAGTGACCTCTGGCCATCTCACTACTACACTCCCACCAGCACCATGACAGTTTACAATTGCCATGGCAATGTCAGGAAGTTACCCTTTATGATCAAAAAGGGGAAGCATGAATGATCCACCCCTTGTTTAGCATATAATCAAGAAATAACCATAAAAATGGGCAACTAGCAGCTGCTCTGTCTATGGAGTAGTCATTCTTTTATTCCTTTATTTTCCTAATAAACTTGCTTTCACTTTACTCTATGGACTTTCCCTGAATTCTTTCTTGTGCAAGATCCAAGAACCCTCTCTTGGGGTCTGGATGTGGACCCCTTTCCAGTAACATTACCTCTTATTGAACACTTACATATGCCTGTTGTCTTGCAATGACACTTTGCATAAATTCACTCTGCTCCTAAACAATTGTGCAAGATTAACATGTTTTCTCACTCTTGAAGTAAAGAAACTGAGGCCAAAGGAGATTAAATTTCTTGTCTAATATCACACAGCGGATAAAGGCTGAGTCATACTTTAACTCAGTTTTATCTGACATCAAAGTCCCTACTGGTTCTACTACATTAAGCTGGCTCCAGTAGAGGATTATAAGTCAGTGGCAAGAAAGGGAGTCCACCTAAACCAGACCCATGGGACCATGAAAGGCTTCAGGGAGACACTGATGCTGGAACCAAATCTTGGAATACTAGTATATTTAAATTTACATTTATTTATAAATTATAAGGTCTTGATAGACAGTTCAAACAAAAGATTTAAGGCAAAAAGTAAAACCTCTTCTCTGTCCTCCCCCACAGCCAGCAAGTCCAGCATCATACTTCAGAGGTAACCATTGTTAGGAATATTTTGTACCTACTTCCATTTTCTCTACATACAAGATCCTTTCAAAATCTGATTTAAATTTAAATTATGTATTAAAATCAAATGCAAAATATTTCAATTGTGTATTATACTTTAAAACTCATGGTACAGACCATTATTTTTTTTTTAAGAAAATGCATTAACATCTTCCCACAATGGCTTCCCATCAATGGCTATATAGTATTTCATTGTACTGAAGTTTCACAATTTAATTTTTTCTTTTTTTTTTTTTTTTTTTTTTTGAGACAGAGTCTCGCTTAGTCGCCCAGGCTGGAGTGCAATGGCGCGATCTCGGCTCACTGCAAGCTCCGCCTCCCGGGTTCACGCCATTCTCCTGCCTCAGCCTCCCGAGTAGCTGGGACTACAGGCGCCCGCCGCCTCGCCCGGCTAATTTTTTGCATTTTTAGTAGAGACGGGGTTTCACCGTGTTAGCCAGGATGGTCTCGATCTCCTGACCTCGTGAACCGCCCGCCTCGGCCTCCCAAAGTGCTGGGATTACAGGCGTGAGCCACCGCGCCCGGCCCACAATTTAATTTTTAGGTGAACAGATTCATTCCCATTTTTTAAATCTGCAATTACAAATAATACCACAAGTAGTATCCCTGTGAACCCACACATTTTCTGTGCACTTATAAACAAAAGAACAAATTCCAGGAAAAGGAATTCAGAGTTGTCTTTAATAAATGACGACTATGGCTAACGTGTGGAGGGTGGACTTGGAGTGAGTAGAATTCTGAGGCTGAAGGGCAAGTTAGTAAGCATAGGAACTGTGGGTAGGACAAGGAGAGACAAAAATATCAACAGCAGAAGTGGGTTGTACACATGAAATGTGGCATCAGGATTGTGGAGAAAGGCCTGAAACAAACCTTTCACTTCCCTCTCCCTAACCACCACCACCTGTACATTACACACACAGCCCTAGCCTAAGTACAATCCTCCTCTTCTAATGAGTACTCTTCATAAAATTCTGTGTATTTTAACCCTTTTAGGTCTCATAATCCACCCCTTATAATGGACAACAGGGTAGAAGACTTTAGAAGCACAGGAGAGGTCTTCAGGAAGCCTATAAAAACACAATTAGAGACAATGCCCTGTAAAGCAGTTGATTTTGCATGATCCAGATTTACACTAATGAAATAAACACATTTCTAAAATTACTATGGAAAATTATCATTATTTTTCTTATACCAGCTACATTTATAGGAGCGATGGGGGTGATTAACAGAATTTGAGTGGGGGCAGACAGAAAAAAAAAAGCCTCTTCTTATGCCACCCCCACATTCCATACACATTATCCAATATGATAAAACTTTCCCTGCATATTGATAAGTGAGATGAGAAAGACTAAGTCAAAATATTATAGTTTTTTCTTTTTTTTTTTTTTAAAAAAAGCAAAACCCAACACAAAATATAATGAAATCTCAATAGCTCCCTCTGCTGTCCTTTTGTGTAATTTTTTGTTTTGTTTTATTTATCTTTTTGTAATTACTCAACCAGGAGCCACATTAAGCTGGGTAGTATAGAAGAGTATTTGATTAAATGCTTACCACTCTTATCTAAAAGTGGAGGCATCACTCTTGTATTATGACTAATGACCATTTTCTGGTCAAACTTTTTTTTCCTATATGGTAGGTATAGAGGTAGATTTAGAGTGATTAGATTTCTGAAAAGTTCTATATATACTTTAATAAGAAGGAAACATCATCAACCTCTAAAAACCAAACTAATTTTTAAAAATAAAACTTGTAAGTTTCACCTGTCTAGACAATCTTGGACATGTGAAAGCCGAAAAGCCAATGGCTTTGAGAAGGATCTAGAGCGTCTACAGTCGAATGCAGAAAAAGCACTAGCAAATTTAGGGAAAAAAGCAAGTTCTTCTGCATGAGGACAGCCAGGACTCCTAGAAAAAGAGGGGCAGGAGCCAAAGCTAACACAATGAAGGCTTCAACACGGACTGGGCCAGCCAGGCACAGTGGCTCACGCGCGTAATCCCAGCACTTTGGGAGGCCTAGGTGGGTAGATCCCCTGAGGACAGGAGTTCAAGAGAAGCCTGGCCAACATGGTGAAATCCCATCTCTACTAAAAATACAAAATTGGCCTAGCGTGGTGGTGCACACCTGTAATCCCAGGTACTTGGAAGGCTGAGGCAGGGAAATTGCTTAAATCTGAGAGGTGGAGGTTTGCAGAGAGCCGAGATCACGCCACTGCACTCCAGTCTGGGCAACAGGAGTGAAAGGAACTCCGTCTCAAAAAAGGGAGGGGAGGGGAAGGGGGAGGAGGAGAGGGGAAAGGAGGGGAGAATGATGGGCTGGGCACAGTGGCTCATGGCTGTAATCCCAGCACTTTGGGAGGTGGGCGTTATCACTTGAGGTCATGAGTTTAAGACCAGCCTGGCTATAGGCTGAAACTCTGTCTCTACCAAAACTACAAAAATTAGCTGGGCATGGTGGTACACGCTCAGCTACTAGGGAGGCTGAGGCAAGGGAATTGCTTGAGTCTGGGAGGTGGAGGCTGCAGTGAGCTGAGACAGCGCCACTGCAGTCCAGTCTGGGTGACAGAACAAGACTCTGTCTCAAAAAAAAAAAAAAAAAGATGTCATGCATTATGCATTTTTAATTCTCTGAACAATTCTGAGTAAGGATGTTTCTCATTTTACAAATAAGAAAAATGACAGAGGCACTTAATTGTTGGGTCAGTCAACAAGTAAATAGGAGTTGAGTATTCCTTATTTGAAATTCTAAACACCAGAATGTTTCAGATACCCATTTTTGTTGGACTTTGGAAGATTTGCATTATATTTACCAGGTGAACATCCCTAATCCGAAAACCCAAAATCTGAAGGGCACAGATTTAGATGAGCTTGACATTGAAGTAGGAACTAGAAAATCAGGGCTTTTATAAAGTCCTGATTCTCTCACTCACTTGGGAAAGTTATAGCCTTCCAGGCTGTTTCTTCATCTATAAACAGGAAGATGAGATTAAATGACCCGCATAGGTCCTTTCCAGCACTCTATGATCTCAGGGTAAATCACACTGTATTCCTCCCCCTTATCTGACCCAGAAAAAAAAAATCTGGTTTAAATGAGAGTCAAAGGTAATTTTGGAAAGAAGAAAACAAGGAATGAAGGGGGGAGGGGGAGAGAAGGCAGCTTCACAAGAGCAGCCAAATCGAGTATTAAAGTGGAAATGGGGATATTATCAAGTAGTCAACTTTCCCTTTGGTAGGAAAAATGTAAGTCACATGGCTTTCTTTCAAGCAGTTACTAGTATCACCAGTTTCACAGACTGACTTCTGGCTCCCTAGTAAAGCTGTCATTGCAGCATCAACAGTAATGATCCATTTGTCACAACTTAAGAATGAGCTTGGAGGATGGTCAATGACTCATTCAATCAGTAGCTGTTAAGGATGCTATGTGCCAGGCAGTGTTTACAGCAATAAAGAAGACAAAGTCCCTTTCCTCATGAATCTCGGTTTATAAAGATAAAGCCATGCACAAATTAACTTTAGATAATTTCTATGAAGTAAATAGAGGATAAGAAAATAGAGGACAGAGTTATTATTTTAGACAGTGATCAAGGACATACTCACTAATAAAGTGTGATTTTAGCAGACTCGTGCAGAAGAGAAGAAACATCTGACACAAGCAGAGAGGATAGAAAAACCTTGAGGTAGAAATGCATGTGAAAGTTTGAGGGAAGACAAGGAAGCCAGTGTGGCTGGAGCACAGTGACAAGGCAGAAGATGGGGTGAGTTGACACGTGAGAGGAAGTCCGGGGTGGTTAAAAACAGAAGAGTGCTGCGTTGGACAGAGGAAACACAGTGAGGTGGAGAAGAGGAAGCAATGATGACAATTTCCTCTGCTTTTGTTACCTCTACCTTTGCTTGGAGTTTGATGAGTTAATAAATTAGTAGTACTGAAAGTAGAGCTGGGAGAGTTGGGGTTAGGATAGACAAGGAAGATTAAGGTTAAACAAACATTTCCCTTCAGATACTAAGTATCTTCACAAAAATCCCTTAAAAATATAAATCCATACAAATTTATGACACGTTTGTAAACACAATTTAAAGCTAATTTTGATTATAAAACTACTCGTTATTTTTATAGGCAATGAATCACCAGATAAGGTAAAAAAAATGGTATGAAGCAGAAGCAAAAAAATTCACTGATAACTAAAAGCTGACTCTATAGATTCCAAGTAGTAGATACATTCCTTGAGATGAGAATGTGATTTTATGTTAATAAGGTCAAGGAAAGAGGCTGGTGTGCGTCTGTAGGAGGGTGGGCAGGCCTGTACATGGCAGAGTTGCCCCAAGGCAGGGCTGCTTAAGTGATCCAACAGAACCTCTTGGGAATATCCATTCACGTAGAGGAACTCAAACTGCAAACAGTCCATCACCGACGTGTATCACCAAAGAGCAGTTCTCAAAGGACATCTGCAATGCCAAATTTATATTAATGATAATACTAAGACTTTTTCACTCATATTCTTTCATATGTATAGTGTTTTCCAGAGGTTTCCATGACAAGAGATATCACAATTGAATGCAGAAGCAGAGATGAAAATCCAGCTGCTTTCCATTAAGTGAAACAATGCTTTAAAACTTTTCAGCTTTAATTTCCAATATGGGAAATATCAACCAACACAACCACATAAGCAAAAAGTTCTTTGGGTTCCTCAACAATTTGCATTTAAAGGAGTCCTGAGAGTAAGAAGTTTTGCTGCCCAACCTGTTAATAAATGTAAGATTATTATGTATCATCTATCATGAAAATATTACAAATTTGACATTAATAATTTTACTATTAATTATCAGGAGCATACATTAACACCAGATACCTGGGAAAGTGGATCTGAGTATCAAAACCACTCAAGAACCACTTAGGTGGTAGATGCTCATTTGTGTCTATGGTGGGTCTGTGTGACGCTCCTGAATTGCGTTTTGAAAAAAAGATAAAAAATGATGAAACTCCTGAGGTTTTCCTTGAAAACGGCAAAAGCTATGACTTCTTTGTGGAGCAGTTTCCTCACCAAACTATAAGAATGAACTAAAAGGGAAAGAGTGGCTGTGGTCTCTATGTGAATAAAACTGTACATTAATTTCTTTTTCAAATGTGAGCCTTTGTTGAAAAGCTGTTCAAAGTATCTTCTGTAAAATCTTTTTTATCTGCATTCCTATGAAAATCAACACTGACTGATGTGATTTATTTCTACATGTATATGCTATTGACATACTTTCTTTTTTTAATGCATGACCTTTCAAATACTGCCTGGCAAGTAACAGGAAATTAAAACAAATTCCAAGATAGGTATTTAATGGTTAACTTCCTTTTCCTCAGGCTTTTTTTTTTTTCCTCATTAAAAGGGAGTATTATGGAGGAAAAAAAGTTAATACAAGCTCTGAGAAACAAAACGTGCCCTTCTAAAAGAAATGATTTACTCATGGCAATTCTCAAGACCTGACATGGTTTCAGAGGCTTTAAATTTAGACACCAAGGCTGGGTGGGGTGGTAGATAGCCTGTAATCCCTGCACCTTGGGAGGGTAAGGCAGGCGGATCAGTTGAGGTCAAGAGTTGAAGACCAGTCCATGCAACATGGTAAAACCCCATCTCTACTAAAATACAAAAAGTTAGCTCGATGTGGTGGCATGCACCTGTAGTCCCAGCTACTCAGGAGGCTGAGGTGGGAGGATCACTTGAGCCCAGTAGATGGAGGTTGCAGTGAGCCAAGATCGCGCCACTGAACTCCAGCCTGGGTGACAAAGCCAGACCCTATCTCTAAATAAATAAATAAATAAATAAATTTAGATACCAAGACTTGGTGTTGGGTGCATTTCTTCTCTCCAACATTTCATACAGGAAATATTTCTTACAGTTTAGACAAGTATGTGTTAGCACATTATATTTTCTAAGTAGAATGAATAATTCTTTCTCTTTATTAATTTACAAAGATATCATAACAGCTTATTATTGCATACGTTCACATGCAGCCACATGCAGAAGATGGTCAACTTGTTTAACGCGGAAGAAAAACGTTTTGGGACTTTAAGTGATACAAACCTGCCTTAAACATTTTAGTTTAAAACACATACTTTAATTCAATTATGTGATATAGGTCCAAGACTTCTTCTTTAAATAAGTCTGTTATTTCAATTCCTTAATACTTTTCTTCTATGAAGCATACTTGTATCCACTAAGTGTTTTCAGTGGAATGAGAAGTGAAAAAACACTTGCAAATTAAAAACTTCCACGTTTCATGATTGTCCCATGGCTTTTAAGTTTTCATCCACCTAATCAGACAACTCACCTTTACCAGGTATTTCCAAAGCAGTAAACTTAGTTTTCTTAGAAACAACTCTTTTTCAGTTGCATTTTATCAACTTACATATTTAAATTTCATAATAAAACAAGTACAACTGGAATCAACAAGTTCAGAAAGAAGCACAAACGACTCTAGGAAGGCATATAAACATCAGCAAACTAGAAAATAGTTATGAGATACAAGTACCAATTGTACTCTCAGCACTGGCTGCTTTCCAGGGGACACCAAGTCACTTAATCCGGCAAAGTAGTAATAACAAACAATATATTTGTTGGGGATAGTAGCTTTAATATTAGCATGCAACAGCATTATGTTGGAGCTTTTGTATTTCATGTGTAAACTTAAGATATAATCTTCCTTTTGAATATTTACTAGAATAGAATTGCCATCTAAGTTTGTGTATACCAAATACCTCTTCCTTTTAAAGTTGCATGACTTCACTGAGGAAATATGGAAGTAACACATCTGCATTAGTGTTTCCATTCTGTAATGATACCAAACAGATATAATGAAGTGCTTACATCTTACTTATATATTTAAATGACACTAAATATCAAGGGGCATTTGTAATAAGCAGATCAAAATACATCTAATTTTTGTCTTTGGCTTAATTTTATTCTATTGTTTACACATTTTCTTACCATTATTCCCCCATGTTTGCTTTCCTTTTAACCTAATTCGCCTTTGGTTCTGCCATCTGCTCTAGCAGGATAAGCTCTATATTGTTACATTTTACTTGGAAAAGGCATGGCTGTCACTGAAAACACTGGAAACCAAAGTAGCAAAAACAAAAGATAAGCTATAATTTAACAAAGCTTTATTCACAGTGGCTGTTCTCAGGATCTCAATGATTTAACTCTATAAATTGAAAGTAATCAACTTTGACTACAACCTCTAAGCTGCTAGAAGCAGTAAAGGCTATCCTAAAACATCTTCAATGGCAATCAATAAATTCTAAATTCTCCCAAAGAAACAAAAGAAGATAGTTAACAACTAACTTTTGAGGGCTTGAAATGGGTCCAGGGATTGTACTACACACTTGATAATTACCTCATTTAACCTTTCTGAAATAGGTTCTGTTATCCTTCTTTTATATTTTTTAATTGACCAGAAAATTGAGGCTTCGAGTTAGTTAAGAAGTGAACCTATGATTCCAGGACAGATCAATCAGTCTCTGAAGTCCAAGGTCTTGGCCATTATATTACACAGCAGGCTCAAAAGTATTTCAAAAGAATTACATCAAAAAGCAGATGCCAAGGTATTTGGAATGTTTTTTCAAGGGAATGCACCATTCTAACCATAATATATTATGGTTTATCTCCCTCAGCTAAATCTGAATGACTATCTGTTTCTACCTACACCATAAGATCAAGATATTTTGCTTTTTTTTTTTGAGACGGAGTCTCACTCTGTCGCCCAGGCTGGAGTGCAATGGCCGGATCTCGGCTCACTGCAAGCTCCCCCTCCCGGGTTCACGCCATTCTCCTGCCTCAGCCTGCCGAGTAGCTGGGACTACAGGCGCCCGCCACCTCGCCCGGCTAGTTTTTGTATTTTTTTTTTTTTTTTAAGTAGAGACAGGGTTTCACCGTGTTAGCCAGGATGGTCTCGATCTCCTGACCTCGTGATCCGCCCGTCTCAACCTCCCAAAGTGCTGGGATTACAGGCGTGAGCCAGCCACTGCGCCCGGCCGATATTTTGCTTTTATCTAAATATTCCCTATGACTACTTCAATCCCTTTATTACACACAAAATTAGAATTCAAGAAATACGTATAAGTCTTCATTACAATGCCTCCAATATCCAACTGTCCTGTTGAAAATGAGGGGAAAATGGGGAGTGTGCTAAAAACATATAGGCAAAAAAAAAAAAAAAAAAAAATGTATTGGCACACAAGCCTGCTGAGCCCCGGTCACAGACCAGTAGTGTTATATGTAGCCTGCTGGTTTTGACAACACAAAACAATTCTGTAATTTTCCTATCTGAACAAATACCTTAGATAGAGAGTCCAGCAATAATCAGTGCATCATCCAGAGTCACCATGATCCTATCCACATAAACTATCAATCCCAAGAGGTAATGCAGACAATGTCAGAAAAGCATTCCTTGGTACCAAGAGTGGGGCATTAGGATTATTCGCTGCTGCCACTATTTCCTCCTGCTACAAAAAACAAACAGGCCTTCTCGTTCTCTTTTGCTTTAAGTGTAGTATTAAAAGCATGTAAGTCAATAAGCTCCTTGGAATGGATAAAAAATAGGGTAAACTGTTACCCTCCGTTTACAAATGGTATGAAGGACAAATGGTATGAAGACAGATTCCTGTCTTCCCCATTAAAAATATCAGGATAAGGCCGGGCACAGTGGCTCACACTTGTAATCCCAGTACTTTGGGAGGCTGAGGCAGGTGGATCACCTGAGGTCGGGAGTTCAAGACCAGCCTGACCAACATGGAGAAACCCTGTCTTTACTAAAAATACAGAAAAATTTGCTGGGCATGGTGGTGCATGCCTGTAATCCCAGCTACTCCAGAGGCTGATGCAGGAGAATCGCTTGAACCCGAGAGGCAGAGGTTGCGGTGAGCCGAGATCAGGCCATGGCACTCCAGCCTGGGCAACAAGAGTGAAACTCCATCTCAAAATAAAAATAAAAAAAAAACCAGGATAAGAGACCTTAATTTCCTACTCAAATGTGGGCTGTGACTTCCTTCCAAAGACTTTGTACAGTACAGAAAGTGTGGGGGGGGCGGGGGACGGGGAGGGGAGGGAGAGTAATGTTATAAAGTGGAGAAACCTAACAAACTCTACTTCAGCCAGGTGATCAAGGTCCAACATCAACAGTCATAAAAAGCTGGTGGTATGTATCCTTGATTGGACACGATAGAAATGGCACTTTACTAATGTGGTGTTTCCTCCCCAAAGCCAGTCTAAACATAAGAAAACCACCAAATTCCAAAGGAGCAGCATTCTGCAAATCTGATGTTCTGGTGCAGATAGGAGTTTTAAAACATTATCTGAGTATGCCTCAATACGATCAAGGTCATCAAAAACAGTAAGAAGAAACCAAAACCATCATAGCCAATAGGAACCCAAGGACACATGACAACTAAAGGTAATGTGGTATCTTTGATGAGATCCTGAACCAGAAAATGGGTATTACGTAAAAACTCGGGAATTCTGCAAAATTCACTAACATTTTAGTTAGTGACAGTGTATACTGGTTCATTCATTTGTAAGATGTTAATCAAGTGCAGGGTGCTGGGAACTTTCTGTATGGTCTTTGCAATTTTTCTGTAAAGCGGTACTAAAAATTAAGGTCTATTTTAAAAATACAAATATAATATGAAATGGTAGAATGTAAAAAACAACTAGGATTTTTTAGGGACACACATTATCTTGCTTCTCTTTACTAATGCTTAGAAAAGATGGACCTTTTGTACCACTAGACCATAATTCACGGAAAGTAGTAGTCATATTTGATCAGTTCCAAACATTTATTTTCTGGGCTATTACGTATACTTTGAATAAAGGATGATTATTAAAAATCATACTGGCCAGGTACAGTGGTTCATGGCTACAATCCCAGCACTTTCAAAGGTTGAGGCAGGAGTTCAAAACCAGCCTGGGCAGAAAAGGGAGACTCTCTTACCCAGAAAAAAAAAAAAAGGCATGTTTGGAAACCAACATGTTATATATGAATATATATAACATCACTTTCAAAAAAACCCATTCACCATTGCTAGAATAAAGCACAGCCTACAAAACTACCTATTGAAATCATAAATTATAAAATATTAGAACTGCAAGGAACTTGAGATGCCTTCTACTCCAACCTTCTGATTTTATTAATATGGACACTTACAGTAAAAGAAATATTTGATCAGTGTCAAGCCTACTAGTTGGAAATAACTAGGTCTGGTCTTACAACTCTCAATACTGAAATCTTCCCCTAGACAGTAATCTCATTCTGGTTATAGATTGGTCTCTTAAAATTATCTAACACTGTTTTAAGTAACATTCTAATATCTAAATCTTTAAGTGTGTTCTATGAAGGAAAAAGTATGGTGGCAGAAGAAGTGGGGAATCTTCCAGCGTTATTAACCCCGCATTCATAACCTTCCTTAAACAGTAAGCTTTACAAAAACAATTTTTCATTTACATTTAGTCCTAGCGTTATACAGGTAACTAAAATTATAAAGGTGATAAATTCTGAATTTGGTGCACTATTTACAAATAAATCACATTTAAACTGCCATTACTTATGGGTTATATATACATATATATACACACATACACACATATATATAGAGAGAGAGAGACAGTTCTTTTTCTCACTATTGCACCAAGAGAAATGAGGAAAGAATACATCAAGATTATGCAATGGCAAGTACTGTGATTAGAAAGATAGCAACTTTGGTCAGTTAACTTCTGACTGCAAGAATATGTTGGTTCATAGACTAGAATGACTAAATCCAGTATCACCAAGCAAGATAAAGCCAAGCTAAATTAGGCCCTAACTATGATTGACTGTCCTCAATTTTAATATGCTGATGAGACATACACCCTTGCTCTCTCTAGATGACCAGTAATAAAAAGGAGGATTCTGATGCTGCTGCAGTGTAGGCACCTGGAGCGACTCTTTAAGCTTGTGTCTGGGTCACAGACCAGTAGTGTTATATGTAGCCTGCTGGTTTTGACAACACAAAACAATTCTGTAATTTTCCTATCTGAACAAATACCTTAGAGAGCCTAGCAATAATCAGTGCATCATCTGGATACACCATGATCTTATCGACATAAACTATCAATCCCAAGAGGTAATGCAGACAATGTCAGAAAAGCATTCCTTGGTACCAAGAGTGGGGCGTTAGGATTATTCGCTGCTGCCACTATTTCCTCCTGCTACAAAAAACAAACAGGACTTCTCTTTCTCTTTTGCTCTAAGCGTAGTATTAATCTGTTTAATTCCTCTACTTCATTTAAATAGTCAACTAGAAGGAGTGATATAATCTATTTGTACGTGAAAAATATATCAGGAAATCCGTAAGAGTAGGCAAAAATGTTACATTTTCTGGCAAGCAATACATACTCATGAAGATAAAATGGAAAGAACACAGATATGAGTGAACAATTTTTATTGAAACCCTCAAAGATTAAAGAGGACCAAATGGTGAGTTTGGGTACCATAACAGAAAATCTCACCTAACTGTACCATCATTCACAGGAATGAACAAACCCAAACACGACAAAATTCAAATTCTCATGTAATTGCTACAAGTGAATGTAAATGAACTAATCATTTTATCATAACCTTCCTTTAATCATACGAAAAAGGGAATTTACATGGCATAACAAAAGATATGCAAAACTTAATGAAAACACAATTCTCTTAAATTTCTTAAACTTATTTTTAAAGGATGCAGAATGCACTTGAAATGATTAAATAACTTAAGCTGATTCTTTTTTTATTGCAAACTGTTTTAACATCAGCTTAACCCCCATGCATGGTATTCAAAAAGAACACAGCTTTCGAATTAGAAAGATCACTTAAATTAAAAAGAGAAATTAAGAACTAAAATTAGGAAAAGGCTGGATTTCTTTTGAAAGGAATCTTCAAGTACCAATATGTATAGAGAAATACTAATTTTGGTTACAGTTTCCTCCTTACTGTTAAATATACAAACTATAATACCTTTCAAAATAAAATACCCACATAAGATAACTTTAATAAGAAATATTCAAGCCAGAACTTGGAAAAACATTAAGCAAGAAATTTACTGGGCTGATAATGTCTTAATTTGTGATCATTCAAACATTTGATGATGTGTCTCCTTTTGTAGACCCCAGGCTCTCTCCCTTTTGGTCCCCACAGTTAAGAGACATTCAGCTGGTTGTACTTGAGACAACCTGTAATAATTTCATTTAGAGGAAAAATATTTTGCAATATAATGACAGACCAAGAAGGAAGAGAAGGTGGGTGCTCTGGAGAAAACTTATATGAGAAAAACACAAAATTATCACTTGAAAATAAAAAGTTTTTTTTTTTTTCCAAAGGAATGCTGCACCCATTTCACTTAAGATTAGAAATCCAGGTTAAAGGCACTGGGATGTACTCCTCACCATGAATAGACTCTCAATTACACTTATTCACATGTCTGAGTCTATTGCAATCAGCCTGCTTGCTGAGTGCTTCCATGACACTCTTACATAAAAACCTAATGTAAATTAAACATGTTTGAAACCGTTTATAATGTAACTAGTTTTATAAAAATATCCAGAGTTGCTAATAAAGCACCAAGAAAAAGACAACCTCAGGGGGAGGACTCAGATCCTTCCTACAAGGTCACCCTTTTATAATATTCTCTAATAGGACCTCCAGAATGACAACAGTCATCTTTGACATGTCCTACCTATGTAATCTTAGGGATGTAGAACATTGCTGTGGTGACTATACCCAAATGCCACTTTTCATTATAAATAGTTAAGAGACATGTTACAAGATTTCATGGCTTACTCTTAAAAAGGTAAAATAGGTGCAATTTTCCTTTAAGAAAGTCTTTATTTTATAATATACCATTAATATTTTGATGTTCCCTTCAGTAAACACTGATATAACTACACTGGGACTACCAAAGAACTGTGTAGTAGCTATGGTTATCTACAAATACTGTTTTCACTTGAATACAGTATTTGCACATTTTAAAAAAACATTGTACGAAACAAAATTATATAAATGAAAGCCTCAAAGAAATATCCATCACTAGGTTTTTGAGCTGAAGTGACCAAAGACCATAGTAAATGCAAACATTTCTAAACATGATGTAAACATAAATGAAGTAATGCAAAAACATCAAGGTATTCAAATCTACTGTATTGCTATTTTCACCCTTAATGTATCTTTCTACATAGCTTTCTCCTTTTGGAACGGTAATACATGGGGCAGTACATTATTTTCATAAC
Organism: Macaca fascicularis; assembly: GCF_037993035.2. Taxonomy (NCBI): domain Eukaryota; kingdom Metazoa; phylum Chordata; class Mammalia; order Primates; family Cercopithecidae; genus Macaca; species Macaca fascicularis. Next base: position 73,124,747 of record NC_088382.1, on the reverse strand, counting down.
CTTATGCCATCAAATCAATTAATACAGATGCTTGACACATTTAATTATACAAAATCAATTTGCTTCAAGATACAAAATTAATGTTGATATGTAATTAATGAAAAAAATAAGATGTTAAAAAGATAACTATAAGAATATCCAGATATATGCTGTATTCCCACTGATATAGATCTGATCAATAAAACATCAACACATTCACTTAGATACTGATTTAATCCATGGATCAAGGCCATATTTTCAAAGTATTTTAAGGATGCCAGGACACTGCAAAAGCTGGAGAAAAGAGCTGAGGAACAATATATGCTTGCTAAACAAGAACTATGTTTATTTAGCTAGTGAATACCTAGAGTAATAAATTTTTACTTCATGATAGCAATCAGGCTCGCAAACACCCAGAAATAGGAATTAAGGGTTTTAAATGTAGTTATAAAGGTCATAAAAAGTCTGATTAGACTGAGGTACATTTACTCAAAATTTTGAGATTCATTAAGTGGTAGCAAACAAAATAATTCCTCAGACAAATGCACATTTTTCAGTATACATATTAATGGGGGGAGGAGGGAAGAAGAATGTGCATTAACTGGTGAAATCCACCAAGCTGCATATCAATATTCTGTTACACCAAACAGTTTGAAGACAAGGGAAATGTTCTAATATAATTTCAGATTATGTTTCATTTGGCTAAAATAGAGCTTAAGGTTGCTTTGCCATATTAAAAGTTTACTACAATAATTTTTCACATAAACATTTAGACTTGAACTCCAGGACTAAATATGGCATGATTATTTTGCTTTTAATCTGTCAAATAGCTAAAAATCGACAATTTAAAAACTACAACAAAGAAAAAGTTGAAGCAGTATGACTCTTACATCATTGAACCACTTCTAATGGTTAACTGTTAGTATTTAACAAATTCAAAGAGTTAATGAATCCTTGCATTCATTCAGTCTTCTGTGCCTTAGCTAGGATGCATAATTACAAAAGACAGCAGATACTGGTAAAAGCTTCAGGACAGAAAGTGCTTGACGAAGTTACAGTTCTCAAGTGTGTTTGGTGAGAGTATAAGGGCAGATGCGCTGATGAAAACCATTACGAGAAGAGTCAACTTTGTGTTAAAGTGTTCAAAGATGTCACCTTAAGCAGAAAAAAAGCTTTAATAACGTCTTCTTTTAGGCATTTCCAGAGTCTACATCGTTAGTGTTGTAAATTTAACAGGACATCTTCATATGGTTATTGTTTGTTTCTATTTCTCTCCTGAAAAAAAAAAAAAACACAGAAAGAATTACAATGAAAAACTCTCATTATTTAAAGATTTAAACTATATGCACATATAATGTAAATCATCTCCACATAAAGTTCAAGTACTAATTCAAGTAATTAAAAACAACTGATAATTACCTCTATATACCATAGTGAGATTATTACCACAAAACATTTTAAATAAAGAACTCCCAAACACAGACCACAAAACATTTTAAATAAAGAACTCCCAAACACAAAGACCTATTTCAGGAGAGTATAGATCCTCTCCACATCCCTATTGTTTGTTTATGATGAGAATATAATAACGTCTTTATAACCTTTCAACGAGTTTTTGATCTTGAGGTGTCAGACTAAAAGCTATTGGTTGAGGTAGGGGTAGGAGAAAAAGGTTAAAAGTTGCATTAAACTGCAGTACAATTGCATTCAATGAAGATTTCAGATTAATAAAAAAACTTTAAATCACAAATTTCCTCCATATCTTACACTCTCTCTTTCAGCACACTATAACTTTTCGCATTAGAAAGTAAAACGAGGCCAGGCGCGTGGCTCATGCCTATAATCCCAGCACTTTGGGAGGCCGAGACAGGTGGATCACCTGAGGTCAGGAGTTCGAGATCAGCCTGACCAACATGTCTCTACTAAAAATATAAAAATTAGCTGGGCATGGTAGCAGATGCCTGTAATCCCAGCTACTGGGGAGGCTGAGGCAGGAAAATCGTTTGAACCCAGGAGGCGGAGGTGGCCATGAGCCGAGATCGCACCGTTGCACTCCAGGCTGGGCAACAAGAGCAAAACTCCATCTCAAAAAAAAAAAAAAAAAAAAAAAAGATGAGTGTTAGACAAATTCAGTTGAATGCTGGCTTATAACATAATTGGGAGAAAAATTATAATTCCTATTTTAAAAAGCAAAAACTACTTGAACAAAAGTTAAACTGAGTCAAATAACGTTTATTAGTAATCAAATATTTTTAATATTTCTGATGAAAAAATGACTAGCATTGTACATGCCTATCAACTGAACACATCAAGTAGTTTGTACAACCTTGTTTTAATGTGTAACTTAGTGGTTCTAAAACAAGTATCAGAGTCACCTACCTGGATGGCACGTCTGGGCCCCAGAGGTCTGACATGGAACCTGAGAATCTGAATTTCCAACAAGTTCACAGGTGATTCTGGACTGCTGGTCCAGAAACTGTACTTTGAAAACCACTGGTGTTTAACACATTATGAGACTTTCACTTTGTTTTTGCTACTCTCATTTTATTTTTGCATGAGTAAAAATAAAATGTTCTGTAACAAATACAAATCATATTTTGCAAGTGGTCAATTTAGTTTTCCATCCCCTGAAAACTGTATTGTAAATTTCAAAGAGAACCTCAGCTGTTTGTTACTAAAAGTCCTTTCTTTTTTATTTTAATACATTCCTGGAATTTGCAGAGCATTATTTCACACATAAAGCTAATAAAAGAAATGTCCTACTACATAACTATAAATGAAACTATTTCATAGACTAACGAGTATCGGTGAGATACACTGAAATGGAAGACTAAAATAACAAAAACAGACACAGCTAGCTAGATTAAGTACATTTCAAAAGAGTAAGCAAAAACAAAAATCCCACAATATCAGCAAAGGAAGAAAAGATAAAACAAGGATTTGGTACCATGAAGCTGTAGTCTAATTTTACAAAGGTCCTACAACTTTTCACAAACCAGTTGAAACATAAAGTTTAATTCACTGCTAAAGGAAACAAATAGCTTTAGATGAGAAATTTGGAAGCATACTCTAATAAGCTAGATACGAAATACATAGAGAGATTAAGTAAAAAGATATAACGGCAATCTGCTCATTCTCCCCATAAAATAACTGATCAAAACTTGAGAGAAATTTCTCAACTCCATGAAGAGTCCTAGAAACTACAGGAAAAAAATGCAACTTTTCTTAAGGATAAGTTAGACAAAGAGTAGTTTAATGCCAGTAAGATGATCAGTTATAACAATGAGGACGACATGTTATGCTGTTTCAGTTTTAATTGTAATCAACTATGTACTTTACATGAATCACTAAAATATACAGATTACATATATATCTATCTATATATAAAATGCATAACTCCCAACTCAATGGACAAGGGGAGAACAAAGAAAATACCCCAAAAGGACAGAAAAGGAAGAATGAGTTTCAAAAAAATCTAGATTAGAAAGCACAAGAGGGTAGAAATAAACATTTGTATCATTTAAACTAGGAGTCACAATAAATGTAGGCCCATCAATGAAACCACCAGATACCAGCTAAGAAAACTTTAAAATCCCATTATACATAATTTATAAGAAATAAACCTAACACACAAGGAAAGAGAAGTTAAGACTAATAGAGACATACAATAACACAAAGCAAATGAATACTCATACAACTATACTAATAACAGACAGTGGACTTAAAGTCAAAACCACTGTTGGAGACACAATGGTCACCACATGCTACATAACAAGTTTTTGAAAAGCTGTAACAATACTAAACTAGAACTACAATTTTAAATATATTAGTAAGTTGTCAAGTACAAAGAGAAGCTGACAAATTTCTAAGAGAGCAGGAGAACTTAACACATTTACACATTAGTAAAAATATAGATTGAGTATACAGAATACAGAAAACTGAGACAAATAATTACAAGGTACATATTTTACTAAGGTATACAATGAACTACTATCCAGTGAATCTTAATAAATGTCAAAGAATTAGTATCATACAGATCACATTTTCTGACATCAATTTTGGAAATAAAACAGATAACAAGGAAAAAAAATCATGTTTGGTATTTCTAAAAGACAGTTCTAACAGTCTCCAAAACATCATAATGGAAATTAGAAAAGAGAAACAAAATTAAAAGCTGACGTTCTGGGGGGGGGAAAAAAAACAACAGAAAAGTCTCTGAAATTACTGATTTTTAAAAAATGAAGTCTAGATATGAACACTTAGTATTATTAGTAAATGAAAATGTTAATCATGCTAATATGCCAATAGATCTGAATGTTAAAGACAAAAAAATAACAACTTTAAAAAGGTGGAGTTACTAAGAAGTGCATGGATTCAGTATATATTTGAAAGTAACGTCAACAGGACTTACTGATGGATTAGATCAGGGGTTAGAAAGAAGTATCAAGTATGAGCCCAGAACTTTTGGCCTAAGCAACTGAAAGGAGAGTGGTATCATACCATCTCCTCTACTAAGATGAATAAAGTTTGGAGCAGGCAAAAGAACAGGAGTTATGGCCGCGCACGGGGGCTCACACCTGTAATCCCAGCACTTTGGGAGGCTGTGGCAGGCGGATAACCTGAGGTCAGGAGTTCGAGACCAGCCTGAACAATCCCATCTCTACTGAAAACACAAAATTAGCTGGCTGTGGTGGCACATGTCTGTAATCCCAGCTACTCAGGAGGCTGAGGTAGGAGAATCACTTGAACCCAGGAGGCAGAGGTTGCGGTGAGTCAAGATCGCGCCACTGTACTCCAGCCTGGCCAAAAAGAGTGAAACTCCGTCTCAAAAAAAGAAAAAACAAACAGGAGTTACAGTAAATTTAGGCTGCTTATGAGACAACTAAATAAAGATGTCAAATAGGCAACTGGATACATGAGTAGCAGACGGGAAAAAGGTCCAGGTGGAATACAAATTTGAAAGTCCACAGAGCATGGTAAAAATCCATCAACTGAACTCAAGTCCTCCCAAAGTTTATGATCCATTTTTTAAAAATCTCTGCTTTAAGACCAAAAAAACCCCACATTTATATTAGCAAGATGGACTGTGTCTGATAGTGTTACTATTAAAATATTTTAACACAATATCTATGGGCATACTATCAGCTACAGACCACTAGAAGCGTGAGACTAAGAAACGATGAGCGGCCAGATGCAGTGGCTCAGGCCTGTAATACCACACATTGAGAGGCTGAGGCAGGTGGATCACCTGAGGTCAAGAGTTCAAGACCCGCCTGGCCAACATGCGGAAACCCTGTCTTTACTAAAAATACATAATCAGCCAGGCGTGGTGGCATACACCTGTAATCCCAGCTACTCAGGAGGCTGAAGCAGGTGAATTGCTTGAACCCACAAGGTGAAGGCTGCAGTGAGCCAAGATTGCACCACTGCACTCCAGTCAGGGAAACAGAGCCAGACTCCGTCTCAAAAAAAAAGAAAGAAAGAAAGAAAGAAAAAGAAAAAGAAAGAAATAAATTATGAGCTATCAGTGATATCATTAACTTTTGATGTTATTATAAAATGAGGTATTACATAGTTAACATCATAATTACATGTACTGGTATGTTGTTGGAAAGTAACTTGGGGATAAAGGAAACCTGAATTACACAAAAACAGCCACGATCCCATATACCCGGAGAAGGACTAAGCCCCTAGTTATACTTTAGAAAAAGACACTGTGGACAGATTCTGAAATTTAAGGGCTGAATCTCTTGAGGAAAAACTAAGTGGTACCGGGCTTCTTCCCCACTGTGAACTAAGCAAATACACTGGAGACCAGCACAGGATCCTAGAGCAAAGACTGGAATTTGTCACATGGAAATGAGCCCGGAAGGAAGTTTACTGAGAACTCCTGTCTTTTTCACAGAGGTTAACAAAGGAGCTAAGACTTCCCTAGACTTCAAACCAGGAAACAGCCTGAAAACCAAGACTTTCTTCAATGTCCTAAGAGGAGCCTACCGCATGCCCTTAACAAGACAAGACAGATAAATGACTTATTCTCCTTGTAATCTTCTGTAGGTTTATCACCATTAGCAATATTTCAGTAACCAGAACTGAGTCTAAATGAGCCACAAGGGAAAAAGTAACTGTGTATCTAAAAGGCCATAGCATTCAAAAGGAAAAGAAGAATAAACACTGAGAACATAAATAACAATAAAACAGAACTGCTGAAGAAGGGCAGTGAATATCTGAAAAAGAGAAAAAGCAATCATATTACTTGATATGAAATGCAACGAACAAGCTAGGAGCAGTGGCTCACGCCTGTAATCCCAACACTTTGGGAGGCCGAGGTGGGCAGATCGCCTGAGGTCAGGAGTTCGAGACCATCCTGACCAACATGGAGAAACGTCATCTCTACTAAATAACACAAAATTAGCTGGGCGTGGTGGCACATGCCTGTAATCCCAGTTACTGGGGAGGCTGAGGCAGGAGAATCGCTTGACCCTGGCCAGGAGGTGGAGGTTGCGCTGAGCCAAGATCACGCCATTGCACTCCAGCCTGGACAACAAGAGCAAAACTCCATCTCAAAAAAAAGCAACAAACATAAAAACAATTTTGTAGCTTAGAATCTTGATTTTCAAATTGAAAAATTCAGTAGATTAATTAAGGGAGAAATGGTCACTGCTTCATTTGTGGAGTAGAATATTAAATCCAAGAAATATCTCACATCACAGAGCAAGAATAAAGAAATGGAAAGCACAAAAAGAAAAAAAATGAGAAGACAGATCCAAGACAAAAATGAATATTCCAGAAGCAGAAAAAAGAACAAACAGAAGGGTGATAAACAACAAAAAATGTCACAAAGTCTGATATTCCTCTTTGCGGTGGGTGGGGCCTGATTTCCTCAAGTGTAGACTGCACAGTGCATGACTTGCCTCTAGGGTACACAAAGGAGAAAACAGAACATTTTATGGTGGAGAAACCTAGCAGACACTACTTTAACCAATCGAAGTTAAGATCCCTAGTAATAAGATATATGATGAGATGAAGAGGATACATCACTTCTGTGGTATACTTCTTAAAAATCCATAAGCCCTAGTCTAATCATGAGAAAATATCAGCCAAACAGAAATTGAGGGATATCTTACAAAATACCTGACAAGTACTCCTTAAAAATGTAATGGTAAACAAAGCAAGATGGAGAAACTGTAACAGCTTAGAGGAGAGTAAGGAGACATGACAACTAAATGTAATCAATGTTAGTGTCCAGACTAGATCTTGAAAAAGAAAACGACATCAGTGAGAAAACTGGGAAAATCTCTGTAATTTAGTTAATATTGTACCAATGTTCATTTCTTAGTTTAAATAAATGTACTATGATTCTGTGTTAATATTAGGGAAAATGAATAAAGAATATACAGAAATTCCCTGTAATCTCTGAAACATTTCTGTAAATCTAAAATTATTTTGAAATAAAGTTTTAAAAAAATCACTAAATTTAGTAAACTACAACTTGCATACAACTACCAAATAACAAATACCCTATTGCAGAAATATGTGTGTGTGTGTGTGTGTATATATATTCTATAAGGTATTACTATTTTAATGGTTGCCCTGCTTATCCTTATTGTTTATGAGGATAAAAGTGTTACTGAAATTTCACCCAAAAGTTAAAGCCAGGGAATATATCAGACTGCATTTTTTTTTTTTTTTTTTTGAGACGGAGTTTCGCTCGTCACCCAGGCTGGAGTGCGGTGGCACAATCTCGGCTCACTACAACTTCCGCCTTCCAGGTTCAAGCAATTCTCGTGTCTCAAGTCTCTCGAGTAGCTGGGATTACAGGCTTCTGCCACCACGCCCAGTTAATTTTTGTATTTTTAGTAGAGACAGGTTTTCACCATGTTGGCCAGGCTGGTCTAGAACTCCTGACCTCAGGTGATCCGTGTGCCTTGGCCTTCCAAAGTGATAGGATTACAGGCGTGAGCCACCGTGCCCAGCAGACTGCATTTTAAAATTAAGAATAAAAATCACAGTGTGCGTGTTTCAAGAAAAGAAGACGTTCATAAACGAACAATGAAATTAAAACATCTAATAGATTCAATTATTTAGGAAAATTAATGACTTACCAGGAATGAAATCTGCATAGGTGGCTGATAGGTTTAAAAAAATTCATGCTAAAGAGTAGAACAAGGGCCAGCTGCGGTGGCTCATGCCTGTAATCTCGGCACTTTGGGAAGCTGAAGCGGGTGGATCACCTGAGGTCAGGGGTTTGAGACCAGCCTGACAAACATGTCAAAACCCTGTCTCTATAAAAATACAAAATATCAGCTGGGTGTGGTGGCGGGCACCTGTAAACCCAGCTACTCGGGAGGCTGGAGCAGGAGAATCACTTGAACCCAGGAGGTGGAGGTTGCAGTGAGCCAAGATTACGCTATGGCACTCCAGCCTGGGCAACAAGAGCGAGACTCCCTCTCCAAAAAAAAAAAAAAAAAAAAAAAAGAGTAGAACAAGGGCAGTAGCAGATGGATAAAACCCCAGCTGCTCAAAGCCTGCACATATGTCCACCTTTAAAGTGCTATAATACTTAGATATGCTTCTAGCATGCACTGTCCCAAGAACAGGATGGATCCTCTGGCATTAAAAAAGCAAAGGACAAAATTGTAAAGGAAACAAACCAATTCCGCACTCTAAAACTAATTTCAAAACTATACAATTATCAGGGGAAAGGAAAATGATTATGTTTTGGGGATGGAGATGTTCTGTTTTGGAAATCAACTCTTCAGATTTCTTCAACTTACATTTACATTTTAATGAGGCTCTAGCATTGCAAAATTCTCCAGAGAGGAAATAAACATTTGGCTTCCTAAGTAGACTGAGTTCTACAAAGGGTTATTTATCTTTGGTGGTTTACAGTACCCTTTATTATTTATCTGTTGAATGAGGGAACACAGTTAAGAAAAGAACTTGCAGGATCTAAATACATGATGACACAGGTTGATTAGAACACAAGATGTGTGCTGGAAGAAATCTCAGGAAAAAAGATCTGGTAACAGAGGCTCTTAAAGCCAAGCAAAGGAATGCATATGCAATTCTATTTGGGATGCCAAACTTTGGGCTCTTTTTGATAAAATAAAAATAATTATTATATTCTAGACCGTCTTTCACATGCAGAATTGTTCACTAATAGTTTAAGTATATCAAGCGTGTCAAATGCAGACAATACCAGAGCTGAATCATCTTTCAATAAATTCAGAATTTTCAGCCAAAAACAGTGAAGTCAATTTCACTCAGAAATTAGAGTGCAATGTAAAGTTTGGTGAGGATTCTCTACAATGAAAATGATTAACTCAACATCTGGTAAATTATATTTATTAACTAGAGACCAACTATAAGTACAATTTTATGCATACAATGTTACTTATGCTGTTAACGAAATGAAGAAATAGTAGTAAAATAAAGGTTTTACTGGCATTCACATAATTTCCTATTTAATTGAAAACATAACATAAACCTTTATTTTTTATTCTAAATATAGAGACAGGGTCTATGATGGCCAGTGTGGTCTCGAACTCCTGGCCTCAAGCAAACCTCCTGCCTCACTTTCCCAAAATCCTGGGATCACAGGCATGAGCCACCACACCTGGCTGTAAATCTCTACATAAATACATGCAATGGCTTAGATATTTCTCTCATTTTTTGCAATCCTTGTTTGATTGAAGACTTAGATATTTCTAGAGTGACACTTCAACATACCTAATTTGTATGTAACTTCCTTGCTTAAAAATTTTAAAAATGACTCCTCAATACTATCAGACTTTAGCTCCTTGAAGACAGAAATTTTCTTAACGAGCTCTATCCCTTGAAGTGTCTAGCATGTTCAAAAATGCCTGCTGAATAAAATGTCTTCAACTTGTGATTTATCTTTCCAACTTAATCCCTTTTTCTGTACTGCCTCCCCTCCCTAAGTTTTAACTATTTTAGATTACTTCAACATATCACAATACCCTAGGCTCTGAATGCCTGTCTTGACTTTATTATGAAATCCTACATATTATCATTCAAGGCCCATCCTAAAAATTCACCTTGACACCCTGAAACTCCCAATCAAAATTGTATTTGCTAGGAATAAAGATAACATGTTTTAAATTGAATAAGGCTTTAATCTAATTTTTTGGTTTACAAATAAAAATTTGAAGACCTGATAATCATAACAAACACTGCCAGACCACCACAAATTCAAATCAGGTAGCACGATTTGATGTAACCATATGGTCCACCCATTAAAAGGTTCAAGAGTTGTGGCAGGCAGTACCACAATGGTCTCTGCATCCAGGTATTCGCACCCTTATAAATCCCCTCCCCCGAGTGTGGCCTGGACCCAATGAATGAATTGCTTCTAATCAATAGATTTCAGCAGGGGTTCAATCCCCAGTATCTCAAATTAAAGAATAAGGAAAAAAAAAAAAGAAAAGAAAAGAAAAAGAAAAATGAAAGAAATTTAAAAATTAAGTTTTAAAAGAAATTTAAAAATTTTAAAAATTTGAAAAAAATTCAGCAGAGGCCACAGGGTGTCACTTCGGTAATTAAGTTACAAAAGACTGTGACTTCCGTCCTGGTAGCTACTGTCTCCTCAGCTTACTCTACTGCCCTCTCAGCTTGCTCGCTTTGATGAAGCAAGCCTCCTATGGGAAAGTCCCATGTGGCAAGGAACAGAGTATAGGCAGGCTCTGGCATACAGCCAACAGGAACTGAGGATCTTAGTCCAACAACCCTTGAGAAACCGAATTCTGCCAACAACCACATGAGTTTGGACGCATATCTTTCATCAGCAGAGTATTCACAATGAGACCTCAAGCCCAGCCTTGACTGCAGCCTTGTGAGAGGCCCTAAGGCTGAGGGCCCAGACAAGCTGTGCCCAGATTTCTGACATGCAAAAACTGTAAACTGTATGTTTTAAGCCAACGAGTTTTGAAGAAATTTATTAGGCAGTCACAAGTAACTGAGACAACAATTCACAACAGACCAAACACTATCCCTACTCATTTAATACAACAAAGGCCAAAGTACAGAGAATGGAGCTGTGATATCTTTCCCTAACTTCAACAGTATTCATGTATGAGTAGGGTAAAATACCCAACAGATTTTTATAAATTAAAAAAAATGTTTAAGCCATTCCAAGAAACAGGTAAAGTCAGTTAAGCACCTCAAACGACGCTTATGGAAGAATAACTCTTATCTTCAGTAAATACAGCTTTCTATTCATGAAAAAATATTTTCTTTCCTTGGACACACATACTTTAAGAAACTGCAAGTCACATTTAAAATAAACTATTAAACTGGAATAATTTAATGATTTAAATTATTTGTGGAAACATAAGATATTTCATATCCACCTAAGGTTAAATATATGTGCTATTCAGGTTATGTAACTGCTGAAGAAAAAGATAAATGAAACACAGCTGACCCTTTAACAAACACTGGTTTGAACTGCAGGAGTCCATTTATAATGATTTCAACTAAAGAGATAAAAAATGCAGTATTCAAGGGATGTAAAACATGCCTATATGGAGGGAGAGGCAACTGCAGAGCTTGAGTATGTGCAGATTTTGGTATTCACAAGGGTCCTGGAGTAATCCCCTGTATATACCAAGAAATGACTATAAATGAAATTCTGTCCAATTTAATTACCTCACAATTACAGTATGGAAGAAGTATCTCCCAAAGATCTATGATTAACTTGATACAGTTATCACATTGAAACATAACCACTATTAATATATTATCTGAGAAAAAAATAAAAACAAATCAATATAATGTTAACTGAAGCACCCCCTTTCCAATTCTAACTCATAAAAAATATTTACCAAGTTCAGAATAGAGTAATACTGAAGTAAACACTCAATCATCTTGACTATTCAAAATACCACTCAATGTTTTTATCAAGTAATTATTTAATTAAATATGTAACATTATTTAATTAAATATGTTACATAAAAGTTTATTGTCTCAAAAGTGTTACATCCTGGGCCCAACTTCACTTTCTAGGAAAACATTCTTCAAATTTTACGATGTTCAAAGGAAAAGTAGATTTTACATATTAAATTTGTTTGTTAATTACAATCAACTTTTTCAGCAACAGAGAACTATAACCATAGAAAAATTTACCAAAGGGTAATAGGATAGATTTCAACCCACATCATTAAAAACCGCCAGGGAAATGTTTGCTGTTGTCACAGGTATAACTATTTTTGAAGTAATTTCTTCTACGTTAACACAAAGTTGAGTACTCTAAGATAGACCTAACATCATTTCAAAGTTATTCCAAATATGAAAAAAAATTGTATCAGGCACTAAAACTTAAATCTTCAGAAATGCCCAACTTGGCCAGGCATGGTGGCTCAAGTCTGTAATCCCAGCACCTTGGAAGGCCGAGGTGGGCAGATGACCTGAGGGTCAGGAGTTCGAGACCAGTCTGGCCAACATGGTGAAACCCCATCTCTACTAAAAATACAAAAATTAGCCGGGCATGGTGGCGCACACCTGTAGTCCTGGCTACTCAGGAGGCTGAGGCATGAGAATCGCTTGAATCCCAAAGATGGAGACTGCAGTGAGCCCAGACTGTGCCACTGTACTCCAGCCTGGGTGACAGAGCAAGACTCTGTATCCAAAAAAAAAAAAAAAGAAAAAAGAAAAAGAAGGCCGGGCGCAGTGGCTCACGCCTGTAATCCCAGCACTTTCGGAGGCTGAGGCGGGTGGATCACAAGGTCAGGAAATCGAGACCATCCTGGCTAACAGGGTGAAACCCCGTCTCTACTAAAAATGCAAAAAAATAGCTGGGCGTGGTGGCAGGCGCCTGTAGTCCCAACTACTTGGGAGGCTGAGGCAGGAGAATGGCATGAACCCGGGAGGCGGAGCTTGCAGTGAGCTGAGATGGCGCCACTGCACTCCAGCCTGGGCGACTGAGCGAGACTCCGTTTCAAAAAAAAAAAAAAGAAAAAGAAAAAGAAATGCCCAACTACGTAACAGCATAAAGAACTAAAATACACAGAAAATTCTAGAGATTTTACTATAATTATGCCTTGCTTATTTCTGCATAAACTGCAGGGCTCCATCTCTTTCGGGGGGATAAATAATGCCATGATTTGAAAGTTTATCTCAATGTTATAGGCAACTGAAAACTCTAATTATTCCTATGTGGAATTAAAAGAGCAACTGAACCAAAAATAGTCTCAGATTATGTTTCCTGATTAATGAAGATTTACAAGAACGAAGGAATATAGGGGGATTTAAATGACTCACATTCACTACAACAATGGAAAAATATCAAAAGAAAGAATCACCTCAATAGTCAAAAGTAGATTCTACTGCTATGCAGATTATTTGAATTTATACTGGACAAATATACTCAGGATTTTTATTAGTTATTTTTCTTTTCCCTTCTATTATTCAGTTCCTCTGGGGGGTTGCCATTATGAATTTAAATAGCATACTAATACAAAAATTGCTTATCAATTCAGACACTATCGATTCCCACTGTACATGAGTAATTTACCATATCACAGTGAATATGGTATATCCCACTTCTATACTACAAGCCACACTATTTTTAATTATTCCAGTGGCTATGCTTATGATTTGAAACAATATGCTTAAGGTACTGTTCCTTGATATATCTTTAAAGAATTATGCTACTGTCAGAAAGATTAGAAAATAAGTGATTTACTCTTCCTTAAACTCGTCCATCTCATAACATTCTGTTCTAAATATAATTAAATCTTTCATATTCTACTGTCCATTTCTACAAATGAAAAACACCAACAGACAGCATTTTATATAACTTCATTGATCAAGTAACACAGCGATTACACCTATAAAAAAGAAAAAATCCTACAGACATTCATACTTTGCAAATGGGAAGAGATTCTTCAAAGCATTTACACATTTAACAAATGTCTACTTCAAATCTACTGTGTGCTAAGCATTTTGCTAGGTGCTAGGGATTCAGCAGAGAGCAAAGTCAATCCTGCTCTTTCAGAGGTTATCTTCCAATATGACAAAGGCTATCTAGAAATTTTATTTCTTTTTAGCTTCCTTCAATTCTCCAAGGTCAGTGGTTCCCAACCAAGGGCCCACATTGTCAGGCGTGAAGGACGATAATGCCAATTAAGCAGGCAGGATGAGATGGCCAAAAGTTCTGATCCTCTATAAACAATGTCAACCTGTGTAACATAAAATACACATAGGGTCCCTGCTAAGAGATATTTGTTCTAGTATAACCAGGTGCTACGGGCTGTTGTTCCTTCTTGAATTCTTTTTCATTCTGCTGAAACACTTTAGGTATGGTTTTCATGAACAGCATGTGGCTAAGCTCTTTTAAGTCTACATTTCTTTTTTTAAGTCTATATTTCTTTTACTCCCTCAACCCTCTCCAACCCACCTCACTGATATAATTAAACACTCATCGTTACAGGTAAAATTCCACAAACCACTCCTCTCCATCCCTCTCAACCCAAAAATAAAGATTTTAAATTTGAGTATCCAGGGCTATAGAATTCTGATGACAGTCTGATTCTCCTTTCTTTGTAGGTAATTTGTCTTTTACTCAGGAAGCTTTTAAAATTTTGTCTTTGTCCTTTTTTATTCTTTTCTTTTCTTTTTTTTTTTTTTTTAAGATGGAGTCTTGCTCTGTAGCCCAGGATGGAGTGCAGTGGCACAATCTCGACTCACTGCAACTTCCGCCTCCTGGGTTCCGCCTCCTGGGATTCTCCTGCCTCAGCCTCCCAAGGAGCTGGGATTACAGGTGCTTGCCAGCACGCTTCACTAATTTTTATATTTTTGGTAGAGACAGGGTTTCACCATGTTGGCCAGGCTGGTCTCAAACTCCTGACCTCAAGTGATCCTCCCGCCTTGGCTTCCCAAAGTGCTGTGATTATAGGTGTTGAGCCACCACGCTCAGTCTTTAATTTTTTTTTTCTTTTTAAGAGACAGACTTCTGTCGCCCAAGCTGGAGTTCAGTGGTGCAATCATGGCTAACTGCAGCTTCAACTTCCCAGGCTCAAGCAATACTCCAAACTCAGCCTCCCAAGTATTTGGGAATACTGGCACTTAACACCACACTTGGCTAATTTTTAAATTTTTTGTAAAGGCCAGGTGTGGTGATTCATGCCTGTAATCCCAGAACTTTGAGAGGCCAAGGCACGTAGAGCGCTTGAGTCTGTAAGTTCTAAACCAACCTGGGCAACAGGGCAAAACCCTGTCTCTACTAAACAAAGGAAAAATTAGATGGGCGTGGTGGCGCATGCCTATAGTCACAGGTACTTGGGAGACTGAGGTAAAAGAATCACTTGAGCCTGGGAAGTCAAGGCTGTAGTGAACTTATGATCACACCACACTGCACTCCAGCCTGGGTGATGGGAGTGAGACCTTGACACACACATACACACACACACACACTCTCTCTTGTAAATAGAGAGTCTCACTATGTTGCCCAGGGTAGTCTTGAACTCCTGGGCTCATGTGTTACTCCTGCTTTGGCCTCCCCAAAGTGCTGGGATTACAGCCCATTCCATTTGAAAACATTTATCTGTTTTCTTTAATCATTCCTCCTTTTGATTATTGTTTCCTATACTCTTTTAACACTCTTTTAGAGAAATACAGGAGAACCTCTCTTTCCATCACATCTTTCCCATTCTGTATTTTCATCTCTATTGCTGCGCATTTGAAATTTTTCTCTAATCTGAAGTTTCAGATCATCAACTGGATCTAAAACATGACATTTTATTAATCTGGTTACTCAGATTTTTAAAATTCTGATAATTATGTTTCTAATTTCCAATAAAACTTTCTGGTTTTCTGTTCTTTTTACACAGGAATCCTTCCTAACAATACAAATTACAATTTTGTTTTGTATTTTTAATAATCTTTCACTGCTGGAATTACTACTACTTTTAATGGGGTATTGGTAACTCATTAAGCTTGATTTTACTCAAATATATTAAAATTATGTTTTCAAATGTAATACAAATACTAACTAGCACGGATTTCTCCTGTAATTTGATGTTTCACCAATACCCTTCACTCTGAAATAGAGGGCCTGACATTCCAAGTTTTATATAAGCAGACAGGATATGACAGGTTGGCTCCTCCAGAGGAAGAGCCTTGTTGGTTGCCAAGGCAAGCCAAGGAACTCCTGTTGCCAAAATAATCAGTCAATAAAAAATATCTAGCAATGACAAGAGATGAAATTAGATTTTTAAAGTCCTTATTTGTTGTCATAATCAAGCTCAAGAATTTAAAGAAAAACATGAACATAGGTAGGAAATGATAGAAAGATACAGTAACTATAGACCTCAATGTAAATTTTAGTTAAAATCTCCCCAAACTTGGGGAAGGCAGGTTAGTATAACCCTTCTAAACTTATTATTCAAAATTGTTGTAACCAAGTTAGATCCTTTACCTGATCCTAGACTGGATTCTCTACTAGAAGAAAGCAATAAGCAATTTCATGGATCATCTGAGAATATTACGGTTATGCAAGATAATATCCTTATTCTTTCCTATAGAAAAAAACACTATAGTTTTTTGGGGGAAAGTTACCTCAAGTGGTTCAAAAAGAACCATAAAGCAGATGGGGAAGCATGTTAATAATAAGTGAATCTGGATAAAAGGTATGAATGTTTCACATATTCTTATTCCCCCCAAAATTTATTTTTTTTATTTTTATTGTTTTTTGACATGGAGTTTCACTCTTGTTGACCAAGCTGGAGTGCAATGGCACGAACTCTCCTCACTGCAACCTCCGCCTACTGGGTTCAAGCAATTCTCCTGCCTCAGCCTCCCGAGCAGATGGGATTACAGGCATGCGCCACCACGCCCGGCTAACTTTTTGTATTTTTAGTAGAAAAGGGGTTTCACCATGTTAGCCAGGCTGCTATCGAACATCTGACCTCAGGTGATCCACCCGCATCGGCCTCCCAAAATGCTGGGATTACAGGCATGAGCCACCATGCCCGGCCTCCCCCAAAAAGCTTATTTACAACCAAAAAGATGAAGCTAAAGTATAATTACCAATACTTTTGCATGTAACTACAGTTTAACTATTCTATTATCTTGGCACCAATATATTTGGCCATTTTCCTAATGATGGACATTTGAATTGCTGCCTTTAAAAAAAAAAAAAAAAAAAACTATTGATTGCTCCTAACATTCTTATACATGAAAGTTTCTATTAGGTATGCAACCCAGAAAATAACTGCTGAATTATAAGGTAGATGTATGTTCAACTTTATAGGAAAATACAAAACTGCTTCTTGAAGTGACTTTATCAATTTAGATTCCCATTTGCAACTGTGTAAGAGGTCTTGTTATCTACAATCTTTCCAATACTTGATATTGTCAAACTTCTTAATTTTGCCAAATGAATGGATATAAAATATTCTCACTGTAGTCCTGATTCGTATTCCCTCATTTTTAGTAAGCCTTTATATTCTTATTAGCTACATGTTTTTTCTCTCATTAAATGCCTATTCACATTTTTGACTGTTTTTCTATTGGGTTACCTTTTCTTAAATTAATACATAGAATTTCTATATAGATTCTTTAAAATATATATTCATTTATTTTAGAGATGGGTTCTCATGTGCTACTTAGGCTGGTCTCAAACTCCTGGGCCGAAGCAATCCTCCTGCCTCAGCCTCTTGAGTAGCTATGAATATAGGCATGCACCACTACACTAGCTTATATACT
Source organism: Macaca fascicularis (assembly GCF_037993035.2). NCBI lineage: Eukaryota > Metazoa > Chordata > Mammalia > Primates > Cercopithecidae > Macaca > Macaca fascicularis. Next base: position 73,107,044 of record NC_088382.1, on the reverse strand, counting down.
CTTGACACAAATCTTTAGTCAGTTATATTCAAATTTCTTTTAGTCTTTTAAAAAACATAGCTTCTTCTTTTTTCTTTTTTTTGGATGGAGTCTAGTTTATCACCCAGGCTGGAGTGCACTGGTGCAATCTTGGCTCACTGCAATCTCTGCCTCCACGGTTCAACCAATTCTCCTGCCTCAGCCTCACAAGTAGCTGGGACTACAGGTACGCATCACCATGCCTGTGCCTCGCTAATTTTTGTATTTTTAGTAGAGACAGAGTTTCACCATGTTGGCCAGGCTGGTATCAAACTCCTGACCTCAAGCAATCTGCACACCTGGGCCTCCCAAAGTGTTGGGATTACAGACATGAGCCACGATGAGCAGCCAGGCCTCTTAAACTTTCTTTAAAGCATCTTTAGATGGACAGATTTTAATCTAATCAAATTTAGCAGTCTTTTGCAATTAGTGCTGCCTGTGTCTTGTTTATGAAACCCAACCTTTACCCAAGGCTTCCAAGATACCCACTTGGGGATACGGTACATCCACATACCAGAAGCTTTGAGAAATTCCAGCTAAATACATGAGAGATAAGACCATATTAAAACCAGACACTAATAATGGCTTACAACTACTTTTATTAAAAAAAAAAAAAAGGCATAAGTAGTAAAGAAAATCCTAGCAAAATACCACTGATTTGTTCTTTTCAATGAAGTGAAGAAGGACTTAGAATAGACAGCAGTACATCCTTCCTTCAGCACTAAAATGACAAAAGTATTTGAAAGCAGTTATGCTGGGAAGTCCAAATGCAAGCACAAGCATATCAAAGAGAAAATCTACAAATGAAAATACAAATTCTGCCTACACAAAGCTAAAAGTAACAGGAAGAAAACTGGACAAAAACACATGGTACCCTATACGCTAACCAGCTAACAAGCAAGGAAAACTGGTTCCTAACACAGTGATTTCAAACTTAAGGGACAGTCAAATACCTAGCACAACCCATTATACTGGCTTTCCCTTTTAAATCTCCACAGACTGGTGAATCACTTACCTGGTAAAATCAATTTACAGCATGATTCTCCCATCTCCACATTTGTAAAGGGAAAGGTATATGCAACTAGCACCCAGCAATGAAAGAAATGGGGTGGGGAAGGTAAAAGTACCCATTTTGAGGCAAGTAACTGAACTCAATGATCCTCTTACTGGTTCAATGACTAAACACAAAAAGCCCAAAGGATAGTCCTGAAGCCTCCCCCCAACCACAAAGGAGATAACAAAATTCTGAGTCCAGATGAGTGGCTGCCAGGGCTTAGGTCTTGGGAAAGGATGGAAAAACAAAAGGCTAGTATACAAGGGAGGATTTGGGGGATGATGAAACTGTTCGGTATCCTAACTGATAATGTGGTTACACAAATCTACATATGTTACAATTCACAGAGCTGTACACCTCCCAAAAATGAATTTCATTGTACGAATGAATTTTATGAATAAAATACACATATTTTAAGTATACACAAATTCTTATAGAAGCCTTATTTACAATATCCCCAAAAGGAAAACACCCCAAATATCCTTCAAAGAATGAATGGAATAGACACAACGGTCCATCTATGTAATAGAAAACTACCTAGTAATAAAAAGGAAAAAAGAACTGAGTTATACAACGACATAGATGAATTGCAAAGATACCATGCTGAGTGAAAGATAAATGTCTTAAAAGATCATATAGTACATAATTTCAATTATGACAATATGGAAAATGTCTTATAGGGACCAACAACCAATCAGTGGTTCAGTAATGAGAGGGAGAGAGAGGGCTTGACTCTAAACTGGCAGGTCAAGGAAATTTACAATTTTAGTATATTTAATTTTTTTTAGAAGAAAAAGACAAAATTTCTAAAAAACAGTAAGGACAGAAAGCAGACGTAAGTTTTAAACAGTCCTTTGTGCTCAATAAAATCAAGATGAATTCTAGGATCAAGGGATTCCATTAAGAAAACAGAGTTAAGAGGGGGAGCTGAATGTGACAATAGAAGCAAACAATTACTATCAGTGAAGAATGCAAAACCTCACAAATCACAGAAACAGCACAAATCAAATACACATGAAAAATAAGTGAGCAGGAAAATTCAAATCCTCCAAAAGAAGAGAAAAAGAATAAAGAACCAACAGAACTCAAGGACAAAGATTCAACAAATTTGTTGACATTAATAGAAAAAAGTGGCCTGCAGACAAAGGATTACAGAAAACAATATTCATGTACACGTTTTCACATTTACATTCACAATGTAAAAATAAAGAAAAATCTTTTGTGCACACACCAAAAAAACAGCTGTTTACAAACAAAAAATGTAGGCTAGCCTCAGAATTTTCCATAATATAAAACCATTTAACTATAAAGCAAAGCCTATACATAGTACCTTAAGTGAAAAGGCTGTTGACTAGAAAGAATTCTATACCTAGCTAAATGGTTGTTTACATATTCTGACCAAAGACATTTTATGGATCTAAAGGCTTACTAATAAATAATAAGTTAAATAAGATTCAAAATAGAGCCGTCAAAGGTGTGCTAGGCATTAAAAACGGTGGCAGCAATGTGACAGAAAGAAAAACTTCTGCTGAATTAAATTGAAAGGAGATTAATTGAGCAATGAATGTGATTCACGAATCACAAAGCCAGCCAGCGTAGGCTCTGACACTCAAGTGCAGCCCTGTGGTGGAAGATTTATAGACAGAAAAAGGAAAACTGATGTACAGAAAACGGAAGTAAGATCAACAGCTCGACTGGTTACAGGTTGGCATCTGCCTTATTTGAACAGTTGGCTACATTTTATTCAGCCAAAATTTGGCGATTAGCACAAGAGTAGGCTACGGTCTGTTTATACCTCCACTTGTTATAGTTCGCCATGTACAGAAAAACCTTTAGGCTAGACTTAAAATATGTAAGGAGGCAGCTTTAAGACAAACTTTATTTAACAAAATAATGAAACAATATAAGGGTAAAGTTAAAGTTTAAATCACTGTTGTGTACACAGCTACAATATACATCATAATATAGCTACAAACATATACCTGTCATTAAAAATTTCCTGAAACAACTACACAATATTAACATACCAAATACATTATAACAAAACTAGGATTAAACTTTCAAGTTGGGTAGGAAAAAAAAAAGACAGAAGGGTGATTATCTCCTCAGTGGTGGGCGAAAGAAAAGTTATTTCCTTGCCATGTATCCTTTGTCCTAAGTAATCTCATCCCACTTCCATACTATCAACTGTTTAAGAACAGAAGGTCCCCATATCTGTGACTCCGACATCTAACTGCCTAATCAGAGATTTTGCTGCCTATAGTTCTCAAAGGTACCTTAAAATCAGCACAATCTAAAAATGAAGTCTCAACTTGCATCCCACCTTTCATACCTCAAATCATTTCTCCTGATGCGCTATTTGTAATGGCAGTTACAGTATGACCACTTAACTGCTAAACTGAAACTCAGTAACTACTTTTGATCCCATTTCTCTCATTTCCCACATTTAAGTGGGAGAAAACACAATTATATTCAGCAACCCATCTAAAAGGTGCAGCAGAGCCTTAAAGTCATTTGTATTAATTACTCCAAAGCAAAGTTTCTAACAATCCAACACAGCAATCAATAACTAGCACCAGAATCACCTGGAGTAGTTTATACTTAAAAAGTACACTACAAGTTCCTTTAACAAATATACCAAGGGATAGGTCTCAAGAATCTACTATTTCAGTAAACACTCCAATTAATACTTATGTGACCTAAGGTTTGGAAACTACTGCTCTGGGGTCATTATTCCAACATCTTCCCTCCGAGAAATGTTGAAACACTTCCCTCTGCTGCACACAACCATGAAGACAAGATATTCAGCTTCACCCACAGAAACAAATCACTGACATTTTACATAGAGTTAAATTAAGTTACCTCTTTATCTTAATTTCTACATAGGAACAGGCATTCTGTAAGAACATGCTTTCCATAGTAACAAGCATTATTTACTAGAGGAGCTTCTAATTTAACCCCTACTAAGTTTCAAAAGAAATTTAAATGTATCCCCTATAGAAAAGCCCATCCATTTTCTCTTTCCACCTAAAAACAGAACTCCAATTTTATGTTACAGTTTGGAAGAGAAAACATTCCCTAGTTCAACTTACTCTTGTGGCCCTGTGATCAAAGTCTGGCCAATATTTGGGGGGCTAATCCCCATATGGGCCGCTTAGCAAGATATTTTTAAAAAATAAAAATAAAAAAATTCTGGCCAATATAAGGATAAACAGCATGTTTTATTTCAGGAATGTCTCCCTCAATCTTACAGAGGGTACATAACAGAATTAGGAATCAAATTCTGCAAAGCCTGTATTTTGTACAAGTGCTTTAAGTATAAAAATTACAAAAATACTTCAAGAGTTTTATGTTTTAAAAATATATTTTGCCAGGCACGGTGGCTCATGCCTGTAATCCCAGCACTTTGGAAGGCCGAGGTGCACGGATCACGAGGTCAGCAGTTCAAGACCAGCCTGGCCAACATCGTGAAACCTGTCTTACCAAAAATACAAAAATTAGCCAGGTGTGCTGGCGGGCGCCTGTAATCCCAGCTACTCGGGAGGCTGAGGCAAGAGAATCGCTTGAACCCAGGAGGTGGAGGTTGCAGTGAGCCAAGACCACGCCATTGCACTCCAGCCTGGGTGACAGAGAGAGATTCCATCTCAAAAAAAAATAAAAACAAAACAAAACAAAACAACAAAAATATATATATATACATGCAATTTCTTATAAACACAAAATTAGAGTAAAACATTTATTTAAAAGTTGTTTCAGCCAGGTGCAGTGGCTCAGGACTGTAATCCCAACATTTTGGGAGGCAGAGGGGTGGGGACAGATCCCTTGAGCTCAGGACATCAGCCTGGGCAACAGGGGGAAACCCTCTACCTACAAAAAAACACAAAAATTAGCCTGGCATGGTGGCATGTGACCGCAATCCCAGCTACTCGGGAAGCTGAGGTAGCAGGATCGCTGGAGCCCAGGAGATCAAGGCTGCAGTGAGCCATGTTCACGCCAGTACACTCCTGCTGGGACAAGAGAGACCCTATCTGAAAAAAATTAAGTAATATATAAAATGTAAATAAATAAATAACTAAAACGTGTTTTAAGTGCCAGGTTCAGTGGCACAGGTCTGTAGTCCCAGCTACTTGGGAGTCTAAGGCAGGACGGCTGCTCGGGGCCGGGAATTTGAGGCTATATTCCATGATTGCACCTGTGAATAGCCACTGCACTCCAGCCTGGGCAACATGGCAAGATGACATCTCAAAAAAAAAATTCTTTGTTTCAAACTCTAAATACATTTTCTCCTATCTTAGTATGATTAATATTATTAGTAATTAGAGCCCCTGGTTAGTTTACAAAGTCTGTTTAGTTACAAATGCCAAAATTTATTCAGCTTTGATGATAAACACTGCGGCCCAATGGCCTTTATCATCTAGGGAGTATGAAGAATGTGCAAGAGGCTAACTCAGCGTGAGTTACCCTGGGAAAGGAAAGAAATGACTCATATAGGACACACACAATACCTTCATGGGTGTTTGTAGAGTTGTTTCTTAAGTAGTTGGTTTCCTTCACAGAAAATTTTCAAACTCAGAATACTAACAGGCATTCAAGAATACCTATCCATGCACCCCACCAGCAATACAAAGACCCCAAACAAAAAATTACTATATTCTTACCCTACGCATGGCTTCCTCCTCTTCTTGACGCTTTTCATAATGTGCAAAGTCATCAAAGATTGAGGTGGTATGCTTGAAAGTAGCAATTATTTTAAGCACTTGCTTAGCTTTTTCTAGGGGTACCTCTTGAGTGTCCCTTGAATTGGTAACCGGTTTGTTGTCATTATTTTCTAAGCGAATATGCCGTAACTGGTTATTGGGAACATCTTTGACAAAGATCCATTTAACTTCAAATTTGCCCTTCCACTTATCCTGAGACCAGACACCAGCATACGCATTATAGTCCACAACAGACTTCATTTCAGCCACTCCACAAAAATGTCCACTGCCATTCACACTGAAGAGTAAATAGAGTGGGCCTTTCCCATTCAGGGAACGGTAAGCTGCATCCAAACGCTTATTACCATGCTCAGTACTACACCAGATAGAGTATTTAATGGAACGATGTATGTCATCCTCAGAGTAGCTTTTAATTATAAACACACGTCCATTCTTCAGATTCCAATCAAAGTCTTTGGGATTATAGTTGTTTATGGCCTTTAGCTTTTCCAGCACGGGATGCACTTCTACACTAGAAGGTGAAGCACTGACAGGTACAACACCTAAACCAAAGTTTTCACTGCCCGCTCCATTGTTCTGGTTGAAGCCTGCTCCCCTGTTCCGAGGAGCTACCCAGCGATTCTGCAGCTGCTGCTGTTGAGGCTGCACTTGGTGAGGCTGGGCCTGTGGCTGAGGTCCTTGTTGCTGCTGTGGTTGTGGTGGTTGAGGCTGCTGTTGAGGCAGTTGGCTTTGCACCAATGGTGGTGGTTGAATTAATGGCTGAGGCTGCTGGATTATAGTTTGAGGAGGCAGAACTGGTTGGGTTGGTGGAGCCTTTACCACTGACCCCTTTTCATCCCAAGTTCCAATATTCATGTTGTGTTTTATAGGAGGTGGTGGTACAGCAGAACCCCCAATTCCCACATTGCCCTTGGGTTTAAGTTTCGGTTGAGGTTTGGCAGGTTTTCTGGCAATGGCAGCCCAGGAGGTTGGTTTAGGTGCTGCACTGCTAACTGGGGGCACACTATTGGTTGCAATGCTAGTCATACCACTGCTGCTCAAAGCTGTACCTACAGTTTTTGTCACTGCAGCTGTCAGATCACCACCAATTTTCAGTCCAGTCATGCCTTGCTCAATACTGCTAATGCCAGGCACCTTACTCAAAGTATCATTGCCAAATCCAGCCTGTCCATCAGTAATAGCTCTCCCAAGAGAACTAGGTGGATAGCCATAACTGCTACTATAAGCAGAACTTTGTGTTGATTGTCCCTGAGATCCACTTGTCCCCCATGTAGAGAAATCAGCATTACCAGGAAAAAAGTTAAATCCATGTTGACCAAGAAATGGAGGGGTATTTCCTAATGCCCCAGGTTGACTAAATACACCATCTGGTATATAGTGATGTTCTCCATTACTCATTTGTCCATAGGTTGTCAGATATGGCATAGGCTGGTCTCCAGCCGTGGACCACGCTGCTTCCCCAAGAGAATATGGAAATCCAATGGATGGAGCATAGTAACTAGGCATGTACGGATCTGACATTGGTGGATAGCTATTACTCTGCAAAACAAAATATCACAATCAGTAGCGAAATGTCCTCTTAAAAGGGCAAAAAACGAAATCTGAAAGATTAAAATCAAGAAGTTTTAAGTAAATGAAAATAAAAGATGTACCTATTCTAGATAAACAAAACTAAAATTTCAATCCAATTTTATCAACAGAAAAATTTGCTAATGAGTATTCACATCTTAAAATATTTATTACAAAATAACCTATAAGGCTTTTTTCAGGGACGAGAGTGGGGGTATAATTAGTATTATTTTTGTTTGAAGAGCCAGGCCCTCAGTCACAATTTAAAAATATCTTAATTTCTACAGAAGGCTAATATGTAAACTTTGTGGACACAAAATTACGATTTACAGCCAGCTGTACTTTAACCAACTGATGTATGCAATCACTTACATGCAAGGATTAAATAAACTAGACAACTCTGCCAAATAATAGAAGAATTACAGCTCATCTATATGATGGAATCCAGTTCAGTCATTACATTTTGTACTTTCGTTAAGGAGAAAATGGAGAAATGCTCATAGTCTGAGAAGATTCAAGATTATGTCTATAGCAGGATCCAAATTTCTTTTTGTTTTGCTTTGCCTTGTTCATTTCAAAAAGAAATAAATTCCTCATCATAGTTTCTTACTGGTGGAATAACAGACATGTTTTTCTTTATACTCTCCGTTTCCCCAAATTTTACACAATAAACCTATTACAGAACAGTTTTGTTTTTTTAATTTAGAAATAGTGAGTTCATATAAATTTTTTTCCAGAATTACTGCAATTCAATCAACCTTCATTATACTCATCATTTAGTGAACTGCCAAAAATCAAGGCACCAAATTTCACTAAAGGAGAAAAAAAAAAGCTCAAATTTGTTACTAGATAATATAAAAAATAAAATAAAGTATTTTAAATACTTATTTCTTTTGAAGTAAGCTTCTTAGGCAAAAAAAAAAAAAAAAAAAGCTCTGAAACTAGATTTTCGATCTTTGATTTAGGTGTGCTTTTATTCTATTTTATTTTTGAAACAGAGTCTCACTCTGTCACTCAGGCAGAAGTGCAGCAGCGCTATCTTGGCTCACTGTAACATCCACTTCCCGAGGCTCAAGCAATCCTCCCATTTCAGCTCCCAGAATAGTTGAGACCACAGACGTCCACCATCATGCCCAGCAAATTTTTTGTATTTTTTGTAGAGATGAGGATTTCACCATGTTGCCCAGGCTGGTCTTGAACTCCTGGGCTCAAGCAATCTGCCCGTCTCAGCCACCCAAAGTGTGATTTATGTGTCATTTTAAAGCACTGCACAGAGCTTCACAATTTGTAGATTTACGCAAAGTGAAAAAAATCCACTAATATTGTCAGTACAACTGGTATTACTTTTCAAAGGTCAATACCATTTTGAAGGTTATTTAATTTATATAGACAGTCAAAGTTCTTTGGAGTAAAGTTCTTAATCCATTTCTTCTACTGTTACACTCTTGTCACTATTTCGTGGCTGCTTTTCCACTCATGAATGTGTGACAACAACATCACAGTTCCTACCTAGAACTAATTTTAAATTATTTTTCAAAAGGCTTATCATTGAAAACTGAGATGTTTTATTACTAAGTTACTTGTTTTACTATTAAATTACCTTTGGTATACAAAGTATTTGTTATACTCTTGTAACTGTCTACTGTCTATGGAAAGCTAACTTAACATATTGTTTTTTGAAATGATTCTCTGATATGACTAAAATAACTTAAGAACCAAATATAATGTAATAGAGGTTACATTTAAATAATAATTCTGATGAAGATTTACTGGCTATTGCCAGTTGTATTGTTATTTCTTCTTCCAACACAATCAGTCCTTCATATCAGTGGTTCTACATCTGTGGATTCAACCATTCAGATTGAAAACAGCTGTGAAAAAGAAATGAATAGTTGCATCTGTACTGAACACATACAGACTTTTTCCTGTCATTATTACCTAAACAATACAGTATAACCATTTTTACTATATTAGGTATTATAAATAACCCAGAGATGATCTAAAGTATACAGAAGGATGTGCATAGGTTACACGCAACTATTACACAATTTTATATAAGGTTCTTGAGCACATGCAGATTTTGGTATCTGTTAGGTGTTCCGGAACCAATCTCCCACAGATACCTAGAGACGACCGTATTTTTGATCCACAACTGACTGAATCTGTGAATGTAGACACTGCAGATATAGAGGGCTGACTATACTTAAAACTGGAAAATTCATGTGTTACTAACTGAACACATTCTTCAGCTATAATGGATACTTAGTAACTCTAACTGCAAATATAGTCAAAGAATGCTCACAATATTCACATGAAAGGAATCAACAGCATGTTTAAAACTGCAATAGTAGCATCTTACAGAAATCAATATTGGAAGTATTGACTGCTATATTTAAATATATCTATAAAGAAAAGCCTGAGGGAAGTTCAAATACACCAACAATAGTTTTTGAAGAAAAAAATCTTAACAAAATTAATGACTAAACTTTGGAAGCTATGAAGATGACACACACAAATGTGTACAATTTGATCACTAAAATATCTACTAAAAATGAAAAGTATTCAGTGCTTCACACTGACAAAAAGTCATTGTGATATAAAACTCTCAAAAGTTTAATAAAAATGAGAAGTATAAACGAATATACATTAACTGATTAAAAGATAAAACTGGGCTGGAAGCAGTGGTTCACACCTGTAATCCCAGCACTTTGGGAGGCCAAGGCAGGCCAGCCTGGCCAAAATGGTGAAACCCCATCTCTACCAAAATTACAAAAATTAGCTGGGCATGGGGGCACACATCTGTAATCCTAGCTACTCGGGAGGCTGAGTGAGGCAGGAGAATCGCTTGAACTCATGAGGCAGAGATTGTAGTGAGCCGAGATCACAACACTGCACTCCAGCCTCGGCGACAAACGAGACTGTCTCAAAAAAGAAAAGAAGGCCAGGCGCAGTGGCTCAGGCCTGTAATCCCAGCACTTTGGGAGGCCGAGATGGGAGGATCATGAGGTCAGGAGATCGACACCATCCTGGCTAACACAGTGAAACTCCGTCTCTACTAAAAAATACAAAAAAACTAGCCGGGCAAGGTGGCGGGTGTCTGTAGTCCCAGCTACTCAGGAGGCTGAGGCAGGAGAATGGCATAAACCCGGGAGGCGGAGCTTGCAGTGAGCCAAGATCCGGCCGCTGCACTCTCTAGCCTGGGCGACAAAGCAAGACTCCAGCCCAAAAAAAAAAAAAAAAAAAAAAAACTGTATACTGTCTTCATCCTTTTTTTAAACCGTTAAACATATCCTTTATTTATAATTTTAACTATTTATTTCAACCACTAATCAAATGCATACATTGCAAAAAACGTTGATATAAGATTCTCATGCTAAAAGAAAATCTACAGTTAAATGGAAAAGACAAATAATACAGGAAAGTGGATAAATTCCACATGGAGATGCATAGTAAAGGTGGGCTGAATATGAAGGTAACTGGTTTCCAAGTTTTAATTTTGATTGTTGGCAATGCAATCCAGATTCAGCAGTCTTCATCTGGATGTGGGAGTGGAAAAGCACACAAAGTAGGAAGTTTTTATGTTAATTCTTTATAAGAAAGCATTCAGAAAATTAAACTCAAAATTTATATTGAATATTCTTATTTCACCATGACAAATGCTGAATTCTACACAATAGTTACACATAAAGTTTTTAATTTGTCTATACCCATAGTGTTATTCAGGGGTCAGGAAACTAAGAAGCCAACAAGTAAATCAAGCCATGTTCAGTCTCTGTCACCTATTTGGGTTTTTTACTTTTAGCAACTCTTATAAAAGCTATTAGCTTAAAGCCAGGCACGGTGGCTTACGCTTGTAATCCCAGTTACTCCGGAGCCTGGAAAAGGAGGATCAATTGAGTCCAGGAGTTCAAGACCAGCCTGCACAAGAGATTATCTCATTAAAAAAAAAAAAAAATTAGCCAGGCATGGTGGTGCATGCCTGTAGACTTAGCTACTTGGGAGGTGAGGTGGGAGGATCGCCTGGGCCCAGGAGTTCGAGGCTGCAGTGAACTATGATCACACTACCGTACTCCAGTGTGGGCTACAGAATAAGACCCTCTTTAAAAAAAAAAACAAAAAAAACCCCACACACACACACACACAAAAATTGAAGTGCTTCAAACTCCTGAAGTGACTTCTGATTTAACAACAAAAAGCAAAAAGTTAAGTGATGTTCATTCTAATTTTAATGCCTGTATTATGCTATGTACTTTCTCCTATTATAATTTTCTAAAAGTATAATTTATGCATATCTAATCATAAAAATGTCATAAGAAAAATGTCATAATAATATTCAACCTGAATATTTCACCAACCATAATTCTTCATTCTCTAATTCTATTAGATAACCTAATCCATCCATTCACTTAATAAATAATGAATGCTATATGTGCCAGATACCATGCTGGTTACTGGAGACAAAAAAATAACATGGTCTCCAATCGGGAGCACTTCACAGGTATGGTGAGGAAGACTTATTTACTCTATAATGTGATAATTACTCTAACTGAAGCACAAAGAAAGTAAAACAAAACACTTAAGTACAAAGAAGAGGGAGTAAATAACTGGAAAATCAGAAAAGACTTCCTGAAGGAAATGCCATAGGTGTGTGTACACGTTTGTATAAGACATACATACAAAAATTGAGATCGTGAAAGAAACATTAAGAAAATACTTATACTTGCATAAAATAATGGTAAGTTCTATTTTGCCAATCAGATGGAGAAAGTTGGCAGAAGATGAGCTAGAAAGGGAAGTGGAACCACCACTTTAAGGGCATTCATGTAATAAATGTATTCACTGTTGAGAAGCTACAGTAATTATTTGACATTACAGTGACACAATCAGACTTGGATTTTAAGACTGCTGAGTGGCAGTACAGAATTATTAGTTAGAAAATCACATCAATAGGCAGAACTAATGAATACCTTAACTAAGGACAGTGATGACAACGGCAGAAAACGACAATTTAATTCTCTATATTACTTCTCTGATAAAAATAGCTAAGAACTTACTTTCCCGAACACACAAGCAGACAAACTCAACTTGAGTTTTCCAAATTATTCTTCAAATTTATATGCACAAATTACATGGCATATTTAACAGTGCCAATTAAAATCTAAATTTTCCAATCAATTCAGTCATAAAATTATTCTGAAGAACTATAAAGAACTAATTTTAAGAAATGAAGGACTGTGATTTACTTTCAAAATTACTATAAACTTAATACTTATTCCTTCAGAAACTGAACACTATAAAATAGAAGAAACACGCTGCCACAGAAGTAGAAAGGCCAACAACTTGTTTTAAAGTACCCTTGGGTTTGATATGAACTAGATCAAAGTATACAAAACAATTTAAATCATTAGCAAAAGACGTTAAACACCTTTCCCATCAAAATACTTATTTTCATTTATAATTTTAAAATCAGATAAATTAATTTTAAAAACACACTGTGTACAGTGTATAAGGACCTTATTAAATAGTTGTATAACTTTAAATTTGCCACTATCTTCTTGAGATCTTTCACCAATAAATCCAGTTTTCACTCATGTATTATGATAGTACTATTTAAAAGGTCCAAACATTTTATTTAATTTTCTAGCTAGGTAATTGAGAGTAACCTAAATTCTCATACAATTTACCTTGAAGATTCCAGATAATTTTCAATAAACCCAGTTTTCAATATTCTACAGTATTACTCCTCTTTAAAATGTAAATATGTATCTTGCTAGAGATAATTATTTTTAATATTAAAGAAAGACGACTGCTAAAAATATATTTAGTACTGCAAAGGATAGGTAGAACAGGCCTTACTGGAATCAAACTTTACAACTTCTCTTCAAACAGTATACAAATGTTGATTCCAAATGTCATGAGTTAAAACAAATCTTTTAAAACATTAAAACAAATATTTTACAAATGTTTTGTCCCAATGTAAGCCGCAATGATGTAGCTGAAAAAATTCATTTGGGTTCACTAAGGTAAATGCCTTTATATCCTTTAAAAAGTAATGGTTTCCCAAACACTTTTTAAAACTTTTTCTTTTTTTTTTTTTTTTTTACAAGTAAAGTCTTACGCACAATTCCAATATATAGAACAGATAAAATGCAAACCACAGCACTGGTTGCTACACTGGTGGGATTCAGGCACCCTCCACTGGTTTTTCCCCTAGGAAGAGACTAAAGTGCCTCTATGAAATACCAGAAGCTCTCTTGACAAAAATTTTTCCTCCAACAGAAACCCTTCTATGTCCTTGTGACAAATAATAAAAAATTGTAAAATATCTGTTACCAAGTAAAACATGCAAGAAGATTACTTCAGGTAGCAATTTCAAAACTGTCTTTTACAGTCCACTAAAATTCCTTAAAAAAGAGTTTGAAAGGCTGAGTGGGGTGTTCCATGCCTGTAATCCATCTCAGCACTTTGGGGGGCCAAGGCAAGCAGATCACTTGAGGTCAGTAGTTCAAGACCAGCCTGGCCAACACGTTGAAACCTCGCCTCTCCTAAAAATATAAAAATTAGCCAGGTGTGGTAGCATGTGTCTGTAATCCCAGCTACGTGGGAGACTGAGGCAGGAAAATTTCTTGAACCTGGGTGACAGAGGTTGCAGTGAGCCAAGATCATGGCACTGAACTCCAGCCTGGGCCACAGAGCGAGACTCCGTTTCAAAAAAAAAATAAACAGTTTGAACAAGTCAGGATTTTTTATACTATATCTTCATCTTAAGAACCTCATTTTCAATTATAATTTATAAACTATGAAATCAAGTAGCAAAAAAAAAAAAACAGTTCAACTGTTTAGCCCTCAAAATTTCTCAAACCTATCTAAACATGGAGATCTTTTTGAAGGAATATTTACTACACCTCCTAATATCAAAATTTCTCAGCAAAGCTGGAAAATACTGCCATATTGCCATAAGTGTTAACTGAGATCACTCTATGAGCCAGAATGTAATAAAATCACACTTCTTTTAAAACTTGCACTACATTTCACAACAAATGATCTACTTTCATAACCTTTAGGTGGAAAAGTAATTTTGCTGAGATCGTAAAGTTTTTTTCTTTCCCATTTATTTCTTCTCCTCCAACGTATGCTAGGAATGTTGCTCAGTAGATCAGAAGGGGTGGTCAAGGGGAAGAAGTAACCAAGAGGTAGATGAGGTTGAACACAACCACCACTCTCCTTGGTCCTAAAAATAATCCTGCATCCCACAAATTGGGAACTATTTTTTGTTCAAATTTTCCCTATAACTCTACTGTACAAATTGTTCAATTCTGTAGTAAGTTTTGGTTCCTTGTTCTTTCACAGTGTCAAAAATCTAGGTTAAAATTTTAGAGTACATTTTTCATTTTCTCCATATATGCAAGCAGACAAGTCAAACTTCAGTTTTCCAATTTACTCTCCAAATTTATGGACATAAACTAACTGGCATCTTTAACAGTGCCAATTAAAATCTGAATTTTCGGCTGGGCACGGTGGCTCACGCCTGTAATCCCAGCACTTTGGGAGGCTGAGGCGGGCAGATTACTTCAGGTAAGGAGTTCAAGACCAGCCTGGTCAACATGGTGAAACTCTATCTCTACTAAAAAATACAAAAACTAGCCAGACGTGGTGGCATGTGCCCATAATCCCAGCTACTCAGGAGGCTGAGGCAGTAAGAATCACTTGAGCCTGGGAGGCAGACGTTGGAGTGAGCCAAGATTGGGCCACTGCACTCCAGCCTGGGCAAGAGAACAAGATTGTCTCAAAAATTAAAAACAAACAAACAAAAAAACTGAATTTCCAATGAAATTAATCATAAAATTATTCCAAAGAACTACATAACTAATTTTAAGACCCAAAGCTCTTGAGCATTTTTTGCTTTTTTAATGCAAAACAAAAAGTTTCATTCCAGAATGTTCTCTCTAAAAAAAAACTGGTGAATACTGAAAATGTATTTTCTTCATTTATTTCTATCAGTGGCATATTTTTAATAACAGACAGAAATGGATGCAGAAATGGCATACAGATACCATTGTTCTTCAATGTTTAAATTGGAGTTCTGCTTGTACACAAATACTCAAGGCCACCAGTTACCAATTACTTGCTTTGATAAAACTGTCCATGTCTACAATACGCAAGCAACTGTTTATAAAGCAAGTATGTTTATAAACTCCTTAACTCTATCCCTAACATTAACAAGGCATGTTAAAATTTTCAATAGTTATCAATGAATTCAAATTGGAATGTTTTTAAAAAAAGAAAACACTACACTTGACTCAAAATTGCAGGCAATTTCAGGCAACTAATCCCTCCTCCAAATACACAAATTTCTAGCTAATTAAGCCTTTTAATTAGCTTAAGCTATGAAGATATAGCAGTGACATTAAAAAATTAAGTTCCTTCAATACACACACACACACAAAAAACCTAACCATAATATATACAAATAATGGTCACCTTCAAATCTTTATTCTGTATTTCATAACCTAGTTTCTGGTGCCTATACTTTCTGAAGAACTCTCCTGTGCCATAAACCTGCAACTGCTACTCACTACTCACTTACTATATAGGTACACGAGATGAATGAATCCATGTTATGGTTAATCTCATTAAATAATCTATTTGGAAAATCAATTAATATTAATAAAAGGTTAATTTCCTAAAATCTGAAACTGTCAGAAGACTTACCTGATTTGTCTGGCTACTTAAGTATGGCTCAAAATCATCATCATTTACAGCATCTTTTTGATGAATCGAACCGTTTTGTACTGAAACTAAAAAATACGTTTGTATTAGAAGTGTTGTAGCTATCTTTACGAAACTCACAGCACAATCTAATGTTTTTAATATTTTTCAAGCCAAAAAAGTAATCAGAAAAAATAATACTGAGTTATTTTTCCTTTTAAGAACCCTCTTAAGGATAAACTATTTTAGATACAAATATTTATGTGCCACAAATACTTAAAAGTCTTTTGATATATAAGCCCAAGACTACATCAAGCCATATATATACTTCCCCTTACCAAAAACTTTAAGTAAATATCCCAATCTCAACACTGTAGTGAGTAAACTGTTATACAACAATGTTGGAAAGAGTTTCCTAATGCTATATTTGAATCTAAAATAACTATTTCAAGTAGTGTTGTAGGCAATAAAAAAGATTTCTGAATGTTCTCTAACTTTGTTTAAATCTCTAAATTATTTACTCTAATAAAAAAATAACTATTTTTTAATCTCACGTTACAGTAAATATCTTAAATGTCTCCAGTAAAGTTTAGACTAAAATTAACTTGAAACAATATCACAATGAATAGACTTATAATTATGAAATGTCTAAATAAAGAGGGCTTTAATTCTAAGCCCCCTAAAACGAAGACTTTCACATGAAACGACAAACAAAATTAAGACACAAATGATAGCCATAATCATCCTTGCAACAGATGAGAAAACAAGTCAGAAAATAATTTTGTTCAAAGGTCATCTCCATAAACACTCTGAAGTTGTTATTCTCTGGATGCTGTTTCAGAGTGCTTTTGAGCAGACTCCAGAAGTAAGGTCCTGAATTTGAATCTCAAGTCCCCCACTGAGGAGATGATCTCCAGTTAGGGATTTAACCTCTCTAACCTTTGACTGTTTCTCTGTTTCAGAAGGTTATGAATAGTACCTACCTCATCTCATCTGATTATTAAATGACAGTGTTCAATAATCTTAGATATTATCACATTAAATATTACAAGATCCAAATAGGACTAAGATGACTTTAGAACCATTTAAACGGAAGTGTTACTAGGCTAATACTTGCTGGGGTGGCACTATGTAAATATACTATTCTATACTAGTGAAGATGAAAAAAGTTGATAAAGTTTCCGATGGATGTCTACAAATTAGAAACAAAAAGAACTCAATATCTAAAGATTTATTGCTCAAAGGTACAACATCACCAAATTTTATGAAGTTAGGAGGGTGATGGGTTTAAGTTATGTGTTCCTCTGTAATATCGTAACATTTTTATTATCCCTAAATTTTCCCATGAGTATAGAGCACCTAAAATGTAATATTATGAGTTAACAGTGGCTTGGGAGCAAAGATACACAAAATCCCTTAAATCTTTGCCATCCGATGAGTAGCAAAGATCAAAGATATGATGCTACTGTGTAAAGCATTCCAAGTAGACTTCTTACTACACCACATTGCCCCTCAGAGGCCACAAGAGCAACCTGAAGGTCAACTTGATCCTGGCTCCACTAACGTTAATTTAACTACGTCTGATAAGGACTGCATCAGAACTAGAGTTGAGCTAAATATGCTCCATGGAATTTAAATATGTAACAGCCACTAGAAACCAAAATAAAGAGGGTGCCTTAGGTTACTTCTAGTGCCATTATAAGGCTGGGTTACTCATTTCAGTCCAAGAGATTCTGACATACCTGTTCTCCTCTGACACCAGCTTTACTGTTCCTAAATCAAAGGTAGTTATGCCTGGTCTATTACTTCTTGAAAAAATATTCTTCACTATTACATTCATACATGTTAGTCAATATTTGCAACAGCTAACAACTTAAAAATTATGACTATCTCTCATATCCACTAGGTTCTCAAAAATCTAGTTCATACAAATACAAAAACTGCCAGGCCAGGAGCTCAAGACCAGCCTGGGCAACCTAGCAAGATCCCATCTTCACGAAAAATGTTTAGAAATTAGCCAGGTGTGGTGGCATGTGCCTATAGTCCCAGTTACTCAGGAGTCTAGGGAGGATCACTTGAGCCCAGGCATTCCAGGTTACACTGAGCTATGATTATGTCACTGCACTCCAGCCTGGGCTACAGAGCGAGATCCTGTCTCTATTTAAAAAAAAAAAAAAAAAAAAAAAGTACTTACTTAAAATTTATCTGTATATTATACTGCTATTTTTACTTATTTCTTCTGTTCCATTCTTTCTCTTCTAAGGCTAGGCCTGAGAACAACCCATATACTATTACAAATACAGTCTACAGTCATTTTTAAATGATGCATAAATGTCTACAAAGTCTTAAAATATAGTACAAGAAGTTAATCTACTTAAAAAAAAAAGTTCAATTAAAAATACTTCACATATACTGAGAAGCTATTTGCATTAAACTAGCCCTTAAGTTTTGGAAGTGTATCTTTAAGAAAACGATCGTAAAGACTTTCGTTTTTGAATATTAACGACAAACTAATGTCTTGGAGTCTGAAAACCATTAAATAGAATTGAAATCCAAGCTAGTTCCATAGTCTGTAAAAGTTCTTCAGGGGAAAAAAGAACAGATGACTTACATGATTCTTCGCCTGTTTCCTCTGCTCTATGAAACAGAGTCAAATCAAGATAGAACATGGGCCTTAGGAGCCAGGTGATTCTTTGCTCTGGTCCTGACTACATCAAGTTAGGAAAGTCAACAGATCTGTGCATCATGTTTCCCCACCTACAAAAACAGCGACAATACCATATACCCTCTATCTCCTTACAAGGGCGTTGTGAGGATTGATAAAATGAAGCCTAAAATAATAACAGTAAAGTGCTTTGAAATCATTTCTTGGGAGGATGAGGAGAGAATACAACTGAATATTGCCAAAATGCAAGACATTTTCTACTACTTTCCTGAAAATTAAACCTTAGCCAAATTTAACCTAATTATTTTAAATTATAGTTGTATAAAACAATGCATATGCCTCTCTGTTGGAAGAGAGTGGAGAGGAGGAAAAAGATAAATCCTGTTCCATGAATTTGCTATTTATAAACTTAGGAAGAGGAGAAAGGAGGCAGTATGGCCTAAGACTGTAAGTATGGCATCTGACACTTCCATCCATAGTACTCCCAAATAAAAGCACTGCACACCTTTATTCCAATAAGCAAAAATTCTACTTGTTAATATTAAAAAAAATACAAAGTCAGTGTTAAATTATGAACCAATAGGCAATAATTATCCTTAAATTTCTACTATCCTTTGGTACTACTCTTGCCAAGGATAATAAAGAGTTCTGATATTTAACACAGGGACAGTCTATTAATTAAAAAAGAATTCAAACTTAGAAAACAAGTAAACCTTGAATTATTACTTATTCTACAAAAACATTTTTGCCATATCAAAGACACTTATTTAGAATTCCTTTTGGCTTCTGTAATGAATTAAGTAATTAAGGATATACAGAAAATCAAAGACACTAAAACTAGGTGTTAGGCTAATGCTGTCAACTGAAGACAATTCAGAAAAAAAACAGAATCTCTGAAATTAGAGTAAGTTGACTGAAAAGGATTATGTGTTCAAAACTCTGACACCAGCTTTTCAAGGACATATTATTTTTCATAAGCTTGCTAAGTTCTGAATTCAAGATTACACATATTTAGAATACTGAGCTTGTAGTTAAAGAAAAATAACTTAATAAAAGTAAACAGAATTGTAAAATAATTTTACTAGCTGGAAACAAGCTAAGGCAGAACAGCTTTTCTCAAATACACACATAGCTACTAATATGAGGTTCACTGGTGGTGCTGCCTTTGCCTTGTAATTCTCCCTGCAGAGTCATAAAAATACAAATAACGTATATGTGTATTTGTGCACTTGTAGCATCTGCCATTTTTAAGGAACTTAAATGATTAGCAATACTTTCAGGCCAGTAACATTTTTCCCCTCCTGCCAAGGCTCCACGCAAAGGAGTCTTCCCACATCTTAAAAATAGATTAAGTGAGGAAAGTGAAAAGAAATCCAGCAAATGTAATTGCTACTAGAGCAGCGAACTATTGTAATTATAAGAATCCTCACAACATACCACAGGAATTATGACTAGAGTTATTATTTTTATTTTATAGAGGGGAGATTCTGACAAACAAGTAGAATGTTTTCAAGCTCACTTGGCAAGTCAGTAGCCAAAGGCAGTATTAGAACTCAGGACTCCAAGGAATCCCAATCCATTATTCTAACCTTATATGAAATTAATAAACTGAACAACAAGGGGGAAAGAAAGAAAATTTCTTGAGAATAAAAAACTATCAAAATAAACACTTTGTGTATGTGTCTGAATACACCTAACAGAAGTGATACTGACGGATAAAAATTTTTGAAATAACCAAAAAATACTTATTTGCAAACAGTGGATATATTATGCAGTTTATAGATAACTCATGTCTAATATCAAAGATGCCACCAGTGCCTAACTAAGTGAAATGACCACTCATAAATCAAATTTATTTTACTGACTTACAATGCTGTAGAGACTCTTTTAACAAACAAGTACCTCATAGAACTTGTGTACTTACCTTAAAGCAGGTAACACAAAACACTTAGCATTTCAAATAGCCTTGCAAAGTGCCACCTCCCCACAGATCTAGGATAAAATAATTTATGCTAGGCAATAATGACAACAATTTCACAATCTCCAAGTCTATATAATTCCTAATGGGTAGACTAGTAAAAAAAGAAATTAAAGGATCATTCTTTTTAAAATTCACAAATTTTTAAAAACTCATTTAAAATAAATCAATATCCAATTTTATTTCAGGTTTATGCTTACAATAACAAAAAATTCTAGAAATGAAATTTTAAAAATTAAAATGTCTAAATATTTATATACTGCAAGAAAACATCTTTAATAAAAACAAACCAATAAATGTTACCTAATATGGTGCCATGTAATTGGCATGTACAAATTCCACATTTCAAAGGAAATTAACTAATCTACATTTCCAAAACCTATTATTTTAAATTCACCAAATTTGCAATAGCAAATAAATACCCTAACAAGAATTTAAAAGGCACCAAAGACAATCTATATCTAAAAGGCTACTATAGATCTTAATTTCCAACACTGTGTTACTGAAATCAACAAAAAGCAAATTTTAGCGTAATTTCAAGCACTACAAAACGTTACATATAATTTGCTTTGATGTTATTTAATTGGCACTATCCCAAGAAAGCAGTTATTGTTCTATACTTAACTAAATGTCACATGACTAATGTAGTCAGCTGACTGCACTGTTCCATATTAATACAAAACACACTTTAAAAAAAAAACACTTTTCTTTCAATGCTACTTTTACTAAAGAGGAAATTATAAAATCCTGAAAGAAAGTCACAAATTATTTTATTCTCAGCCCTTTATAGAATACCAGATTGATTCACACCTTGCAATCAGGACAACAGTGCAAGATGGCATGCCTACTTAATTCTAATCTCTCTCCTGTTGTTGCCTCCTTGCAACTGACTTCAATAGAATCTGTGATTAACAGTACAATTTTCATTAATGTGATGGAATACTATGTAGAGTTCCATTTTCCAGTGTAATCCAGACATGTCAAACAAAATGTCCACTTTAAGAATATACTTGTCTACATACATATGTAGAAATTTTTTGTGGCAGAAGTTACATAACACAGATAAACTGGAAAACCAACGAAATACCACTAGGTTCACACCAATTCCTGCTTAACTGACAAGGAAACTGTTTCTCGTACTACTTTGGTTTCTATAAAGTGGCTTCAAAGCAACGAACTACCGAAGTTCTGGATAGAACTTGGCTACCTTAGCCATGATGAATATTTTCTCTAATCCTACATTTTTTCCCAAGAGGGAGCAAAAATAAACAAAAAATCCTCACAGAGTTTAAAAGTAACATCAAGGCAACATTGAGCAGTAAGAAAAAAAAAATCCAAACTCACCTTTATTTCCTTGCCCTTTAGGTCTCTGTGTAGCAAGACGAAAGATGCGGTAAAGAGGAGAAAAAGGAAGAAGAGAGAAAGTGTGTTAATCAAAGGCATTATCAAAGACAAGTTATTTTAGACTATCCGCGTAGGAGTAAAAACCCACCATATCCTCCACAGCCACCAATTTCCCAACCACCCCCGGCCTTTAAACCTCCCACCCGCCACTCGGAATCCTTCTCCCAGAGCTCGCCCGGTCTCAGCCCCATGTCTGCCGCCCTCAGGATGTGTCCTAAGGCCCCTAAGACCGGTCTTTGCCCCCACCCACCGCGGCACCGCGCCCGCCCGCAGGCTACGAGGCCAAGACGTACGCCCCGGCCCAGGCAGCTACACCGCAGCAACTTGCGCCCGGGGCACCGTTATGGGGCCGGCAGCGGCGGCGACGGGGAGGAGCCGAAGCCCCGCGCGAGGGTGGAGCTCCGGGACTCGGGCCTTCGCCGAGCCTGGGGCCTCTGCTCCCTCACCTGATCCACGCTAGTGGCTGACATTCTTCACCGCAACCCGAGAGCCGCCGCCGCCGCCGCTGCCTGGGCCTCTCCCCGTGCACTCACAGCAGTTGGCTGTCGCCCTTGGCCGAGTGATTGTTCCAGCCGCCGCCGCTGCCGCCACTCGCTGAGAACCCAAAATGAGGGCCTCGCGCTCGGGAGTCGGAGGAAGAGGCCCGTCTTTTCCGCTTGCACGCTCCTCTTCCCCCTCTCGCTCTCCGCTTCTCGGGTCCACAATGGCGGACAGACTCCCTAGTCTCACTTCCGCTCCGAGCCTCCCTGACCTTCCGCTCTCCACTCTGACGTCCGCGCTCACCTCGCTCTTCCTCCCCCACCCTCCCGCCGCCGGTCTTGGCTCCGCCTCCGCACCGCCACGTCACCGGAGACGGGACCCGCGCTGACTGCCCGTGGGCGCATGCGTCGTGGAGGGAGGGCGTCGGGGCGTCCGCGAGCGCCAACTTTCAGCGTCTGGTCTGCGGATTCCTTCTATCCCGCCCCGATGCTGCAGGGCCCTGGCCGAGCGGCGTCAGCTGGAAGGCTGGCCAGATTTTGTCGCACTCGGGGCAGGAAGACGGCCGAGGCGGCGGCCGATGGAGATAGTAGTGCCTTGCTTAAGTCACGGCGGCCGGCGGCGCCCTCCTGGAGGCTGACTGGACGGAGGCAGGGAAGATCCCGGTGAGCGGGCCGGGCCTAACAGGAACCTCCAGCGGCCGCCCAAAGCCGCGGGCACGGGTGCTGACTCAGCTGCCCTCGGGACGGAGTTGCTGCGTCCCCACAAACCCGCCAGTGCAGCTGAAGTGGCGGGTTAGAGCTGTGGTACTCAAACATGTCCAAGCAAACGGGAGGAGCACCGGCGCGGGTTCAGTCTCTCCAAACCCGGTTCAGCCGTTATCTCTGGAGTCAGACTTCGCCGCCCAATTCATGGATTTGTGCTTTTGACTCCGCTCTGATTTTTTTGAATGAATAAAGTTGCCTGGGATACTTTAGTTGCAGAGCGTCTTTTCGACCCTAAAAAGAGGGAAATTTCCATTGAAAAAGTTTTTTTCCACATATTGGCAAACCCAAAGGATGCCAATTTGCAACATGTTGACATTTTCATTGAAATATCTACAATAAAGGCAAACATTGCTTGTCTTTCAGTGATACAGACTCCGTGGAAGGAAATAATTTAAATGACCAAATACTTTCTGTACTTCAAAACCATCAAATAAGTGATCATTTAGAAAGTATAATTGTAGAATCATAAGATTAATTTTGTAGTTTACAGTGCAACAGTATCTTAGAAGCACTGAATAATAGAAAAACTTGAGAGGCGACTTTTCTTGTGAATCACCAAGAGGCATTTTTGAGTTCTGGTCAGTTTCCCTGGCCCTCCCATTCATTGCCACAGGTCCCAACCTGAGCACCCTTGCACTTCCCAAGACTCCCCCAACGCTTTCTGCTGTTGCTCTCAATGTCTCACATCCTTCACTCCCAAACACCGTTTTAGTTTTAATGACTTTGCTGGTACATGCTGTGAACCAGGAACTTGAGAGAGAATATACAAGAGGAGGCTTATGAAATCTTGAAAGCCTTGTCTTTGATCCTTAGTATCATGGCTTTGGAACCCAATCAATTCGAGTTTGAATTCTAGTGGAGCAAGAATTAGTGTTATAACCTTGGTAAAGGCACTGAAACTTTGTTTGTTTGTTTGTTTTTTGAGATGGAGTCTTGCTATGTCACCCAGGCTGGAGTACAGTGGCGTGATCTCGGCTCACTGCAAGCTCTGCCTCCCAGGTTCACGCTATTCTCCTGCCTCAGCCTCCCCAGCAGCCGGGACTACAGGCGCAGGCCACCACCCCAGCTAATTTTTTTGTGTTTTTAGTAGAAATGGAGTTTCACCATGTTAGCCAGGATGGTCTCAATCTCCTGACCTCGTGATCCGCCCGCCTTGGCCTCCCAAAGTGCTGGAATTACAGGCGTGAGCCACTCTGCCTGGCCTGAAACTTTCTAAGCCTTGGCTTCCTCGTAAGTAAAATTAGGTCCTTTGTGTACAGTTCCTGACACACAAGTAAGCTTTCAACAAACTGTGGCTATATGCAGGTAGTGAATTGTTCCTTTGCTAAAAGATTCCCAGAAACAGTAATCGCTTACATTTATTGAGAACACATTATATGTCATGTTAATTCCCACAGCATCCTTGCAGAAGTGCCATTGCAAAAACTGACACAGTGAGGTTAGGAAACATGCCACGAATAACAGCCAGTCACTATGAGAGCCAGGTTTTGAACTCAGGCAGTTTGACTCCCAAGTTCCCACTCTAATAACTACCATATAATACTGGCTAATGACATAATATTATGAGCTTCTATTCTCTTTCATTTCTGCTCAACAAACTTCTTCCTTTATGGCTTTTCTTCCTAGCAATGAGGTCTGAACTTGCTGGTAGTGCTAACTAACCTCCAATATAAACCTACTTAATTTAATATTAACAGACTTTTGAAGTACATCTGGGGACTACCTAAAAACCATCTCCAATGCCTCCAGGAGTGTATTAGTCCGTTTTCATGCTGCTGGTAAAGACATACCCAAGACTGACAAGAAAAAGAGGTTTAATTGGACTTAAAAGTTCCACATGGCTGGGGAGGCCTCAGAATCATGGCAGGAGGCAAAAGGCACTTCTTACATGGGGGACAGCAGGAGAAAATGAGGAAAAAGCAAAAGCAGGAAACCCCGATAAACCCGTCAGATCTCATGAGACTAATTCACTATAATGATACTAGCACGGGAAATACCGGCCCCCATGCTTCAATTACCTCCCCCTGGGTCCTTCCCACAACACGTGGGAATTCTGGGAGATAAATTCAAGTTGCGATTTGGGTGAGGACATAGCCAAACTATATCATTCTGCCCTGGCCCCTCCAAATCTCATTTCCTCACATTTCAAAACCAATCATGCCTTCCCAACAGTACCCCAAAGTCTTAACTCATTTCAGCATTAACCCAAAAGTCTACAGTCCAAAGTCTCATCTGAGACAAGGCAAGTCCCTTTTGCCTATGAGCCTGTAAAATCAAAAGCAAGCCAGCTACTTCCTAGATACAATGGGGATACAGATAATGGGTAAATACAGCCATTCCAAATGGGAGAAATTGGCCAAAACAAAGGGGTTACAGGGCCCATGCAAAGGGCAGTCAAATTTTAAAGCTCCAAAATGATCCCCTTTGACTCCAGGTCTCACATCCAGGTCATGCTGATGCAACAGATGGGTTCCCATGGTCTTGGGCAAGGAGAATGGAAAGGATATTTTGAAAAATGTTGCCACAGAGCCTAGATTCTAAATAAAAATGCACTCTTCTGCAGAGCTATTAGGGTATGTCAGCCTCCTGGAGCACACATCACAGTGCAAAGCTTGGAAAGGAGAGGGCAGGCTGGATTTAAGGCCTCATTTTTCCCTCAGCAAACCTTGGTGTTTGTGTGTGCCTGTGTTGTTGTTGTTGTTGTTTGTTGTTTTGTTGTTTAATTATAGAGACATGGTCTTGCTGTGTTCCCCAGGCTGGTCTCCAACTCCTGGGCTCAAGGGATCCTCCCACCTTGGCCTCCCAAAGTGCTGAAATGACAGACAGTGAAGTTCCATTCTGCACAACTGTAACTTCTGTATGACTGCTTCTATCAGTTCAAATTAGGTTCAGCTACAAGTAGTATCAAGTTCAAAATAACAAGAGGTGAAGATAGAAATCTGTTTTTCTCATATAACAGCAGTTTGGATATAGTCCAGGAGTTGGGTTGCCATTGTATCAGATATCCAGGCTTCATCTAGTCTGTTGCTCCACCATCCTGTTATAAATAAAGTTTCGTTGCCACGAAAGAAACAGCACTCGAATATAGAATTTTCTTTTTAATTCTCAGCAAGCCAAGTTACTTCCATAGAAGGGTGCACCCTTACAGATGGAATAACGGTGAGCACACACTTGGACAAGGGAAGGGAAGGGGTTCTATCCCTGACGGATGTGGCCCCTGCTGCTGTGTCGTTCCCCTGTTAGCTAGGGTTAGACCACACAGGCTAAACTAATTCTGACTGGCTAATTTAAAGAGACTGACAGGGTGAGTGGTTTGGCGGGAAAAATGGTTATGACAGAGCAGGTAATCGGAATGAGTCAGGGTGGAGTAGGTAATGGGAATGAATCAGGGTGGAGCAGGTAATCGAAAAAGGTTGCTTTACGATGAAGTTAAGTTTAAAAGTAGAAGGCAAAGAATTGAACATACTGACATACTGATTCTTTGAAAAGAAATTTAGAACTCATATCTAACAATCCTCATTATGATACCTCTACCTGTGACCCATGATGGCTGCTCAACTTCCAGCCATCATAATCACATTCCCACCAGCAGAAAAACAAAGTTAAGAAAGCACATTATAGGCCGGGCGCGGTGGCTCAAGCCTGTAATCCCAGCACTTTGGGAGGCCGAGACGGGCGGATCACGAGGTCAGGAGATTGAGACCATCCTGGCTAACATGGTGAAACCCTGTCTCTACTAAAAATACAAAAAAACTAGCCGGGCGAGGTGGCGGGCGCCTGTAGTCCCAGCTACTCAGGAGGCTGAGGCAGGAGAATGGCATAAACCTGGGAGACAGAGCTTGTAGTGAGCTGAGATCCGGCCACTGTACTCCAGACTGGGTGACAGAGCGAGACTCTGTCTCAAAAAAAAAAAAAAAAAAAAAAACAGAAAGCACATTGTTCTCCTTTAAGGACATTTTGTAGAAATTGCATTTTTCCCATCTGTATTAGTCTGTTTTTGCATCACTATAAAGGAATACCCAAGACCGAGAAATTTATAAAGAAGAGAGGTTTAGTTGACTTACTGTTCTGCAGGCTATTCAGGAAGCATGGTGCCAACATCTGCTTGGCTTCTGGTGAGGCCTCAGGAAGCTTACAATCATGGCAGAAGGCAAAGGGGGAGCTGGCTTACACATGGTGAGAATGGATGCAAGAGTGAGATGGGGGAGGTGACATACACTTCTAAACAACCAGTTCTCCTGTGAACTCACAGAAAGAACTCAGTCATCACCAAGGGGATGGTGCTAAACCATTCGTAAAGGATCTGCCCCAGTGATCCAAATGCCTCTCCCCCATCAACATCAGGGATTACATTTAATTGTGAAATTTGGAGGGGACAAACATCCAAACTATATTACCATTTCTGGCTACTTCCTACTAACTAAAACATAGTTTCCTACAAGTATTTAAAGCTAAGTGAAAGCTGGAAAATATATTCTGAGTGGCCATTTGTTCAGTTAAAATGAGGGCTTTTACTACTAAGGAAGAAGGGGAGAATGGTTGGAGAGATACTTAGTAGTAAACTCTGTGCCTAGTAATTTCCTGGATTTGCTTTGTTAACTAGCAGCACTTAAACTTATCTTTGAGTTTTACCAGTGTTTAAGCCAAAATTTCTAAGGCTTTCTGTTATTTAAGTAACATACATAGTACATGAATGAAGTGTAGAAAATTCAACTTGAGGATTGGTTGATGCACTTTTAAAAAGAAGTATTCTTAAATATGCTTAAGGTAAAATCACTAACAGCTTAGAAAGACACTGAATAAAGTAAAAAATCAGTCAATCTTCTTTGAAACAGAAAAGCCAAAACTTTTCCATTTATTCTTATGTTTACTGCAGGGAAATTTACAGTGACAAGAAAAAGGCAGCAGAAAACATCAAATAACCTTAAGATTTGATTAAAGCAATTTCTTCAAACTGTTTCCTTGGGACTAGCAGCAACATCTAGGAACTTATTCAAATGGAGATTCTCGGGCCCAGCCCTTATTTACAGAATCAGAAGCTCTAGGGTTGGGACCAAAAGTCCGTGTATCAAAAAAAAAAAAAAAAAAAAAAAAAAAAAACAGTCATGGTGACCCACGCCTATAATCCCAGCACTTTTGGGAGGCTGAGGCAGATGGATCGCCTGGGGTCAGAAGTTCGAGATCAGTCTCACCAACATGGTGAAACTCCATCTGTACTAAAAATACAAAAATTAGCCAGGCATGGTGGTGTGCGCCTGTAATCCCAGCTACTTAGGAGGCTGAGGTAGGAGAATCATTTGAACCCAGGAAGTGGAGGTTGCAGTGAGCCACGATCACATCACTGCATTCCAGCCTGGGCAGCAGAGTGAGACTCTATCTCAAAAAAAAAAAAAAAAAAAAAAAAAAAAAAGCATCTTTGGTTGGGCACGGTGGCTCATGCCTGTAATCCCAGCACTTTGGGAGGCCGAGGTGGGAGGATCACCTGAGGTCAGACCAGCCTGACCAACATGGAGAAACCCTGTCTCTACTAAAAATACAAAATTAGCCAGGTGTGGTGGTGCATGCCTGTAATCCCAGCTACTCGGGAGGCTGAGGCAGGAGAATTGCTTGAACGTGGGAAGTTGCGGTGAGCCGCAATGGTGCCATTTCACTCAGGCCTGGGCAACAAGAGCAAAACTACGTCTCAAAAAAAAAAAGCACCTTTATTTTGAAATAATTGTAAATTTATGGAAGTATTGCAAAGAGAGTTCCCATGTGTTCTTCACTCCCCTTTCCGTAATTTTCACATCTTACACAACATTGTAATTATGCCAAGATATGGGCTTTAAAAAATTGTAATTGACATGGGTACAATACTTTTAACATTGGTACAATATTATTAACTATAGACTACTTAGAGTTCCTCAGTTTTTCCATGAATATTTTTTTTTCTATTCTAGAATACCATATAACATTTCAATGTCATGTCTCTTTAATCCCCTACAATTTGTCAGTTTCCTTGTTAGGTCTTGTTAAGTGTAGTTAGACTGGCATGAGTAGGGCAGGAGAGGGCTCTTCCCCTACCCACTAGGAATGTCGGGTAATGGTTTGGCAATTATCACATTGCCTTTCTAAAAGTGATAAATTGGCAGCTGGTGCCAGGAAGAGGCCATTTCCTGATGGTCCACACCTATTGCACTAAAACGTTAATTGAAAGCAGACATCAGGGAGAAGCAACTTCCTATGTATATGCATTAAGAGACAAAATGGTGGAGTATGATGTCTCCGGGCACTCCACCAGAAAAGGGAAAAAGTCTTAGATTGGCATGCATACGGGCTGGGTGCTGTGGCTCACGCCTGTAATCCCAGCACGTTGAGAGGCCAGGGCAGGTGAATCACTTGAAGTCAGGAGTTGAAGACCAACCTGATCAACATGGCGAAACCCCATCTCTACTAAAAGTACAAAAATTAAGCCAGGCACGGTGGCTCACACCTGTAATCCCAGCACTTTGGGAGGCTGAGGAGGGTGGATCACCTGAGGTCGGGAGTTCGAGACCAGACTGACCAACATGGTGAAACCGCATCTCTACTAAAAATACAAAAAGTAGCCGTGCGTGGTGGCCAGCGCCTGTAGTCTCAGCTACACGGGAGGCTGAGGCAGGAGAATTGCTTGAACCTGAGAGGTGGAGGTTGCAGTGAGCCAAGATTGCGCCACTGCACTCCAGCACTCCAAAAAACAAAAACAAAAATTAGCCAGGTGTGGTGGTTCATGCCTATAATCCCAACTACTCGGGAGGCTGAGGTAGGAGAATCACTTGAACCCGGAAGGCAGAGGTTGCAGTGAGCCAAGATCATGCCACTGCACTCCAGCCTGGGTGACAAGTGAGACTCGTCTCAAAAAAAAAAAAAAAAAAAAAAAAGGATGGGCATGCGTACAACTTCCTAAACACAGTACGCATGCTCACTTCCCAAGGGGAGGTAGGGCACTGTGCCTGCGGGTGGCCCACCCTAAGCAAAGAATCCTGGAAAGGGGTGAGCCTATAAAGTCCTAGGGTCAACGTTAAACATCTCACTTGACCTCGGTGCCCCCTTGGAACTCTTCCAAGGTTAAACATCTCACTTGACCTTGGTGCCCCCTTGGAACTCTTCCAAGTGTACCTTCCTTTCTTTCCTGTTCTAAAACCTTTTTT
Source organism: Macaca fascicularis (assembly GCF_037993035.2). Classification (NCBI taxonomy): domain Eukaryota; kingdom Metazoa; phylum Chordata; class Mammalia; order Primates; family Cercopithecidae; genus Macaca; species Macaca fascicularis. Next base: position 73,076,516 of record NC_088382.1, on the reverse strand, counting down.
TTTTGAGACGGAGTCTAGCTCTGTCTTCCAGGCTGGAGTGCAGTGGCGTTTGATTTCCACTCACTGCAACCTCCGCCTCCCAGGCTCAAGTGATTATCTTGCTTCAGCCTCCTGAGGAGCTGGGACTACAGGTGACTACCACTATGCCCTGCTAATTTTTTTTTTTTTTTTTTTTGTATTTTTAGTAGATACATGGTTTTGCCATGTTTGCCGGGCTGGTCTCGAACTTGTGATCTCAGCTGTCGACCCACCTTGGCCTCCCAGAGTGCTGGGATTGCAGGCATGAGCCACTGCACCCAGCCCCATTCCAAGTCTTTTTAAATAAACTTTCACTCCTGCTCTGAAAGCTTGCCTCAGTCTCCTTTTCTGCCTTGTGTCCCTCAGTTGAATTCTTCCTTCTCAGGAGGCAAGAATTGAGGTTGCTGCAGACCCATATGGATTCACCACTGGCAACTTGGATACCTTCTACCGGTAACAGGAATGCTTTTAACTTTTCCCCATTCAGCAAGATACTGGCTGTGGGTTTGTCATAAATGGCTTTATTACTTTGATATTCCTTTACTTTCCTAACAAACTTGCTTTCACTTTACTCTGTCAGCTTGCTTTTGAGCTCTTTCCTGCATGAAGCCAAGAAGCCACTTGTCCTTCCAGACTGAGCCCCAATTTGTGAGTTCACCCTGCCACGGGAGGACAGTACCACAAGGATAGGTGCCTTTCTCATCACATCATATATCATACATGACTTCAGTATGTATATATTGGTGATATTCCTCTTGATCATTTCGTTAAGATGATGTATGCCAGATTTTTCCATGGCAAAGTTAGTATTTTCTCCTTAAGATGAGTCATTAAATCCAGCCCACACTCAAGAGGAAGAGAATTAAAACTTCATCTCTTTGGTGGGAGAGTACTTAGATATGTTATTTAGAATTCATATGTAAGTAAGGCTTGCCCCTTCTCCCCCATTTATTCTTTTTTTTTTTTTTTTTTTTGAGATAGGGTCTCACTCTGTCACCCAGGCTGGAGTGCAGTGAAGTGATCTCAGCTCACTGCAACCTCCGCCTCCCAGTTGCAAGCAATTCTCCCACCTCAAACTCCTGAGTAGCTGGGAGTACAGGTCCCTGCCACCATGCCTGGCTAATTTTTGTATTTTTAGTATAGACTGGATTTCACCATGTTGGCTAGGCTGATCTCGAACTCCTGGCCTTAAGTGGTCCACCCACCTTGGCATCCCAAAGTGGTGGGATTACAGGCGTGAGCCATGGCACCCAGCCTCCCCCATTTATTTATATAACAATGGACTATGAACCCAAAATATGTGAGACAGGTCTTACTCAACTTTGAAAGTTTATTTTGCCAAGGTTAAGGACACATCCATGACACAGCCTTAGGAGGTCCTGCTGACATGTGCTCAAAGGGGTCAGGGCACAGTTTGGTTTTATACATTTTAGGGAGACATGAGACATTAATCAATATAGGTAAGATGCACAATGGTTCAGTCCAGAAAGGTGGGACAACTTGAAGTGGGGATGGGGCGTCCAGGTCATAGTGATACAGAAGGGCTGGGCTCCCTGCTAAACCCTACCCTTAAGCCTGAAACTGACGCCCTAAGTAAAAACAGCCAACCCCATTTTTTCCACCCAAATGTTGCCTGTTTGATCTGCCATGCCCATATCATGTGCCCATAAAAAGACTTCAGCTGGCAGAGCAACATAAGCGACTGTTGGGGATACAAGCAGCTGAGCATTGGGCATACAAGTGGTTGAGTGGTGATCAGAGAAGCAACTGAGCATTGGAGACTATGGATAGACATGGCTAACTTCAGATGTGCGGGTTCAGAGAGAGGCCTGGCCGGAGATGGCCAGTCTTCAGGGAAAGATCACTTTTTTTCCCATACCATCCATCCCCTTTCTCACTCCCCATTCCACTGACAGCCACTTCCACTGCCCAGTAAAATCCTCCACATACATTACCCTTCAATCCATTCATGTGACCTGATTCTTCCTGGACGCCGAACAAGAACCCAGGTACCGAGAGGGCAGGGGCTGCCAACCTGACCCTTGCAACTGTTTGGCACTTGGCCATCCCCAGATGGCAGAGATGAAAGAGCATTGGTTGTAACATGCTTGGATGCTGCCACGGGGCTGCACAGAGCCTGCTTCCATCAGAGGGTAACAACAGGTGGGTTACAGCGTTCATTTGGTTCATTTGCTCCGGTTCCCATACTTGCTTGCTTGCACGTTCCCTCTCATGAGGAGTGGCCAGCGGAGGGCTAAGCGAAACAAACTATTCCAGTTCCTGCCCATGAAGGGGGTCAAGGGAATTATCCCATCTGGATAGGTAGATAAGAGACAAATGATTGTATTGTTTTGAGTTTCTGATGAGCCTTTGAATACACAACTTATAGTAGTAGTCACTTATGCCTTTGTCTAGCTTAGTGAAACAATAGGGCAAAGGAAGCAGTCACATATGCATTTGTCTCATGGGAGCAGAGGGATGACTGAGTTATTTCTGTCCTTTGTCTACAAGAAATTTCCTTGTGGGAAAGTTGTGAGGGAGGTATACAGCTTTTTTATCTTTGTAGCTATTTTATTTAGGAATACAATGGGAGGCAGTTTTACCCTACAGCTTGACTTTTCCCTTTGGCTTAGTGAATTTGGGGTCCAAAGTTATATTTTCCTTTCACAAGACTTAGAGATATTTGTTTTATTCTTTAGGTTGTAATCCAGTACAGTTATTACTTATTTTATTGTTCAAATTATTCTAGTTTTAGCCTTTTGAAGATCAGGTTGGTTCTTGTGTCTTTTTGACATGTCTCCAACCATTTTTGTTTTTTGGTAGCACTTCACTTTTGAGCACAACTTTCTCATTCATTGTCAGTTTACTACAGGAAAATTTACAATGACAAAATGGTGGGTGTGGTGCAGTGGCTCACACCTGTAATCCCAGCACTTTGGGAGGCTGAGGCAGGCAGATCCCTTGAGCTCAGGACCAGCCTTGGTAACGTGGTGAAACTCCATCTCTACAAAAACTACAAAAATTAGCTGGGCGTGGTGGCATTCACCTGTAGTCCCAGATACTTGAGAGGCTAAGGTGGGATGATCACTTGAGCCCAGGAAGTTGAGGCTGCAGTGAGCTGTGTTTGCACCACTACACGCCAGCCTGGGCAACAAAGTGAGACCCTGTCTCAAAGGAAAAAAAAAAAAGGCAGCAGGAAATTATTTCCTGGAATAAGAGGATCAGCAACACAAGGGAGTTCATTGGAAATGCAGATTATCTACAGCCCACCCCATAGTTATTAAATCAGAAATTTTGAAATTTTGGTTGCGTCGCAACAATTTGTTTAATAAGCTCTACTCATGATTCTGATGCACACTAAAGTTTTAGAAGCACTACACTAAAATTTCCCCAGAGATGGAGGTCAAAAATTTATCCAAAGAATGGCTTAATTCTGTTATTACCCCTGGTGAAAATATTTCTAAAGAACTGCTGGTTATTTACATTAAAAATAATGCAGACAAAGAGATATGGACAGATACTTTACCAAAGAGAATATACAGATGCCATGTAAAAACCATGAGTATATCCAACATCTTTAGCTATTAGAGAAATGCAAATTAAAGCCATAGTAAGATATCATTAACCACCTATTAGAATGGCTAAAATAAAAAAAGAGTGACAGCACCAAATGCTCGTGAAGTTGTAGAGAAACTATGTCACTCCCATGTTGCTTAGGGGATTATAAACTGAGGCAGTCAATATGGAAAACTGACAATTTCATAAAAAACTATACATACAACTATCATATGAACGAATTGTTGCACTTTTGGATACCTGTGAAGCTGCCATTGTAAAATTATAACTGAGACAGTGAAAGAGATCTTAGCTAACCAAGTCCATTTTGCTTCTAACCTCCAAATAATGCTTGCTCATCCCTGGGCATAGGTTGAACTAACTTTGGGAGGAACTTAGTTTGTAGTTTAAAACAAAGATGATAAAAGCCCTTTCCCAAAACAGACCTCCTTCTTGTCTGGGGACATGACTGCCTTTGTAGGACTAACAAATTAGCCACAAGATTAGAAATTATGGTTTTGGAGTCATGCACCTGGAGAATAACATTATTATTATAAAACCTAAGATCACTGCTTGAGATATTTTACAGCCCCTGCACTTCATGAATCAGCTGGCACTGTCCAAGGGACATGAACCAGAACGACTCCATCTTAAATGGGGGCTGGGTAAAATAAGGCTTCTCCTACTGGGCTGCATTCCCAGGAGGTCAGGCAGTCTAAGTCACAGGATAAGACAGGAGGTCAGCACAAGGTCATAAAGACCTTGTTCATAAAAGAATGAGATAAAGAAGCTGGTCAAAACCCATCAAAACCAAGATGGTGACAAAAGTGACCTCTGGTCATCCTCACTGCTCATTATACACTAATTACGATGCATTCACTTGCTGAAACACTCTCCCACCAGTGCCATGACAGTTTACAAATGTCACCACAACGCCAGGAAGTTACCCTATATAGTTGAAAAACAGGAACCCTCAGTTTTGGGAATTGCTCACCCTCTTCCCAGAAAACTCCTGAATAATCCATGCCTTGTTTAGCATATAATCAACAAATAACCATTAAAACAGCCAAACAGCAGCCCTTACGGCTGCTCTGCCTATGGAGTAGCCATTCCTTATTCTTTTACTTTCTTAATAAACTTGCTTTCACTTTATGGATTTGCCTCCAGTCGTTTTTTGCGCAAGATCCAAGAACCCTCTCTTGGGGTCTGGATCAGGACCCCCTCCAGTAACAGCACCACCCAGACTAATAAACTGGCTCATCTGATCTTGTGATCCCCACCCAGGAACTGACTCCGTGCAAGACAGTTTTGACTCCTTATGATTTCATCTCCTTACCCAATCAGTCAGCACTCCTGACTCACTGGCTGTCCCCAACCCACCAAATTATCCTTAAAAACTCTGATCCCTGAATGCTTGGGGAGACTGATTGGGGTAATAATAAAGCTCCAGTCTCCTGCACAGCTGGCTCTGCGTGAATTACTCTTTCTGTATTGTAATTCCCCTATCTTGATAAATAAGCTCTGTCTAGGCAGCAGGCAAGGTGAACCCATTGGGCAGTTACACTTAACCCAGAGAAGTGAAAATTCATTGTGCCCAGCTAAATAATAGCCCCATAATGATGTATACATCCTAATCCACAGAATTTGGGAACACATTACTTTACATGGCAGAGGTTTTTTGCAGAGGTGATTAAATTAGGTGGATTAATGAAGCCAAAAGCAACAAATGCCAGCAACCTCTAGAAGGAAAAGACAAAGAATGGATTTTTTTTTCCCTAGAGCCTCCAGAAGAAAGGCAGACCTCTGACCTCCCTAAGTGTAAGATAATAAGTTTATATTGTTTTAAGCCATTAAATTTGTGATGATTCGTTACAGCAGGAATATAAGTCTAATGTACTTTCATATTCATGCAAAAACCTGTACACAAATGTTTATAGTCACTTTATTGGTGAGAAATCAAAATGAAATCCTAAGACCCTCAACAAACTGGACAGACTCACTCTTGGCCAAGGGAACCCCAGAGAAACCTGGGGTTGGACACACCTCCTTGTACCCCTGTTTATACTCCCTCCTTATACTCCCTCCCTTACTAACCACCATTAGGCTTTCTTTCCTAAGAGTTAAACAGAAACCAGCCCTTTGGAAAGACTCACTCCACCCTGATATCAACCAACTGCCTGATGCTGCCCCTCCCTTTTGAAGTTTCAACAAGGTAACCAACTAGCATTCCTTACTGATAGAGACCACTGACCATGGAGTCATTCTGGCCAGTCTACAGAGGATGCACAGTGAGAGTTTTTGTTTTTACTATTTTTATTAAGACAGGATCTCACCCTGTCACCCAGGCTGCAGTACAGTGGCATGATAATGGCTCACCGCAGCCTCCACCTCCCCAGCTCAGGCAATCCTTCCACCTCAGCCTGACAAGTAGCTGGCATCACAAGAACGCCCCACCACACCCAGCTAATTTTTTGTGTGTTTTGTAGAGACAGGGTTTTGCCATGTTGCCCAGGCCAGTCTTGATCTCCTGGGCTCGAGCAATCCACCTGTCTCAGCCTCCCAAAGTGCTGGGATTACAGGCATGAGTCGCTGTGTCTAGCTCAGTGAGGCTGTGTCCTCTGCTTCACCTTTTGATGTCGGGGGGCCAAAAACTCTCCCCTCAGATTGTTATGGCCACTAGTTTTTGAACATGGGTCCCTGAAGAGGCATGAAGCTCAACTGCACATGTAGGTTTCTCCTTTCATGAATATTCACGACTGCTCCTATTACTTATTGAATATGTATATTTTGCTACTTCATTTAGCATAAATCCATGTCTTATTCTTTCTACCCTCAAGTGTCTGTTTTCAGCTTCTGACCAGAGGCTGCATTTCCCAGCCTGTAAGAATGGCCAACCTACAGGCTGCAACTCTTTATAAGAAATAAAGCTCTCCTCTCCAAATTTATGAACATCATTCTTCAGTTGACATTTATAATAACACAAAACTGGAATCAACCCAGATATCATAGTGACTGAATGGCTGAATAAACTGTGCTACACTGACACTTGGAATAAAAAGGAAAGGACTTTTGACATGCGCATCAACTTTGATAAATCTCCAGGGAATTATGCTGAGTGAAAAAAAACAGTCTCAATGGTTCATATACTATATGAATCTATTGGGGCTCAGCAAGTGATACCCCGAAGACTGGCACTTTGACATGCTAGGAAGCCTTGCATGCTGCCTGAAAGTCAAGGTTTCTCTAACCTTGTCCTTCCTTCTCTCCCAAATGCAGAGAAAGACTCTCTTTGGAGTTTTCTTGTCTGATCAACAAAGCTTTCTTTCTAAAAGAAATTCCAATGTCTTAAATCCGCTCCCTAGAGATCTCAGAAAATAATTGGAAAAGATTAACTACTGGAAAAGAGATGAGGCTAGGAGTAATCACCATGCCCAACACACTTTTCATCTATTCTTCCAAGGGCAGCTCCCAGAGATTACCTGGGGGACTTCATTCACATAATAAGACAACCTTAATTCCTGTGCAACTCCATTCCTCACTTTCTCATAATGTCTGCCTAACACCTCCCAGGTTCATTCACTTCTCTCTAATGATTTACTATCCCTCAGAAGAACTGTCTACATTCCCAATCTCCTTCCTACTCTATGAAAAAGGATAAACAGGTTTCTACATCTCTTGGGTTATTTGGGTAATCATTCTCCTGCTCTTCCCCTATAGTGTGGTCATTTAAAAAAAATTATGTGTGATTTTTTTCTCCTATTAATCTATCTTTTTCCAGTTTATTTTCAGTGAACCCGCAGAGGGTGACGGGTAAACTTCCCCTAGAATTTATTTATATTAACATTCTCAAAATGACAAAATTATACAGCTGGGCACAGTGGCTTATGTCTGTAATCCCAGCACTTTGGGAGGCTGAGGTGGGTGGATCACAAGGTCAGGAGTACAAGACCAGCCTGACCAATATGGTGAAACCCCGTCTTTACTGAAAATACAAAAACATTAGCTAGGAGTAGTGGCACATACCTGTGATCCTAGCTACTTGGGAGGCTGAGGCAGGGGAATCGCTTGAACCCAGGAGGCGGAGGTTGCAGTGAGCCGAGATAGCGCCTCACTGCACTCCAGTCTGGGCAACAAAGCAAGACTTTGTCTCGAAAATAATAATAATAAAAGACAAAATTAGAAAATTGAGAACAGATTAGTGGTTACTAGTGTTTAAGGAGGAATTGGGGGCAGTAGAGACGTAGAGTTAGCTATAAAAGAACAACACAAATGACCCTTGTTTTGAGGGAAAATTTTGCATCTTAGTGTATTGATGTCAATGTCCTGATCGTAATTGAAAGATTCTCTCCGGGGCCTGAAAGCTTAAGGGAATGAATAACTTCTCCCTTCTCAGGCCCAGTCCCAAGGCACAAGACCACTTGTGCCAGCAGCCTGCGAGATAGCAGCCAGTAAGATAACAGAAGCAGGAAGAGAGCTGGCGGGAAGACACATACCCGCCTGAAGACTCAGAGAGAGGCCGTCTGGATACCACGCATAGCAGTTACATCAGACTGAGGCACTTCCTGTTTGCAGGAGACTATGAAACCCCTGCCCCGTTCTCATTTGGTACTGACGCCATTTTAGGCCTCAGCTCACCTGCACCCAGGCGCTCATTAAAACAGCGTGTTGCTCCACACCACCCGGTGTTGTCTGCTGGCCGCTCTTGGGGTTCGAACTGATACAAGAACCTTTCAGTAATATAGAACTCTAGTTTTGCAAAATGTTGACATTGGCAGGAAACTAGGTAAAATTGTGGAAACAAGAAGCACAGAAACTTTTTATTAGTAATTTAAAATATTAAAAAGTTGTGTTAAGTAACGGAATCATAAAGAGTCTGAGTCGTTGCTAGGTAAATTAAAATATTAAAACACTAACTATTACATATAAGGTAAATTTTATATACTTTGGCATCTGATGTTTAATATTAAAAACAATATATTTAGATCTGTTAATTAAAAAATGAGAAGACATTTTCCTCAAAATTATGAAATGGTTTTAATCTATTGATACTGATATAAAACAGTTCAAAATCACTTCCTAGTTTTCTCACTGGAAATAAGGCTTACTAAGATATAACATTGTAATTAATATATGTAATTAAAACTGCTAGATACAAGAGGAAGACTCTTTATGCAAAGTATCAAAAAAAAAAAAAAAAAAAAAAAACAGGATGTGGGCTGGGTGTGGTGGCTCATGCCTGTAATCCCAGCAATTTGGGAGGCTGAGGTGGGTGGATTACCTGAGGTCAGGAGTTCGAGACCAGCCTGGCCAACATGGTGAAACCCCATCTCTACTAAAAATACAAAAGTTAGCCGGAAGTGGTGGCGGACACCTGTAATCCCAGCTGCTCAGGAGACTGAGGCTGGAGAATTGCTTGAGCCCGGGAGGCAGAGGTTGCAGTGAGCCGAGATCGTGCCACTGCACTCCAGCCTGGCCGACAGACTGAGACTGTGTCTCAAAAAACAAACAAACAACAACAACAACAACAAAAACAGGGTGTGTTTTTCATGAAGAGCATTATAAAAAATAAATGAGATACAGTTTTTTTTAATACTTTAATTTTAAGTTGAGGGCTGCAAGTATAGGTTTGTTACATAGGTAAATTTGTGTATTGGGGTTTGTTGTATAGATTATGTCATTACCCAGGTGATGAATATGTACATGTGTTGGTTACATGTGCTCCAATATTGTATGATATTTCTAAATTCTGATATGTCTTGGTATATGAAAAGTACTAAGCTTAGTACCCATTAGTTAATTTTAGTTATTAAATGTATTAAGCCTAGTATCCATTAGTTATTTTTCCTGATTCTCTCCTTCCTTCCACCCTCCACCCTCCAAACGCCCTGTTGTGTGCGCTCCTCTCTATGTGTCCATGTGTTCTCATCATTTAGCTCCCAGAAGATGTAGTTTTTGTTAAAGGCAAAGTACTTTTGTCTAGTTTAGAGGCTGGACACATTTCACATTTTAAAAATTATGTAGAGAAACTAAATGAATATTAAAAGTTGGGAAAAGAAGACTTTTTAAAAATTTGTAAAAAGTTATAAAATTTTATAAAAAAACTTTTGTGGTCAAAGCAGATTGAGATTGCATAGATTTATTTATAAGTTTTTACTAAAATTAGCTTTCACATTAATAATATACTAATGCAAAGGTCTAATTTGGTTTTCTTATATGAACAAGATTTCAGTGTAGTATTAATAAGGGATATTAAAAGGTTTTGTTCACCTTTTGTGTAAACTGCCGAAAAAAAAAAAGAGAGAAGGGAGAGAGGGAACGATAGATTCAGCTGGCTTTATGCTGTCTGTATTGGGTCTTTTGATTGGGAAACTGAGTCTCCTCTCTCAAAGAGTAAAGGTGTTTGTTTTTGAAACGTCTTGTCACTTTGGCTAAATGACTGACTTATTTTATGGTGATTTGTGATCCGATTTTGACATCAATCATTTTATACTTGATCTTAGCCAAAAGGCTGAGAAACGACAAGTATCTTAAACTTTGATATTTGAAATACTTCCCCCAAAATCAAATTTCAAATTCTAAAATCAAGTCTTTTTCACCTGACTAACTTGGAAGTCCCTGGACGTCCAAAAGAGACATATTAGGCTTGTTTGGCATGTTAAAATCACATGGAAAGCACTGTCAAATAAGAAATGGTGTTTAAATTATATTTGTATACATATACATGTGTTGGTTACATGTGTTCCAATATTCTATGATATTTCTAAATTCTGATATGTCTTGGTATATGTTATCAGTCATAATATGATTTTACATTAACTTCTATACCACAGAAATAATCAAATTTCTTTGTCAGTTGCGTCTTTGCATCTTTTTTTTTTTTTTTTGGAGACTGAGTCTCACTCTTTTGCCCAGGCTGGAGTGTAGTGGTGTGATCTTGGCTCACCGCAACTTCTGCCTCCCTGGTTCAAGCGATTCTCCTGCCTCAGCCTCCTGAGTAACTGGGATTACAGGCATATGCTACCACACTGGGCTAATTTTGTATTTCTAGTAGAGACAGGGTTTCTCCATGTTGGTCAGGCTGGTCTCGAACTCCTGACCTCAGGTGATCTGCCCACCTCGGCCTCCCAAAGTGCTGGGATTACAGGCGTGAGCCATCGCTCCCAGCCTCAGTTGCATCTTTAATCATGGCTGTTCTAAGTCTTGTTATCCACAGAGAATTGTTTTTGTTGTTATTTCTGAGATGGAGTTTTGCTCTTGTTGCCCAGGCTGGAGTGCAATGGCATGATCTTGACTTTCTGCAACCTCTGCCTCCCAGGTTCAAGTGATTCTCCTGCCTCAGCCTCCTGAGCAGCTGGGATTACAGGCATGTGCCACCGCGCCCAGCTAATTTTGTATTTTTAGTAGAGATGGGGTTTCACCATATTGGTCAGGCTGGTCTCCAACTCTTGACCTCAGGTAATATGCCTGCCTCGGCCTCTCAAAGTGCTGGGAATTAAAGGCATCAGCTACCGCGCCCCGCCAAATTGTTTTAATTTGATTATCTTAAAAAGCCATTTACTATTTGTTAAAGTCTAAACTTTGCCTTTTCAAAGAAATTTATGGAAAGGACACTGATAAGTACTGTTGAATATAGATTTCTGATAACTTTGGAGATCATACCATTGGATGAGGTTAAAAACTTCCAGATCTCTAATTAAAAGCTGATGTATTCGTGAAGATTGCTAGGCCAACGTCAAACAAAACAAGAATTCATTATATGGGCCTTAACTGATAAAAGACTGATATAATTGTTTATGACTTTTGTTTTCTGAAACCCTTATGATTCCTTTAAAAAGAATTTTTGAAGAGACAAAGACTGCCTCTGATTTTCTCTACTATTCTAATCTTCCTTTTCTTTTCCCTTTTAACTTTAAAATTTTATCCTTAGAAATTGTATCTAATTATGTTGTTCAGGCTGGACTCAAACTGCTAGCTCACGAGATCCTCACACCTCAGCCTCCAGAGTAACTGGGACTACAGACGCGTGCCACCACACCAGGCCTTCTTTTTCCATTTTGTTTTCCAGAGTCAGTAAATCATTTTATATTTTTCTTTTGGTCATTTATAGCTTACATTAATTGGGTAAAATATACTTTTTTGAGCAAAATTGAAACATTTACCTTTCTCTCTACCTGATTTCTCCAGAATTTAAAAACTATTCATGAGTATTATTTTATGACACTTTAGTTATTTGCATAAGTTCAATAAGAATATGTTTTCTTTTGTATCAGGACATTGGAGACACTGGTTATTTTACCAAGGCTTTCATTGGAATGCCGTATTTTCAGATATGAATAGACTGCTTGAGGAGTTGATGTTGTCTTTATAGAGTTGATAAAAAGCCCCTAGCATTTTGTGGGAGCGAAGTGGTTATTGGGCTGTGCTTGAATCTGTCACTCCCTCGGTGTCCCTGTTGGGATTCCCAGCAGCAGCCTAGCAGAAAAGTGAAAGATGTCTGAATAGATTCAGGTAACCGAAGATGAGAACAATTAGCCCATTTAAATACCACCAGAAAACAATGGGACGGCGCTGCTGTCCATGATTACGGCCAAGGGGCTCGCAGGCTTTGCTACAGGAATCCAGTGTCTCAGTGTATGAGAGGTTTCCGGCTGGTAGAAGGAATTCTGCATGCCCCGATGCTGGCTGGGGAAATCTGGTGTATGTTTTCAACTATCCCAAAGACAACAGAAGCAAAATGGATGAGACAGATGCTTCATCAGCAGTGAAAGTGAAAAGTGCTGGATCTCCCATGGAAAACAACTGAACAGGATCTGAAAAAACATTTTAGTACCTTTGGAGTTCTTACGGTGCAGGTCTAAAAAGATATTAAGACTGGTCATTCAGAGGGGTTTGCTTTGTTCATTCTGTGGAATATGAAACACAGGTGAAAGTAATGTCACAGCGACATATAGTAGATGGACAATGGTGTGACTGTAAACTTTCTAATTCTAAGCAAAGCCCAGATGAAACTTTGAGAAGCAGAAAAGTGTTTTGGGGGCAGTACAGAGAACATGACTGTGGATGAGCTGTCGCAGTTCTTCTGTGAGTACGGGGAAGTGGTAATGTCTTCATCTCTAAGCCATTCAGGGCCTTTACCTTTGTTACATTTGCAGATGATCAGATTGCTCAATCTCTCTCTTTTTAAAATTTATTTTTGATTTTTATTATACTTTGAGTTCTAGGGTACATGTGCACAACGTGCAGGTTTGTTACATAGGTATGCATGTGCCATGTTGTTTTGCTGCACCCATCAGCTCGTCATTTACATTAGGTATTTCTCCTAATGGTACCCCTCCCCCAGGCCCCCACTCCTTGACATGCCCCGGTGTGTGATGCTCCCCTCCCTGTGACCAAGTGTTCTCATTGTTCAGTTCCCACCTATGAGTGAGAACATGCGGTGTTTGGTTTTCTGTCTTTGTGATAGTTTGCTGAGAATGGTGGTTTCCAGCTTCATCCATGTCTCTCCAAAGGACATGAACTCATTCTTTTTTTATGGCTGCATAGTATTCCATGGTGTATATGTGCCACATTTTCTTAATCCAGTCTGTCATTGATGGACATTTGGGTTGGTTCCAAGTCTTTGCTACTGTGAATAGTGCCGCAATAAACATATGTGGGTTGCACAATCTCTTTGTGGAGAGGACTTGATCATTAAAGGAATCAGCATTCAAATACCCAATGCCAAACCTAAGCACAATAGCAATAGACAGAAAGAAGTGGAAGATTTGGTGGTAATCCAGGTGGCTTTGGGAATCAGGGTGGATTTGGTAATAGTAGAGGGGGTGGAGCTGGTTTGCAAAACAACCAAAGTAGTAATATGGGTGGTGGGATAAACTTTGGTGAGTTCAGCATTAATTCAGCCATGATGGCTGCAGCCCAGGCAGCGCTACACAGCAGTTGGGGTATCATGGGCATGTTAGCCAGCCGGCAGAACCAGCCAGGCCCATTGGGTAATAACCAAAGCCAAGGCAACACGCAGAGGGAGTCAAATCAGGCCTTCAATTCTGGAAATAACTCTTATAGTGGTTCTAATTCTGGGGCAGCAATTGGTTGGGGATCAGCATCAAATGCAGGGTGGGGCAGTGGTTTTAATGGAGGCTTTGGCTCAAGCATGGGTTCTAAGTCTTCTGGCTGAGGAATGTAAACAGTGGGATTGTGGTTGCTTGATATAGAATGGTGGGAATTTAAATTTTTCTAAACTCATTGTAAAATACATATGTACTAAGAATTTTCAAAATTGTTTTGTTCAGTGTGTAGTACATTCAGTAAGTGTTTTTGATTTTTCTTTAGAAAAAGGAAGAGCTTAAGGAATTTTATGCTTTGTTACATGAAAGGTTGAAATATTGAATGGTTGAAAGTGAACTGCTGTTTGCCTGATCGGTAAACCAACACACTACAATTGATATCAAAAGGCTTCTATAATATTTTATCCCTGGACTTGTCAAGTGAATTCTTTGCATGTTCAAAATGGAAACCATTGATTATAACTACATTCTTTACTCCTTGTTTTAATTTGAACCCCACCATATGGATTTTTTTCCTTAAGAAAATCTCCTTTTGGGAGATCGTGGTGTCACAGTGTTTAGTTCTTTTGTTTTTTAACACTTTTCTTCTCTCATATACAAAAGTACAATAGCCTTCATTTAATCTCTGCAGTTCATCTCATTTCAAATGTTTATGAAAGAAGCACTTCATTGAAAATAGTGCTGTAGATATTCTGCCATAGGAATACTTCTTCTGTCTACACGCTTTCTCATTCAAGAATTCATCATCACGCATCACAGGTTGCGTCTTTGATGGTGGGTGTTCCATTTTTATCTACTATTCTTTATTTCATGGAGTAGTATCAACGCTGTGAATGCAAGGCTGTGATACGGAACCAGAAGGCTGTTAGAACTTTTGAAACCTTGTGTGGGACTGATGGTGGTACCGAGGCATGAAAGGTTAGTATGAGTGAGAAAAGGAGAGAGCGTGTGCGGAAACTTGGTGGTGCATAATGGATATGTTTTTATTTTATTTTTATTTTTTATAGAGTTTCGCTCTTGTGGTCTAGGCTGGAGTGAAATGGTGCAATCTCGGCTCACCACAACCTCCACCTCCCAGGTTCAAGCAATTCTCCTGTCTCAGCCTCCGGAATAACTGGGATTAAAGGCATGCTCCACCACGCCTGGCTAACTTTGTATTTTTAGTAGAGACGGGGTTACTCTCTGTTGTTTAGGGTGGTCTGGAACTCCCAACCTCAGGTGATTTGCCCGCCTCAGCCTCTCAGAGTGTTGGGATTACAGGATTACAGGTGTGAGCCACTGTGCCTGGCCAATGGATACTTTTTAACTTGGCCAGATGTGCCTCTCAGTCCTGTGGCTTTGATGAGACAATGTGCAGAAGGCAATGATAGCAAATAATGTATGAATTTTTTTTTTTTTTAGACGGAGTCTTGCTCTGTCACCCAGGCTGGAGGGCAGTGGCATGATCTCGGCTCCCTGCAAGCCCCGTCTCCCAGGTTCACGCCATTCTCCTGCCTCAGCCTCCCGAGTAGCTGAGATTACAGGTGCCCGCCACCACACCCAACTAATTTTTCTATTTTTAGTAGAGGCGGGGTTTCACCATGTTGGCCAGGATGGTCTCGATCTCCTGACTCTGTGATCTGCCCGCATCAGCCTCCCAAAGTGCTGGGATTACAGGCGTAATCCCACACCACGCCCGGCCATGTATGAATTTTTTTTGCATTCAAAGGACATCCACATCTGTTGGAAGACTTTGAGTTTTTGTTCTTAGATAACCCACATAAGTTTAATGTGTTAAGTGAAATGATACTTGTATTCCCCCTACCCCTTTGTCAACTGCTGTGAATGTTGTATGGTATGTGTTCTCTTCTGTTATTGATCTGTAAGTGTGGTAATGTGAATTGAAGCTGATGGTTTGAGAACATGGACTGAGCTTGCAGTGTGCTTTGCAAGAGTGCTTGGAAGCAGAGTTCGCCAGTGAGCTTAGGTGTCTCAAAAAAGAGTGGAAGTTCTAATGTCTGTTAGCTACCCATAAGAATGCTGTTTGCTGCAGTTCTGTGTCCTGTGCTTGGATGCTTTTTATAAGAGTTGTCAATGTTGGAAATTCTTTTTTTTTCTTTTTTTTTTTGAGACGGAGTCTCGCTCTGTCGCCCGGGCTGGAGTGCAGTGGCCGGATCTCAGCTCACTGCAAGCTCCGCCTCCCGGGTTCACGCCATTCTCCTGCCTCAGCCTCCTGAGTAGCTGGGACTACAGGCGCCCGCCACCTCGCCCGGCTAGTTTTTTGTATTTTTTAGTAGAGACGGGGTTTCACCGTGTTAGCCAGGATGGTCTCGATCTCCTGACCTCGTGATCCGCCCGTCTCGGCCTCCCAAAGTGCTGGGATTACAGGCTTGAGCCACCGCGCCCGGCCGGAAATCCTTAAATAAAACTGATTTAATTTTTAAAAAAGCCCCTTGGTAAGACTGGCCTGGTACATTGTCTATGCTGTTCTTTCACAAGATTCTTGACCTATGGTTAGTGAAGAATGTTACTTTCTGACAGGCCTAGGAAACTAAGATATTTTGAAACTTCAAGAAGAGAGAAATTCACCCAATTTGGACATGTATTACAAGCACAGTCTGATGGTGAATCCTTGACTTGGCTTCCTAGCCTTGAGACGTTTTAAAAACTCTAATCTGGATGGGGCATGTGGTTCACACCTGTAATCCCAGCACTTTGTCAGGCTGAGGCAGGAGGGTTGCTTAAGGCCAGGAGTTCGAGACCACCCTGGCCAACACAGCAAGACCCTGTCTCTACTGAAAAATAAAGAAGCTGGTTGCAGTGACTCATGCCTATAATCCCAGCATTTTGGGAGGCTGAGGCAGGCAGATCGCTCGAGGCCAGGAGTTCAAGAGGAGCCTGGCTAACTGGTGAAACCTATCTCTACTAAAAATACAAAAGTTAGCTGGGTGTCATGGTGCATGCCTGTAATCTCAGCTACTTGGGAGGCTGAGGCAGGAGAATTGCTTGAACCCAGGAGGCAGAGGTTGCAGTGAACCGAGATCACACCACTGTACTCCAGCCTGGGTGACAAAGTGAGATTCTGTCTCAAAAAATAAAAATAAAAATAAATAAATAAGGCCGGGCACTGTGGCTCATGCCTGTAATCCCAGCACTTTGGGAAGCTGAGGCAGGCGGATCACTTGAGGTCAGGAGTTCCAGACCAGCCTGGCCAACATGGTGAAACCCTGTCTCTATTAAAAATAACAACAACAAAAAAAAATTAGCTGGGTGTGGTGGCGGTCACCTGTGGTGGCGGGCACCTGTAATCCAAGCTACTTGGGAGGCTGAGGCAGGAAAATTGCTTAAACCCAGGAGGCAGAAGTTGCAGTGAGCTAAGATCGTGCCACTGCCCTCCAGCCTGGGCAACAGAGCAAGACTGCGTCTCAAACAAAACAAAACAAAACAAAGCACATTTCCAGCAAAGCCAATTTAAAAGGAGCCTATGGCTGGGCACAGTGCCTCATGCCTGTAGTCCCAGCTACTCGGTAGGCTGAAGCAGGAGAATCGCTTGTGGACCTGGGAGGCAGAAGTTGCAGTGAGCTGAGATCACCACTGCACTCCAACCTGGGCAACAGAGTGAGACTCTGGCTCAAAAAAATAAAACAAAACAAAACAAAACAAAACAAAATAAATCAACAAAGAAGCCTATATGGCTAATCACTATTCTTGTTGCACATTATGCAAATAATCAGGCCAAGTATAATAACACTAATTTTTTTTCGCTAATAAATTGGTCTTTCCGTGATTTCTCATTGGTAGAGAAGGGGGACTATAGTGAGAAAAATTACGCTTCAGAAGGAAACTATAGTGCAACTGTTAGTTATTCGATTCTAGCTCTGTTCATCATATTTGAGCTTTTATTATCTTCCCACAATTTGGACTAAATTCTGAATTATTTCCTGGCTACAAGAAGTCTCTGCCAGGCACGGTGGCTAATGCTTTAGTCCTAGCACTTTTGGAGGTCAACGTGGGAGGGTCAATTGACCCCAGGAGTTCATGATCAGCCTGGGCAACATGGTGAAACCCCATCTCTACAAAAATTCAAAAATTAGCCATGATGGTGTGTCTCTGTAGTCCCAGCTACTCAGGAGGCTGAGGTGAGAGGATCATCTGAGCCCTGTCTCATCTGAGTCAAAGCTGCAATGAGCCCCAGTCTGGTCGACAGAGTGAGACCTTATCTCAAAAAAGAAAAAAAAAAAAAAAAAAAAAAACTGGTTGTCATTTTCTTCATGGTGTTTTCAGTTGACTCCTTAATGGAATGTGTTTTGTTGTTGTTGTTGTTGTTTTTCTCATTCTGGCATACAGATTCTTTTTTGTTTGTTTGTTTGTTTTGTTTTTTTGCTTATAAATCTTATGTGTTACTAGAAAACTAAAGTCATGAATTCCAAGGACTAGAGTGATTCAATAGGCCATAGCAGCTCTATAAACCAGTGATTAACTGAGGTCTCATTTTTGTCATTCTGTGATGCCATACCAAATCAACTTTTGGGTACTCTT
Source organism: Macaca fascicularis (assembly GCF_037993035.2). NCBI lineage: Eukaryota > Metazoa > Chordata > Mammalia > Primates > Cercopithecidae > Macaca > Macaca fascicularis. The sequence continues at coordinate 73,058,361 of NC_088382.1, read as the reverse complement.
TAAAAATTCTTCACTGACAGCATACTGGCTTGTGCCTGTAATTCCTGTTATCTGGGAGGCCGAAGTGGAGACTTACTTAAGTCCAGGAGAGGGAGACCAGCCTGGGCAATATAGAGAGACCCCATGCATGTATACTAAAACAAAATTCCTCATTGAAATGTCTCTTTCTTTCCCTCTTGATGTGGGACAGGACTATCCAAGAATGGGCCCTCCGGGTGACAAAGAACACCCTAACACTCAGATTTGGATAATCAATGGTTTCAAGAAGATAGTTATTAAATTTTTAATATTTAATACTTTTTTAATTTCTTTTTTGAGACAGAGTATCACTCTGTTGCCCAGGCTGGAGTGCAGTGGCGTGATCTCGGCCTCAGGGCAACCTCCATCTCCTGGGCTCAAGTGATCCTCACACCTCAGACTCCCGAGGAGCTGGGCCTACAGGCACATGCCCTCAAACCCAGCTAATTTTTGTATTTTTCGTAGAGACAGGGTTTCCCCATGTTGCCTGAGCTTGTCTCAAACTCCTGAGCTCATGCGATTCTCCCACCTTGACCACTCAAAGTGCTGGGATTACAGGCATGAGCCACCACATCTAGCCAATGGAAAGATTTTTTTTTTAATCAAAAGGGGAAATTTGAAAAAATAAAATAAAAGAAGAGACACTTTATCTGAGGAATATGAGTCCCTTTTAAATTGTCAGGCCCAGAGAAGTACTGGAATAAAACAGCAGTCATGTTACTTCACCTTGAGCCAATAATTACCTCTTGAGTCCTGGCGCAGTGACTTAGGTCTGTAATTCCAGCACTTTGAGAGGCCAAGGAGGGCAGATCGCTTGAGCTCAGGAGTTCGAGGCCAGCCTGGGGAATATGGTGAAACCCTGTCTCTGCAAAATATACAAAAAATTTGCCAGGCATGGTAGCATGCGCCTGTAGTCCCAGCTGCTATGGCGGCTGAGGTGGGAGGATGGCTTGAGCCTGAAAGGCAGAGGTTACAGTGACCTAAGATTGCATTACTGAAATCCAGCTTGGGCAACAGGGTGAGAAGCTGTTTCAAAAAGAAAAAAAACCAAAAATCCAAAAAAAACCCCTGTTGAAGTCACTTGTTATGTGGGCTCTAGACTAATAATGCCGAGTAGGCATAAAATGCCACACACCCTATAGTTCAACAGTGTATCACCAATCACTGACTATTGTAAGTTCTGTAAACCAATGAGAATTCCTGACAAAAACCTGTGTAATCACTCCCTCTGCTGATTCATCCCTTTTTCTTTAAAAATGGGATCCTCTCCTTTGTTCCCCAGAGCACTTTTCAAGGTAACGTGGAAGTGCGTCCTGGTCTGCAGTCCTCAAACTTGGCCCAAATAAACTCTCTATATTAATTTTGCCTCAGCTTCTTCCTTTTAGGTTGGCAAAGTGTATACTTTATTATCTGTATTCTTTCTTACAACATATATGAATCTACAATTATCTCAAATGACATTAATTTTAAATAAATAAGTGGTCACATCTCTCTTAAAAAGTAGGGTAGATATGAAAAAATAGTATGACATTAAACGAGAATGTGTAAAAAGTTATATTTTATTTTACATGCGTGCGCACACACACACACATTTTTGAGACAGGATCTGCCTCTGTTACCCAGGGTAGACTGCAATGATGTGATCATAGTTCACTGTAGCCTCTACCTTCCAGGGCTGAGGTGATCCTCCCACCTCAGCCTCCCAAGTAGCTGGGATTATAGGCTTGTGCCACCATGCCCAGTTAATATTTGTATGTTTTGGTAAAGACGGGTTTCACCATATTGCCCAGGCTGGTGTTGAACTCCTGGACTCGGGTGATCTACCCAACTTGGCTTTCCAAAGTGCTGAGATTACCATTGTGAACCACCATGCAGAGGCTATTTCACTATATTTTTGAAGAATGTTTAACGTTATTTAAAAAAATTTAATGTTATATGAAAAGAAATCTAATCAGAATGATTTCAATCTTTTAATTTACTCTATACATAAAAAGACTGAGAAAAATAAAATGTTAATTCAGTATTAATTTATATAGTTATTTTCTCCTCCTTGTAACTCTTCCAGAGTTGAGATTATCTATTCTTATAATTTTAAAAAGTTAACAAGAATTTAATGTATAAAGTAGATAAGGCTGAAATGATACAATGTCTGGGATTTGTGTCAAATGCAAGGAGGAGAGAAGGAATTAGAAGGTTAAAGAGAAAACAAGTTTGGCTGAGTTGCTAATTTTTGAGGCTGGGTGGTACATCCCCAGGGTTTCATTTTACCATTCTCTTTACTTATCTATTTGAATTTTTTCATAACAAAAAATTTTAAAAGAAGAATTAGCATATACAAACAAATGTACAGTCGATTTTTTCTTATCCGCAGTAGTTCTATAAAGTCATCTCAAACACTGAATTAGAGATTATGGAGTCATTGCTCCTGGGTGTAATATAGCGTTAGGTTCCCTCAAGCCCCTGGTCACAACATTCTCATCAGGGGATAACCAGGTAACCTTGTTTTATTCCTGTTTCTGTGTAAAGACACCTTATGTAATATAAACTGTTGATTCATTAACAACAAACTCAAGGCCAAAGCATTATAACTGCTGCCTGAAGGAGGTTTGTTTAACATACTTAATTTTCTTCATAAGACACATTACAACTTCTTCACTTAGAAACTCTGGACAGCACTTCAGAACTACACTTCGGAGCCATTTCAGACAACAAAATCACTAAGAAAAAGTACAAAAATGTAAAAAATGTGGCGCTAAGAAGATCACAAAAAGGAAACTTGTTTACTGTGTAAGAACCGAAAGAAAAAGGCAGAGCATCATCTGGTTTGAGTTCAGCTAGGAAATGGGCCTCCTCCAGCAATGCAATTTGTTTTTTCTGTTCTGTGCATGTATATGTCTGTGACCATGAAAGCACTGGAGTGTTGATTTGGGGATTACAAATTTTTTTTTAGAGATGGGGGGTTGGGGTGTTCGCCACGTTGGCCAGGCTGGTCTCGAACTCCTGGCATCAAGTGATCCACCCGCCTTAGCTTCCCAAGGTGCTGGGATTACAGGTGTGAGGCACCATGCCTGGCCTACAAATAAATTTTAATGAGTGGACATATTTGCAAATACAGAATTTGCAAATAATGAAGATTGACTGTATTTAAAGTAACAAGCATAGTGATTGACACATTGTGATACCTAAGTGTTCCTTCTTGTTGATATAGACTATGATACTGAATTATTAAATATTATTGTAGTTCTCTAAGTTAAATATGTTAGAAAGCAATGTATAGATTAAACAGATATGTCATTTGTAGCTGATTAAAAGTGGTGGTTGGGTCGTAGAAAGTTGGACATAACCTCGTAGCCTATGAGAAAATCAGCTTTAATATGAATGTTTTAAAATTAAAGTTTTTTGGCCGGACATGGTGGTACATGCCTGTAATCCCAGCTACTTGGGAGGCTGAGGCTGGAGAATCGCTTGAAGCCAGGAGGTGGTGGGTGCAGTGAGCCGAGATCATGCGACTGCACTCCAGCCTGGGTGACAGAGACCCTGTCTCATATAAAATAAATAAATAAATAAAGTAACAAAATAAGCAGAAATAATAACAAAATACTATATTGGACAAACCATGAGTCCAGAATTCTGTAAGAGGCAGTGATGCGCTTTACCACATTCTCACACTTACAATTAGCAAATAATCTTAAATTCATCTTTAGAAACCCATCATGAATATTTCATTCAGGAATTACAATTATACTTATTAAGCAGGAGACTGATTTTGCAATATTTATTGGTCTCTATCCAAACCCCCTCTTCTCTTTTTTCCACATTTTCCTTTTGCTTCTTGATCCTTTTTCCATATTTAAGCAGCAGCTGTACTCTTTGATTTATACTCAGGGAAAGGATGTGGCTACAGAAAAAAATAAGGTTGGGGGAGTCTCTTCCTGGCTTTTGATTTTTAAAAGCAGAGACCTACAGATAAAAAGAAGAAACTGATGAATAGACAGAAGAGTTAGAAGATATCGAAAGAATACAACCCTTCATCTTCCATATCCCTATACACCCTTTGCAAACAAGAATCCCCAAGGTTGAGAGGAGTTTGCAGAGTCTGAGAGGAGGGGCGTGGGAGGGCCGGAGAGAAAGAAGTTGCCCTTGCTGAGCTCCAGAGAGCACTACCCCATGTGGGGGCGAGAGGTCCATACCACTTCCTTACTCCAGCAATGCAGACTTCAGCAATGTGCTCAGACTCACTGGAAGCAGCTGTGAGTTGTGTCCGCGCAGGTGCGGTCTTAGCCTCAGGAGAGTTCCCCTGAGCCAGGTTTCAGGACTGGGGTAACCGAATGGGTCCCATGGATCCAATAATGGAGAGTAGAGGAGAGACACCCTGGCTCAGTGGAGTCTAGAATAGGAACAAGGATGTCTCCAGAGAAATCTTCTTGGACTAATTCAAAATGGCCAAATGAGGAATGGATATCTCAGTAACTGAAGGGACAGATGACAGTGAGGATAAAAGAGCTTCGTTTTAGTAGGACTTTGGCTCCATACAATCACAAGAGGAAAAAGAGGGAAAGACATGGAATTGACCAACACGAAATTTCTACTAGCCTTGTAAAACGATGCCGTGAAATACAAATAAAGTGGAATTGTAGAAATCAAGTTATATTTCTTGCACGTCTGAGTTTGTAGATGGAGATTCTGGCCTAATATGCCTGTTTTATATGTTCAACATATAAAGCTTAATTTAATTTATTCAACATTTACTACGTGCCCCTCATGTGCCATGCAGTGTCCCTGCCCAAGTTATGATTATAGTCCAGTGGGAGGCAGGTAGTAAAAAATAATTACAAATCAAATAAATGTTAGCAAAAGGAAGTACATGGGAGCATGTGGCAAAAGTATTTAAACCTTATAATGGTATGGTAAGTGCCTTCTTGAGAAAATTAGTAAGTTTAAGCTGAAACATGAAAAATAATACCCAAGGCAAAATGCAGGGGCAGAAGAGTAGTAGAGGGAAGGGAGGGAAGAACATGTCTCAGAATTGAGAGGATAGAATCAGTACGGGGAGAGCATAGAGGGCAAAGGGAAGAATATTAGTGGCTAGGGCTCAAAAAACTTTTTAGATTTTTATTTTATTATTTCTTTGCTGGGTAAGTTGGCTGCAAAATAAGGTAAATCCCGTATTTCGGTATAAAACAGGGAGAAAAAGTGTAGTAATTATTTAAAATAGCATTCTATCATAATGTTCCAAATTAACTTGCAATGAGAGTTTCTGAAAGATTCTCCCCGGGGCCTGAAAACTTAAGGGAATGAGTAAGTCCTCCCTTCTCAGGCCCAGTCCCAAGGCGCAAGACCGCTTGGCACCAGCAGGGTGCCTCAGCAAGATAGCAGAAGCAGGAAAAGAGCTGGCCAAAGACACATACCTCCTGAAGAGAGGCCTTCCGGGTATGGCGTAGCAGTTACATCAGACTGAGACACTTCCTGTTTACAGGAGACTGTAAAACCCCTGCCCGGTCTTCACTGGATACTGATGTCATTTTAGGCCTCAGCCCTCCTGCACCCAGGCGCTCTTTAAAACAGCGTGTTGGCCAGGCGCGGTGGCTCACGCCTGTAATCCCAGCACTTTGGAAGCCGAGGCGGGCAGATCAAAAGGTCAAGAGATGGAGACCATCGTGGCCAACATGGTGAAAACTCGTCTCTACTAAAAATACAAAAAAAAAAAAAAAAAAAAAAATTAGCTGGGCGTGGTGGCACGCACCTATAGTCCCAGCTGCTCAGGAGGCTAAGGCAGGAAAATCGCTTGAACCCAGGAGGAGGCGGTTGCAATGAGCCGATATCATGCCACTGCACTCCAGCCTGGTGACAGAGCAAGACTCCGTCTCAAAACACCAACCAACCAACCAAACAAAAAAGCGGTTCTCCACACTGCCTTGTGGTGTTTGCTGGCGTGCTCTCGGGTTCGAACTGACACAAGAGCCTTGCTGTTTCAGAGTAAAAAGATTTTCACTCCTACACCCTGTGCCTATCTCTAGACATTATCTGTAGCTTTGCATGGTTTCCAGACGGGGATTCGCTGAACTTTAGAAAGACTGGGTACTCTTGTAATTATGTCACTATCTTTACAACAATGGATGGTGTTTACAAGTAGAAATTAGTTTAGAACTTTAAACCACTTCCATTGGAACTCATTACATTTCAAATATTTCTTTCAATCAGAGTGTGATAATTTGTTCTACTTCTGGGTTAATGGTATCCAACTACATATATTTTAGACAGAGTCTCGCTCTGTCGCCCAGGCTGTGGTGGATTGGTGCGATCTTGGCTCACTGCAATCTCTGCCTCCTGGGTTCAAGCGATTCTACTGCCTCAGCCTCCCGAGTAGCTGGGACTACAGGCGCCTGCCAACAATATATTTATTATGTTATATCTGTGTAGGTTGGCAATTCAGAACTTAAAATGCTTTCTTGCACTAAACTAATGTAAATGGTGACCTATACAAGGATATACATCCTGTAATGTTGCTGAAATGATTTATTCTGCTTGAATTTATTTATTCTTGACATTTGATTGTCATTGTTCATGTGAGACCTGTCCTCGAGATCCGTCCTCTTCTTTCTGTTATTTCTGTTCTTTTTTCTCTGCATTCCACAAAGTATTAATTTATTAAGCCCGCTCTATTTTACTTCTAAGTATCACTCCAATATGTCACTTTCTCACCATTCCCACTCCTGTTTCTTGAGTTCCACTTTTCATTATTTCTCACTTTGACTCGTACCTCCAGACTGCTTTTCAGCCAGCAGCATTTCTCCACCCTGTTGCCGAGGTTTCAGGTCTTGTTGACATACTTTTTTTTTTTTTTTGGAGACGGAGTCTCGCTCTGTCGCCCAGGCTGGAGTGCAGTGGCCGGATCTCAGCTCACTGCAAGCTCCGCCTCCCGGGTTCACGCCATTCTCCTGCCTCAGCCTCCGGAGTAGCTGGGACTACAGGCGCCCGCCACCGCGCCCGGCTAGTTTTTTGTAATTTTTAGTAGAGACGGGGTTTCACCGTGTTAGCCAGGATGGTCTCGATCTCCTGACCTCGTGATCCGCCCGTCTCGGCCTCCCTCGTGATCCGCCCGTCTCGGCCTCCCAAAGTGCTGGGATTACAGGCGTGAGCCACCGCGCCCGGCCTGTTGACATACTTTCTTACTTAAAACCCTTCATGGTTCTTCTTTACTTAAAGTAAGAGTAGTTACTTTTTAGAGTAGTTGTCTTCAAATTTCATTGAACCCATATCCATAACCAGTAAAACAATTTTGAGGATTCAATGTAGCCTAATTCAGTTTTTGTAATTTACGTATTGGTATTGTTGTACTAATATTAGGTGTAATATAGATTATATCATAAGAAGACATTTAGTTCCTAAAAATAAGAACATATATATTCCTACTTTTTTTTTCTTCAAATTAAAGTTTTCTTTTCACTTTTTCTTTTTAAGACAGGATCTCACTTTGTCACTCAGGCTGGAGTGCCATGGCATGGTCTTGGTTGGCTCACTGTAACCTCGGCCTCCCAGGCTCAAGGGATCCTCCCGCCTTGGCCTCCCGAGGAACTGGGACTACAAGCATGCACTACCACACCCGACTAATTTTTATTGATTGATTGATTGATTGATTGTAGAGCCAGGGTTTCACCATGTTGCCTAGGCTGGTCTCGAACTCCTGAGCTGACGTGATCTGCTCGCCTTAGCTTCCCAAAGTGCTGGAATCACAGGCATGATGCACCGTGCTGGGCCTATATTCCTATTAGGTTGGTGCAAAAGGAATGGCAGCTTTTGTCATTTCTTTTAATAACACTTTCTAGCCGCTATAAAGTACTTAAAATTCTCAGTGTACTGTTATTCTCTGTCTCTTTGCACAGATTGTTCTCTCTACCTGGAAATTCTTTTACACTCCCATTCTCCCCGGCCACCTCTTTGCCTAATGCATACTCATCCTTCAGGGCTCATTTCTATTACTGTCCTCAAGAATATCTTTCTTGATCCTTTATCCAAGATTGGATACCTTTCTCTGTATATCAGGAGCATTCTGGGAATCCTTTATGTTGCCTGTGTCTCTTAAAGCTCCTTGAAGATAAGGATGAGGTATTTCATCTTTGGGAGCTAAATGATAAGAACTTATGAACACAAAGAAGGAAACAACAGACATTGGGGCCTCCTTGAGGGTGGAGATTGGGAGGAGGGAGAGGTGCAGAAAAGGTGACTATTGGGTGCTGGGCTTAATATCTGGGTGATGAAATAATCTGTACAACACACCCCTGTGACGTGTGTTTACCTATGTAACAAACCTTCACATGTACTCCCAAACCTAAAATAAAATAAAAATTTTAAGGTATTTTATCTTTAATATCATCGTTGGCTAGTATAGTACTCATAGTGAAACATTACTATTTTACTGAAAATAATTTGGAGGAAAGCAAACTGGTCAACAACATGTCATTTGGGTCATGGGGATGGTTTTGTAATGTTTTATGCATCTTTAAGCATTTTTTGCTTATTTTTTATCGCCCCTCGCCCTCCCCCCCACCGTGGCGGATTGTACTTAAAAAAAAAAAAAAAAACACAAACTAGATTTAATGTACAAAGGGATTGTACTTTTTAATACTAACTTATTTTCATCTACTTTTAACTGCTCTTCAGTGTCATTTCAAAAATTTGGGGTACCCTACTTGTCCAATAAATGGTAAATTGCAAAAAAGTATGTGTGACATTAGGTTGTAGAAAAAGGACACATATTGTTTGTATAATAGAATATTGAAGGATATAATCTAAGGTATTGTAATCATATTTTATTACAAAAATAGATTTGCATTATTAAAACTTTTTGCTCCTTACAGAAAATCAGAAACTACAAACAAGCAAATGAATAAAAGAACAGTCAAATTTTGGTGATTTAGAGACAATTGCTACATGGGAAAAAGAAGATAGGTATATGAATTGAGGATTAGTGACTAGATTAAGAAAAGTTTACTCTTGATAAGATTTTTGGAGGAGGATATAGAATATTAAATGAATTTGATGCTAATCTAGGAGGGGTAGCTTGAAATAAACAAGGAACTCTTTTGAGGGATAGTAAAAATGCCTATGGCACAACTTTGCTGAGGGTACCTGTTGTGATGGTGCCCAGTTGTAGCTAAACTGATCTTTCTGCCTCAGATTAAAGCACAATTTGTTTATTTTATTCACCTACCCTGAATCAAGATGAATTAAGCATACATTCCTGAATCTAAATTTCTAGACTTATTTTCTTCTACTTTTCCAGCCAAATAATGTTCCTCATGCTTCTACTAAATTCTTCCCTTTCTTAATCTAGTCACCAATCCCCAATTCACATATATATCTTCTCTTGACTTTGTGTCTATGCACATAGAACCATTGCCACCAATCATTGTGTACTGAAGCATATTCACCTTTTGAAGCTCACCTAAAATATTTCCTTCCCCATGAAGTCTTCACTTCTCACCCCATGCCTACTACTCAACTACAAGGAATCTCTTTCTTTTGATCCTCCATAGTACTTTGTATTTTACTGATGGCCTTTAAATTCTGGTAGCATAGAAAGGGGGGCAGAGAGGTGAATTCACAATGTGTGAATTTACAATGTGAAGTTCTTTGTAAACTGAAAAGCGTTGTAGAAATATATGATGTTACCACTGCCTCATCCTCAGAATTACATTCTAAGCTCCTTTAGGGCAGACATGATACTTTATTCAACTTTTTGTCCAGATTACCTAATGTAATGTCCAACACATAGTTATTTAAAAAATATTTGCTAAATAGCATATAGTAGTTCTCTTCTGCCTTCCTTGGTACTGAGGAGTGGTCATGGATCTTAAAGAAATGCTTCTTGTTTGTACTAAGCTATTATTCACAAATTCTAAAGAAGTCTTTTCACTGACTATGAATGATGATAAGATATTCATCTTCCCTATTGAGTTTGTGAGGTGTTGGTATATAAGGTTTATTTCCAGGCTACTTCCAGGCATCATGCCCAAATGTCGACTCTTTGATGAACAGATAATGAGAAGTTGTCTTGGTCCTTTAGATCTGGGGCAGTTTATGGACATGTGCTGGGTATAGGTGAAGGATTTTTAGTGTAATGCTTTCTGTAATGCCCTTAGAATACAGACAGCATTTTAAGGGCATTATAGAAAATGTTACACCATCTGCATGACCCAAATGACATGTTCACCAGCTTGCTCTTCTCCAAAAGGGCTTTCTATAATGTCCTTAGAATAGAAGGAGAGCAGACATGCTTCTCTGAGTGACACATTTCAGGACACCTGCATTCACTTTGGAATATCTGCTGCACATTGTCTCTTGCCTCCAATCTTGTTTTATGGTGCCACCAGGAATTTCCCCCTGCCTCTAGGAGTCTGAAAAGGTAACAAATTCCTTCCACAACAGCATTTTAGATGATCTTGTTATTTATGCCCATTATGAACAGGTGGGACTCAACATAAAATTAAGAAGCCTGGCTCTCTCATTCTACTAGCTACTTCTGGACCATACTGAACTACTTGCCAAATGACATAAATTTTCGTTTTTAAAATGTGAGTTATCAGAGTGGGAGGGTTGAGACAAATCACTACTAGATACAGAATTATGTTGTTAGACAGATTTATTCATCAGAAAATTTCCTTTATAAATGTGCATTCATTCATGCACACATATTTACAGAAACATGTTTGTTTCTGCACAGACCATTCCTTTCAGTTCAGTACCCATTATTTGTAGCCTTAATTTGTGCCAGACACCATGCTAGCTCCTGAGCACGGAGAGACGCATGAATTGCAGCCCTGTCTTATGGAACTTAGATAAACCCTCCAATATGCTTAAGAGTTCACAGGGAATTGGGGAAGATCAATAATTTAAATTCACTATGACATGTAGGGCAGCAGACACAAAGTATAACATTAGTGCATAGGAAAGTAATTTTATCACAGTCTAAAAGAACCAAGGAAAGCTTCACAAAAGTGGTAAAAGTTTTGAAGGATAAGTAGGGGTTCACCAAGCCCAAAGGTGTAAAATGGTGTGGCAGTTTTGGGGTACTATAGTAAGTAATGTATTTGAGGAGATCTGTGAGATGATCCATTAGAGTACCAGGTAATATATTAGAGCTTCTATTTAAACAGAAACATTAATTAAATATATGCTTAGAAGCTATTTCCCTGTCAGATTAGCAAAAATCCATAAATTCTACATACTCTTTTTTTTTTTTTCTTTTTGTTTTGAGACAGCATCTTACTCTGTCACCCAGGCTGGAGTGCAATGGTATGATCATAGCCCACTATAACATTGAAATCCTGGGCTCAAGCAATCCTCTCACTTTAGCTTTTCAACTAGATGAGGCTACAAGCATGTGCCATCATGGTCACCTAATTTTTGTATTTTTTGTACAGACAGAGTCTCACTATGTTGCTCAGGATTCTACACACACACACACTCTTTTGAGCACCCTCTACACTGCTAGTAGGAATGCAAATTAATATAGCCCCCAAGGAAGGCAATTTTGAAATATCTATCAAAATGACAAACACACATGTCCTCTGACCTAGTAATCCCTCTTCAAATAATTTATCATATATACATCTACATATATATATTTGCACACTTGCAAAATTATATGTGTTATATAGGTTATTCATTCTAGCATCATTTGTAATACTATTGAGATTCATCCAGATTATTGCATGTACCAGCACTCATTCCTTTTTCTTGCTGATAGTATTTCATTATAAAGAGATTTATTCATTGTTTTTCCACGTTTATCCACAATCTATTTAACAATAAATGGATATGTGTTTTTTCCCAAATTTTGGCTATTATGAATAAACATTCACCTTTACCTCTTTATGGTATTTTGATTTCTCTTGATTGTCTTCTTATGGACTTCTGAGGGTTCTTTGCATATCCCATATACATGTCCTTCATCAGGACATTTCAGGGAGAAATTTTCTCCCAGTCTGGGGCCTTTTTTTTCCCTTTTTCACAGTAGTTCTTCTAAAGACTGGAAGTGTTCAATTTTTATTAAGTCCAATTTATCAATTTTATTTATTATGGTTCATGCTTATTGCATCCTATCTAATAAATGTTTGCCTTAAGCAAGGTCACAAAGATTTTCTTGTATGTTTTCTTATAGAAGTTTATAGTTTTAGTTCTAACATTTAGAGCTGTTATTTATTTGAATTTAATTATTTGTACGTAGTGTGTACATGTTAATTTCCAATAAAAACTTTAAAAATAAAAAGTTTCTAACTTTGTTGACCTTTTGTTGGTTTTGTCAGATTAGTATTACTCCACCTAGTGGATACCTAAAAACACACATTTTATCTGTCAGTTCATATGACATTTTAATTACAAATACAAAAGTTGTTTTTTTCCATAAAATAAACAAAAGTATTTTGACACCAAATGTTTTTAAAATTATGATATAATTTTATTTTTGGAACAAATATATCACCTATACAAATTCTCATATCCCCACATGCTTAGGAAATTTAGAAAGAGATTTTTTAAAACATATTCTAAAGTCTTTCAATTTAAAATGAAGCACTTCTGTGAGATTCCAATGCTTTTAAAGATTTGAAAATACAGCACCTTCCAGGTAGTTGACATTAGAAAACAGCTACTTGACATTATGAAAAGTGGAAATGTATTAAGTTTTCATTGATTAAGTCTATGAAATTGAATAGCAAGTATTGGATCTACATATTTTTGTGAGGTATCTTTTAAAACTATAGCTGATTATCAAAATAAGCTGAACTTATAATTCAGCTTTTGATTGTTGTATTGAAAAGTGATCACTCAAAATTTTAAAAAATGATTATGCATATTCACTCAGTACTCAGCAAAAATATTAATAGTAAGAGCAAAAAGTATCTTTATAACATTAGTAAAACTAAATGATTTTAAATTATTTCTTCTTTATATCATACTGTAAAATGCTTGTCTATATTTTATAATACACATAATTTATAAGCATTTAGTACATAACAATTAGCAATATCCTTAGTCCTAGAACTTTGGGAGGCCTAGTCAGGAGGATTGCTTGAGGTCAGGAGTTTGAGACCAGCCCGGGCATCATAGCCAGACCCCATCTGTACAAAAAATTTTAAATTAAAATATTAGCCAGGCATGGTGGTGCACATCTGTTGTATCAGCTACTCCAGAGGGTGAAATGGGAAGATTACTTGAGCCCAGGAGTTCGAGGCTACAGACAGCTATGATCATACCACTGTGCTCCAGCCTGGGCAGCAGAGTGAGACTCTGTCTCTTAAAAACAAAAAGGAAAAAGAAAATTCCAAGCTTAGCGATCGGAAGAATGGTGATATCATAGACAGATATATGAACATATTTAAAAAGATATCAGTTCGTGATGGGAGAATGTTGAACTCAGTGGTGAAGGTTAAATTTGAAGTCGTTTTGGTAAGTTATTATTTTTCTCTACATTTTCCAAAAAAAAAAACAGATTGAGGAAAAATGGATTGAGATCCTTAATGGATAAAGGTCATGTACAAATCAATAGAAAAAATAAACACATTTTCAATGAAAAATGGGCAAAAACAATAGGCAGGAATTCATCAAAGAAAATACCCAAATGACCAATAAACATGTGAAAAATGTTCAACCTCATAAATAATTTATGAGATGTGAAATTAAAAAAATAATAACTTGTAAAGACGATCAGAATACGCTTTAGCAGAATTACGTTGCTTCTTTAGAGAAATGATTCTTTTACATAATTAGACTTGAATGCACTTAGAATATACTTAGAATTGCTGAGTGATGGAAATGAGAATCTGAGAGGGAGTGCAGCAGGGTGATGCCACAGGACAGATGGGCCAGGAATGCTCTGAGAGGGGCTGACAGTTGGAGGAATTAATAGTGACTACACCAAGTGGAGAAGGCAATCTTTCCCAACATATCTGGAGAAGTTAAGAAAGCACCAAACAGAAAAGTATTTTGCAAATACTTTTCTGCCAAAAGTTGCAGAATCTTAGGCACATCAATACAGAACATAAAGTTTGTCACGTGCACTCCAGTATCCAAGAAATGGAGAAGTGTTATTTGAATATCTAAGAGGATGCCCTAGGAATTCAAAAGAGAAAAATAGATCCCATTAAAGCATAATCATCAGGGGAAATAGAATTCCTCCAACTCTATTTGGAGTCTACAGAAAAAATTAAGGAACAACACAATTATGAAGAAACTTCCTTTTACCAGCTTCAGGACTTGTGGTGTATTTTATGGCAAGTCTTCATCTTCATCAAGATTAATGCAGTTAGCTAGTTTCCTTCTCAACATACTGCTGATTCTTTGAATGTCTAGTGACTACCTCCTATTCTAACTGAATGAAGCTTAGAAACCTCGGAGTGCGTCCTCATTTGCAGGCTGAAATTTTTAGGCCAAGTTGTGCTATGTAGAATGGACTTTCAGGGCCTCAAGCCCTTGTTTATCTACATTTGGAAAGAAATTTTAAAAAATTATAAGTAGATTCTGGATCTGACCTTCAGCATACATACTTCTTTGGATCATCTATCTTCTTGGAGAAGTAGTAACCTTCATTCAGATGCAATTTTTGGTTAGTCTTCTCAGTTTTCACAGAGGATGTCAGACCTCTGACTTGTCTGATGACACACATGAGTCTATTTAAGTGACAGCAGAGAAAATCTGCAGTTTCAGTAACAGTCAAGCATTACATGTCAATTGCTGAGATGTTATCAATATCTTAGCTGAGTGAGAGAAGTCATGTTCTGGAAAGACTGACAGAGAATTTATACTTTGTGCTGGCTGCTGTGGTGTCCTGCCCGGACCTGGCCCTTCAGGACTGACACACTCATTTCCCCAGCTGCTCACACTGTTGGCTACTGATGTCTCACAGTTCCTCTTCAGAAATCATCCTTAGCAGAAGGAAGCTGACTTATCCAAGGTTATGCCCCCTCCCTGGAGACAGCTTCTATCCAGTTATTGGTTGGGGTGAGGGCACAGGCGATTTTCTTTCCTTCATCTCTGAAGGGCGATCCAGATCCAGGGCTCTCTCTGGGATTGACTGACGCCCCTCCAGCTGCTGCATCACAGTTTAACTTCTGCCCAGTTTACTTCCCTGGCTCCCCTAGAGGTGTTCCTCCTGAGTGCATGCCCCAATAAACTCCCTGCGTGCAGATCGCTGTCTCAGACGCTATTTCCATAGAGCCTGAACTAAGATGTAGTCTGAATATTCTTTTAGGCATTGTAAGCTCAACACCTGGATCTAGCTGGATCATAAGAGAGATGGCTTTCTTGGTAGCTTACTAGTGGTCACCATAAAATTGCTTACTTTTAATTTGTTTTAAGGAGTTACCTCTGCTTTTGTGGGGTGATTCCTTAAAGAACAGCCTGTCTGGCACAGGCTGGGAAATTGTGGGAATAACGGCAAGTTACAGTGGCTTACGCCTGTAATTCTAGCACTCTGGGGGGCCGAAGTGGGAGAAGTGCTTGAGGACAGGAGTTCGAGACCAATCTGGGCAACATACTGAGTCATCCCCCACCTGCCCATCACTACGTAAAAAACCAAAAAATTAGCCAGCTGATAATGGTGCATGCCTGTGGTCTCAGGTACTCAGGAGGCTGAGGTGCAAGGATCTTTTGACCCCAGAAGTTTGAGGGTATAGTGAGCTATGATTGTACCATTGCACTCCAGCCTCAGTGACAGAATGATACTCTATCTCTAAGAAAAAAAAAAGTTATAGTCGCTATTCTAAACTTGCCATTATTACCACAATTTCATTTCTTTTTTAAAAATTAAAAAAATTGATCACTGTTTCTACAATTTCATTTCTGCATTGGCTGCATGCAAAGATGTATAAATACAGATAATGATCATAACAGTTTAGAAATAAGACAATAATGGAAATTATGAATATTCACCACATAGACATTAAAGTTTAAAAACACATGTAACAATATATTCATATTGTTGAATTGTTTAATCTCATTTTTTAAATGCCCTAAATATGTTCATGAGTGAAGACGTATGAAGTATGTCATGACAGATCATGACATTAGATGTATAGTAATTAAATACATTGAAGTAAAAGCTGAAACCACATTATTCTTACAACTTCATAAAATGGTATGCATTTGACTCATTTTATTTATTTTTTAGAGACAAGGTCTCACTCTGTCACCCATGCTGGAGTGCAGTGGCACAACCATAGCTCACTGTAGCCTGGAACTTATGGGCTGAAGCAATCCTCCCGCCTGCTGAGTAGCTGGGATTACAGACCCACGCCACTGCATCCAGCTCTCATTTTTATTTAATTTCAGACAGTTATTATGTTAATAAAATGTGTGTGCTATAAAAATTTAACATTTTATTAAATCGATTTAATTTTTAAGCAAATTCTATGAATGTTCTTCAAAATAAAGGAGTTTTAAGGCTTAGTTGTGATAGGTTAATTTTAATAACCATGGAATTACTTCCCAGCATAACTAAATTATTTATTTATTTAGTAACAGAGTCTTGCTTTGTAGCCTAGGCTGGAGTGCAGTGGCGCGATCTCGGCTCACTGCAACCTCCATCTCCGGGTTCAAACAATTCTCCTGTCTGAGATTCCTGAGTAGTTGGGGTTATAGGCCCCCACCACCATGCCCGGCTAATTTTTTTTTTTTTTTTTTTTTTTTTTTAGTGGTTTCATCATGTTGGCCAGGCTGATCTCCTGGCCTCAAGTAATCTGCCCCTCAGCCTCCCAAAGTACTGGGATTATAGGCGTGAGCCACTGCACCTGGCCAGCTAAATGATTTTTATATCTATTTAATTTGCATCAACCAACTTATAGCTATAGTTACTGTTTATTAATTGTCTCTGTACACTAGTTTTTTATTTGCACAATGTGCCATTTATTCCTATTAACCTTATGAAATTGACTTTCATCAAGTTTTATTGAGAACAAACTGACCTTCAACAGATTTAGCCTGAGGTTGCTTATCTAGTTCATAGAATTTTTGAGACTCAACTTCCAGCCTATCTTTTTCAAAGTTTTTTCTTTTGCTTATTTGCCAAGACATATGTTCAAATTACATGTATTTTTACTGAATCCGTCCATGAAACACTGTAATAAATATTTAATAGCTTGATATAACCAACGAAGTTTTAAATGAAAACAGTGTTACAACATAAACTTCATTTTGAAATGTAAATATATACCCATGGACATAGAAAAAAATGTCTGAAATCACATACATACTTGAATGGGGGAATTATGAATGAATGAGTTTTAACCTAGTAGACTTTTTTATTTTGTAAAATACATAAGATGGGTAAGTTTCAACTCATAACTAGAAAAAAATAGTTTTACAAATATAAAGTTGCTTCCATTTTTTTTTTTTTTTTTGAGATGGGATTTTATAATGTTGCCCAAGCTGGACTCTGACTCTTGGGTTCAAGTGAACCCCCCTTCTTAGTCTCATAAATAGTTGAGACTACACGGCTTCTCATTTTTAAATGGAGCATATTCGTTTCCTTGATCACTTTAGGAAGTGCAATTTACTTTGAGCTGACTTTAAAATGAACTCAGTTCACTTTATTTTTCCTTGTTTGAAAGAGAAAAAATCCAATTTATTTCTTCAAAATTTCCACTAGGTGGTGCTAAAGTAAAATTAATTAATTGCCTTTTTAAAAAAATCCACTCGTTCTCAAACTTTAGATCTTAGTTTGGTGTTCAAGGTGTGTTTGATTTCCCCCACTCAATCTCTTCATTGTGTTACTGCTGATAAACAAAAGCAGATCAACTTGTTGCAAGTCTAGAGCTGATTTAATGAAACACCTGGAAGGTGACATCTATCAAGTATTATGGAAAATAAATTGACTTATGTTACATGACAAACAAGCAATGATCTATTAAAAACATTTAAAAGACATAATTTTGACCCTTATAACTGTGAGGTCCTTTGAAATAACAGGTGGTACCTGGACCATACTTTGTAAGCCATTAATTTACAATATAGTACTTTTAGAAATTTGGGTAAGTAATTTTCCAATTACCAGTAGTTCTCAACTTTCAGATATACAGTTAAAGTAATAAAAAATTATGGCACACTTCTGATCACATGCACTTATGTGGCATTACCTATGGTATTTAGAGCAGTCTGCAAAAACTGTGACTTAAATCTTCTTCCTTGGCGCTGTGGCCCAGAGGTCCTTTATCAATGAGGCTCAGTAAGTTTCCCCCTTTACTGTATGTCTGTTTCCCAGTGATCTCTCTGGCTCATGACTACAGATATCACAAAATTATCTCATTGTAATACATGGTATTCAGCTTTCTTCCTGGTTGTATCATCAATAAATGCAGGTTAATTTTAATGAAATTAGTTGTAATTTTATGCCATTACACTGATTTAGCAACTAAAAAATGTGCAAGTTTATTACTTGTGAATAAATTTATAGACTGTCTATAAAAAGGTTTTTGTGGCAGACTGAATAATGGTTCCCAAACATATGAGGGAACTTCAAAAAGTTTATGGAAAAATGGAATTAAAAGATAAAAATAAAATGATAAACTTTATTTCTCAACATAACCTCCATCAAGGTCAAGATACTTTTTTTGTAAGCAATGATATCAGCTGTTTAGTCCATTCCTAAAGAATTGAGAATCCTGGGAATTTAACCATGTTAATGTAGTCTTTTTAATCTTACTAACAGAAATGAGTTCCTTTTAAATATTTTTTTAAGATTAGGAAACAAAAAGAAGTTGAAAGTGAAATCAGCACTGTAAGGTAAATACCTAATGATTTCCCACCAAAACTCTCACAAAGTTTCCCTTGTTTGATGAGAGGAATGAGCAGGAGCATTGTTGTGGTGGTGAAGAACACTCGGATAAAATTTTCTTCAGGGTTTTTCTGCTAAAGCTTTGGCTAAATTTCTCAAAAACGCTCTAATAATAAGCTGATGTTATTGCTCTTCGGCCCTCCAGAAAATCAACAGGTAAAATGCTTTGAGCATCCTGATACACTGTTACCATGACTTTTACTCTTGACTAGACCCTTCACCTCTTGGTAACCATTGCTTTGATTGTGCTTTGTCTTCAGGGTCATACTGGTAAAGTCATGTTTCACTTTCTGTTACAATTCTTTGACGAAATCCTTCAGGATCTTGATTCCACTTGGTTAAAATTTCCATCGAAGCTTGTTCTTGTCTGTAGCTGATCTGCATGCAATGGTTTTGGCTTCCATTGACTGGAAAGTTTGCTCAAATTTGTTTCTTCAGTCAGAATTGTGTGAATGAAATCTGTCAGGATATCTATAGTGTTGGCTATTGTTTGTGCTGTTAACTGTCAGTTCTCTTTAATTAGGGCATGAACAAGGAACATTTTTTTCCTGACAAATTGATGTAGATGGTCTGCCATTCAGGGCTTCATCTTCAACATTGTCTTGTCCTTTCTTAAAACAAGTATCCAATTGTAACCTCTAATTCCTTTGAGGCACTGTCCCTGTAAGCTTTTTGTAAAGCATTAATGATTTCATCTTCTTTCACCTAAGCTTCATCACAAATTTGACGTTTGTTCTTGTGTTAATTTTAGCAGAATTCATGTTGCTGTGATAGGGGCTTTTCTCAAACTGATGTCTTATACTTTTTCGTGCCTTAAACTAGATTCTGTTTAGACATGTTGTAATAAGTTAGTATGAGCTTATTTTGGTGCAAAAAAAACCTTAAAGTCTGTGCATAGTTTTTTCATAATATGTATTTTCTGTGAGTTTTTTGAAGACCTCTCCTATTTATGTCTTATTCTCTGGAACTTGTAAATGTTACCTTATATGGCAAAACACACTTTACAGCTATGATTAAATTAGGGATCTTGAGATAGAGAGACTATCCTGATTATTTAGGTGTGCCTGATGTAATTACAGAACTCATTGTAAGAGAGATACATGAGGAATCAAAAGTTAGAGAAGAAGGTGATGTGATGATGGAAGTAGATGAGTGGTGATGACATACTTTGAAGATGGAAGAAGAAGCCACAAGCTAAAGAATACAGGCTAGGCTGGGTGCGGTGGCTCGTGCCTGTAATCCCAGCACTTTGGGAGGCTGAGGTGGGTGGATCACTTGAGGTCAGGAGTTCGAGATCAGCCTGGCTTACGTGGTGAAACCCTGTCTCTACTAAAAATACAAAAATTAGCCGGGTGTGGTGGTGGGTGCCTGTAATCCCAGTTACTCAGGAGACTGAGGCATGAGAATCATTTGAACCCGAGAGGAGAAGGTTGCAGTGAGCCAAGATTGTGCCACTGCACTCCAGCCTGTGCGATAGAGCAAGACTCAGTCTCAAAAAAAGAATATAGGCTAGAAGCAGAAAAATGCAAGAGAATGAATTCTCCTTTAAGATCCTCCAGAACAAACCCACCTTGTAAACACCTCAACTATAACCATGTAAAACTGATTTTGAACTTCCAGTCTCCAAAATCGTAAGATAATACATTTGTGTTGTCTTTTAGAAACAGGGTCTCACTGTGTTTCCCAGCCTGGAGTGCAGTGGCTATTTACAGGCCTGATCATAACACATTACATCCTCGAACACTTGGGCCCAAACAATCCTCCTACCTCATCTTCCTGAGTAGCTGGGACTAGGCACACGCCACTGCACCTGGCTAAATTTGTTTTATTTTAAGTTACTAAATTTATGGTAGTTTGTTACAATAGCAATGGGAAATTAATATAGTTGCATATTAGTTCCTTATACCCATAAATATAACACTGCTGCATATATTTCAGATTCATAACTTGCCTATTTTGTTGAAATATAAAAATTGTGATTCATTGGAAATATACGGTCTACTTTTGGTAGTTTTATTAACTAATTTGATTTTGCTGGAAGAAGGTTTATCAACATGTATCAAGATATTTAAATACATTTATACTCTGACTATAGAGTGATTCTAGATATCTAAGGAAAAATCTGAATTTTAAAACATACTACAAAGCTATAGTAATTAATACAGTGTTGTATTGGCATAAGGATAGACATATATAGATCAATGGACTAGAATTGAGAGCCTAGAAATAAACACTTCTCATTGACAGTTGGTTGATTTTCAACAAGGGTACCAAGACTGTTCAATGGGGAAAAATAATATTTTCAACAAATGATGTTGTGGCAACTGAATATTCACATGCAAAAGAAAGAAGTTAGATCCCTCCCTCACACTTAATACACAAAATTAAGTCAAAGGTTACAGCTAAACATAAAAGACCTAAACCTAAATGTAAAGGCTAAACTTATAAAACATATAGAAGAAAATGTAAGAGTAAATTTTGATGATTTTGGTACAGGCAAAACCTTCTTAGATGTGACACCTATAGCACAAGTGACAAAACAAAAAGTACATTGAATTTCATCAAAATTAAAAACTTTGCATTTCAAATGACACAAGCAAGAAAGTCAAAAGACAACCCAGAGAATGGGAGAAAATATTTACAAGTCATGTGTCTGATAAGGAGTTTACATCTAGAACATATAAAGAACTCTTACACGTCAGTAATAAAAAGATAATTCGATTTAAAAATGAGCAAAGGATATAAACAAATATTTCTTCAAAGAAGAGATACAAATGGCAAATAATTACATGAAAATATATTCATCATCATTAGGCGTCAGGGAAATGAAAATCAAAATCATAATTAGATACCATTTCACATCTGTTAGTATGGCTATAATAAAAAAGTCAGATAATAACAAGTGTTGATGAGGATGTTGAGAAGTGAGAATCCTCATACATTGTTGGTGACAATATGAAACATTTCACCTACCTTGGAAAACATCCTGGCAGTTCCTGAAAAGGTTACACGTAAAGTTATCATAAGATGTAAGCATGAGGTTACATCAATAGCAGTTAAATGGGAATCTTTTTTGCTCTTTCTTATCTTTCATCCTTCAACCCTCTTCTCCTTGTCCTTTTAAACCCTGAAAGGGCCATAAATAAGATGATGTCAAATGAGTGGAATTTTCAGTTAATTCTCCTTTTTCTAACTGCAGAAAGGCCAAGCTGGGAGTCAAGTGCAATTTTATCTTATTTTTTAATGTTATTATTTGTGCTCTATAATTCAGAGAAACTTTTCTTGTAACAAACTATAGAAATGATCCCTGAAAGTCTTTCAGGTGACAATTTAATTCATAGTTGTGATTCTTAACGTGATTATTACGTAGGACTAAACATTGTAATTTCTAAATCGAGACTGTTTTGCTGAAAATAAGGGATCATGGGAATGATTTTTAAAAAATTTTCCAGTGGTTGGGAAAGAATTTCTTCCAATAGACAGATTGTAAAGCCATACTAGGATACAAAAATAAAGTTTCCTTCTGATTAACTTCCATGGGTCCTGGTTATTCAATGTATTGGTTACATATTAACAGTGTTTTAATTATAAATTTATTTTTATAAAATGATATTTTTATAAAACAATGGGCATTGCCATATTATAGAAACAAACATAGTAGAAAAATATAAATTATTATATATGTGTGAGATATGATTCACATATGTAATAATTCATCCATTTATAGTGTACGTCTCAATGGTTTTTAGAATTTTAGTATGTTCATAGAATTATGCAGCCATCCCACAATCCATTTTTTGACAGATATTTAATACTGTACTGACTCTTTCCTTCTCCATGGTATAGATCAGGGTTTCTCTTTTTTTTTTTTTTTTTTTTTTTGAGACGGAGTCTGGCTCTGTCGTCCAGGCTGGAGTGCAGTGGCCGGATCTCAGCTCACTGCAAGCTCCGCCTCCCGGGTTTACACCATTCTCCTGCCTCAGCCTCCCGAGTAGCTGGGACTACAGGCGCCCGCCACCTCGCCTGGCTAGTTTTTATATTTTTTAGTAGAGACGGGGTTTCACCGTGTTAGCCAGGATGGTCTCGATCTCCTGACCTCGTGATTCGCCCGCCTCGGCCTCCCAAAGTGCTGGGATTACGGGCTTGAGCCACCGCGCCCGGCCTGATCAGGGTTTCTCAATCTCAGCACTCTTGCCATTTGGGCTAGATAATTGTTGTCTTGTATAGGATGTTAATCACCATATCTGGCCTCTACCCATGAGTGTAATGCTTGTATCAGTTGTGACCATCAAAAATATCTTTGGACACTATCAAATGTCCCCAAGGGTGCAAAATAATCCCCGGCTGAGAAAGCACAGTTATAGATGATGTACTTTCCAACAGCTGAACTCTACCCCCTCAACTTCTGTTTCCTATTCATGGTCTGTAGAAGACATACTTCTGTCCACAGCATGGTCTGCCTCATACAGACTGTTTTTGGAACCTGATCCCTCCAGACAGCTTCCCTTGGACGGAATTTAAGGCAGCACCAGGCTAGCTCTTTTTACAAATGTGCTCCAAATCTCATTCATGGGAAACACTCAGCATTTTTTTTACCCTAACAAGCCCTGAGAGTGGAGACACTCAGCTTCCCTCCTCTCCTCTTGCCATAAAGCAGCTCACCAACAGGTCTCTGGCTGGTATGCTTTCCAACCAAGAATTACATGCTAGTCTACGACATCCCCCTAATTACAGGGGAATCATATTAGCCCTCAGAGTGACCCCATTGAGGGCCAACTTTCTTGATGTAAAAAGAAAAAGAGAAAGCCTTCCTTTTCCCTTCCCCACTGGGACTCAGCTTCAATCTCTCTGGAGAACTCCGTTTTATAAATCTCCCCTTCGTCTCCACTTTTGGCCCCTTTAAATCCGAGATGAGGATAAGGTATTCAAAAGTTATGAGCAAGTTTTCAGACAATCATTCTGATATTTCTACAGAGTAATTTGTCTTACAAATCACATTGGTATCTTATATCTAAATACCTTAGGGTCTAGAAAATGTCCATTTTATCATCCTGTTCCAAGTTTAACAATGTTGTGAATGGTTAAGTAACTTATAGTGTATGTTATTTGATAAAATATTATGCAATTATTAAAGTTACCCTATAAAGAAATACAATATGTTGGTTAAAGAAAAAGCTATAAAATATTTTTACCTTATCATTTTATTTTTATTTTTGACATAGGGTCTTACTCTATCAGCCAGGTTCGAGTGCAGTGGCGTAAACATGGTTCCCTGCAGACTTGAACTGTGAGCTCAAGTGATCCTCTCACCTTAGCCTCCTGAGTAGCTAGGGCTACAGGCATACACCACCATGCCCAGCTAATTTTTTTTTATTTTTAATTGTCTTTTAGAGATGGGATCTCACAATATTGCCCAGACTGGTCTCGAACTGCTGGGCTCAAACAATCCTCCTGCCTCAGCCTCTCAAAGTGCTGGCATTACAGGTGTGAGCCACTGCACCTGCCTTACCTTATCATTTTAATATTTAAAAACATGTATTTTAGACAAAAAGAAGGAATATACTGAAATAGTAATTGTGACAATCTGTAGATGGCAGGATTATTATTTTTTTAAATAATTTTATGTTGTTCTCAAATTTTCCACTGTAAGCATGTATTTTTTAACAGAAGAAAAAGGTGTTGTATGATAATAAAATGAAGTTTGGTCATAATTACATTCTATTCCTCTTCAATGTAAATATTGTTAAAACTCAGGTACAGTTAGACGTCCAGAAAATCTAATTTATTTCTTCTTTGGAAAGCCTCTTGTTGCCTCAGGAAAAATCCAAACCTCTTGGCATGGCATGCCAGGCTCTCATCAGGTGGCCTTTTGCCTGTCATCTGCCTCTTGGCTCTCAGTCCCCATGCCCACCTCTCCCTTCTGTACCTGGATATGTATTTTTGGGCTGAGAACCTTGCAAACTTTATTTCTCAGACTCCTTTGCTAGCTGGCTTCTGGTCAACTTCTTTCTACCAATGAGAAGATAGTGGGAGATTAGAAGATGGGGGGAAAGGAAGAGAAATGCATCCTTCATTGTGTCAATATTCTTTCAGAAGCAGTCAGCTATGGAAAAGTGTCTTTTAACTGTCTCATTGTTTAACGGGCGCAGCCCATTCCCAGTGCTGACTTCCTCAGTCCCAGCATTAGCACTCAGATCCTGCTCGTAGTCTCAGCATCTGCTAGGGGCCTCTTCCTCATGATCCCAGCAGTGCTCTGTGGTGGTCCCTCCATCTTTCAGTGGATCCAGCACCAACTCAAGGGCTCTTCCTCTGTGGTCCCAAGCACCAGCCCAGGTGGCATCTCCTCTACATTACTGGTCGCTGGTGACACCAACTCTTCCCATTATTCTTCCAATTGTGCACATGGTAGGTGCTTTCTGACATTACTAATCTTGGCATTTCATCACTTTATTCTTCTTTTTACTTTCTCAGCCCTTTCGATACCTGTGCAAGCAATAATCTGCATTAACTTTCTGTTACTAGAAATGCTTTTTGTCTGCTTTCCTAATTGGCTCTTGACATCACACATCACATCTGCTTAAATTTCACTGGCCAGAATTCAGGCACATGTCCCACCCAACTACAAAAGGAGGGTGCGCTGGGAAATGTGGTCTAGCTGCCTGTCCAGCAAGGAAAACACAGATATAGGTGGTACCAGTAGTTTCTTCCACACTGCCTAACGAGGCACATAATAAGTTGACCATAATGCAAATGTAGATGATTAGGAGATTTTTTTTTTTTTAAAGAATATAATCGTCTAAAGAAAACCTAGGGGTGTGTGTGTGTGTGTGTGTGTGTGTGTGTGTATACATATATATATATATATACATATATATATATATATACACATTTTGTTTTTGAGATGGAGTTTCACTCTTATTGCCCAGGCTGGAGTGCAATGGCACGATCTTGGCTCACCACAACCTCTGCCTCCCAGGTTCAAGTAATTCTCCTGCCTCAGTCTCCCGAGTAGCTGGGATTACAGGCATGTGCCACCATGCCCGGCTAATTTTGCATTTTTAGTAGAGAAAGGATTTCTCCATGTTGGTCAGGTCAGTCTTGCACTCCCGACCTCAGGTGATTCACCTGCCTCGGTCTCCCAAAGTGCTAGGATTATAGCTGTGAGCCACTGCCCGGCCCAAATCTAGGTACATTTAACCAAAGACCTGAAATGAGTTGATTTGTTTTCTTTTCTCTTTTTGTTTTTGGCAGGGTCTCACTCTGTTGCCCAGGCTGGAGTACAGTGGTGCGATCTTGGCTCACTGCAGCTTCAACCTCCTGGACTCAAGCCATGGTCCTCCTGGGCTCAGGTCATGATCCTCCTACTCCTCTTGTGAATGACACAGCTTGGTCAGTTCTCCTGGAGCTATAGCAACAGGATGCCCCCTCTCCTGCTTGTTACATTCAGTTAGGGGGATTTCACAACAGAGACTTCAGGCCTTAACTTTTAAATATTTAGCGAGAAATCTCTGAGTTTACCCCTCCTACAATGAGCATGTTTGTATGTCGTCCTTTATATTCTTGTCCAATAATTTCCTCAAAATAAATCTTTGGATTAAATTGCATGTACTTTTCCCCCAGAGCATTTGAATATGAATTGCCAAACAATCTGGAAATGTGTGCCAAACTATACTCCCACTCTCTGTGGTGTATTGTTCTGTATAAGTATTGGTTTCCTAATGTTCTTCTCAACAATCATGTTGATCTTTAATCTTCATTTAACCAATTCTAATCTGATGTATTAAAATAGTATTTCTGGCCAGGCATGGTGGCTCATGCGTATAATCCCAGCACTTTAAGAGGCTGAGGTGGGTAGATCACCTGAACTCAGGAGTTTGAGACCAGCCTGGGCAACATGGCAAAACCTTGTCTCTACAAAAAAATTATTTCTTTGATTATAGTTTATGCAAGCTGTATAAAAATACATTTTGGAAACATTTAAATCAGGAAAATACCAATTTTTTTGTGTAGTACAAAAAAGCAAATACTGTTTTGAAATATTATTTGAACTTGGCTAATAGGATGAAAGTTAATTTGTATAGCTGATCTCCAGAACTAACTCAAAGGGCAAGGCTAAGTAAGCACATGCTGGCATTGGCCTTTGGATATTTACAACACTGGGTAGCCAACTCCTTTAGTACACTACCCTAAAAAAAAGTAGGTTACCACTGAATAAACAGACTACAGATGCCTGGGTGCCTCATTCTTTTTAAAAACTCTGCCTTCAGATACTTATTCCTATTCCCAGACTACGACAATCTATACAAATGACTTTCATGTAGCAGAGTAATTATGTGTTAACATTCTCTGAAACCAGACAAATTGGCATTTTTCATATTCTTAATCTGACGTTAAATTATAAGTGTAACAGAGAAAATAGCTTCCCTCATATAAAATTCCTTCCTCAATTATGACTCTGCTGCTGTCATCCTTGCTGGGAGTGCGACATCACTTGGGAAGAGGGCTTTTCTTAGTGTGAATTCTAGACGCTACATGCCAAGTAGATATGGCTATTTAGGTTTGTTTTACTTTTATACCATATAGAAGCTCTTTCATGACAAAGAAGATTTTTATACTTTCTAGATATAACGTTAATCATATTAATACTGTCATTTAAGATATTACAGGGGAAAAAGCAAATTTTAGATTGAATATTTTCAAATATTTTAGAACTATAATGCTTACACCTAAGGAAGTATCTAGTCCAATTCCTCTCTTTTTAGACAAGGAAAACAGATTGAATGATTTTCTGTCACTTAACTTTTGAAACAAGCTGTTTTAGCTTGGTGATTCCAAAATAAAGTTTCAGATGATCTTGCAGTGCCTACAACACAGAAAGCTCTTACCAACGTATATCCTATCTCCCATGCTGTCAGTGGCCTTCAATTTCCCTAGACCTCATTTATGCCATGAATACTAGCATGACTTTTATCCATGGAACAGGAGGAATTAGTCAAGCTCACGTGTGCTATGCCTTTTAACTTCCTTTATTGTCTGCCTCTGGATTCCTCTGATCCAGTTTTCTTTCCTAAGGCTTTGACTCTAAGCTTGGAACTGAATTTGGACAAAAATGTGTCTCAGGGGATTACATGGACTCTTTATCATCAGCCAAATGCTAAGGCAAAGCTGTGGAATTGAGTCCTCCTCCAACATGAGAGAGAAAAGGATGTCTTGTGACACACCCAGATAACTGGTGGCTAGAATTACGCTTGCTAAGATTCGGGTGCATGGGGCTTGGCTTTGGTTAGCTACCTTGGTCTCACTTTCCCAAAAAGGAAACCTCTGTATTATGGGCACCCTATTTATTCCCATCACTTGGCAGAATTTGCAGTATAATTGTTCAGAACTAGAATATTGATCCAGATTTTTACATTACCCATCCCTTTTGTTCCTTCTGAGCTGCAGTCAGAGATTGCTGGTTGGTCCACAGGAATAAGCAGGGTTAGATTAAAATGTAGGCAAAAACTTAATAACAACTAATGCGTATAGAATTTAATGACAAATGTATGATAAACCCTGAAACACAATTTCTTTCTCTCCAGTCCTCAATTTTGTTAAAAACAAATCATAATGGGACTGAGTTGTTTGTAAAATAAACTTTAGTCTTATACTTGGCCTGATCATTTGCATAAAGTGCAGCAAGAATAATTATTTCTACATAGGCTTTTAAAATTGGCTTTCGTGGAACTCTATTCTGCAAAGAATCTCAGATAGGACTTTCTAAAGCCGAGCCCAGGCATGAGTTTGTACCCTCAAATACCTGTGAGTTGGGTAAACTTCTCTCTTCTTGAGGTCCCAAGAACATGGAGATCCTGGGCCTGTTAGAAAGTGACATTCTTTTTTTTTTTTTTTTTTTTTTTCCATTGAGACAGAGTCTTGCTCTGGAGTGTAGTGGCATGGTCCTGGCTCACTGCAACATCTGCCTCCTGGGTTCAAGCAATTCTCGTGCCTCAGCCTCCTGAGTAGCTGGGACTGCAGGTGTGCACTACCATGCCCAGCTAGTTTTTGTGTGTTTTAGAAGAGACAGAGTTTCTGCATGCTGGCCAGGCTAGTCTCAAACTCCTGGTCTCAAGTGATCCACTCGCCTCGGCCTCCCAAAGTGTTGGGATTACAGGCATGAGCCACCGTGCTCAACCAGAAAGTGACATTCTTTCCTCACTCATTCTTTATTTGCAGATTAGGAACCCTGTCTACACAGGGACTGTGTAGAGAAGTCCAGTTTTCCCAAGGGAATTTTACTGGCTCTGCAAGTCGAGCTTGACTCCTTAAAAGGAAACATACCCTTCCAGTCAATATTTTGGTAAAAAAATCAGTTTCTCCAGTTGTGTCCTGTTGCAAAAGGAAATGAATTTTTATTATGCTGATGCAAACAACTATATTGTCATAAGTTAAGAATACTAATAGCTAGTTTCCAAATTCTGGAGAAGCCAGGCAGAGAGAAACAAATATGCTCCAAATTTTGTTCTCAGGAATATACCTTACTCAATTATTAAGGGCCATAAATAGCTCAAAATCAGTTTCTTTGACTCTGAATAACAAAACAAGGATCAGCAATGTTCCAAGCAAAAGTCGAAAAACATTACTTCAGTTTTCTATTAGTTCAGTCCATTCTGTTAACTCTTGTTCTGTTTGATATTTGTGAACATTTCAGCTTTTCATGAGTCCTGTACCTTTTTCCTTTATTCCAATGTTATAATCTCCAAAGTTATCAGAAACCTGCATTTGAGAGCACCTGTCAAACTCCTATAGCTGATTATAAACCAACTTTTGAAAATAATCAAAACAAAACAACAATTGTCTGTGAATAACAAACTGTCCAGGGTAGTTACAGTTGGAAACATGATTGACAAAGAAATTTGGTTACCTCCATGGTTTGCAATAACTTAACATAAAAACTTCATTATGATTGATAGCATATAATCACCTTTTCTCATGTGCCCATACGGGTCATGACAATAATGCAAGATTTTCTGCTTTTTAGTTAAGCTACAATCTGGGTTCTTGTGTCACGACCAGGAAAACTTAGGCACATGGATACATTGAAAGGTGAGTACGGTGTACGGTGGTATCTATTTATTTATTTATATTTTTTGAGAGGGAGTTTCACTCTTGTTCGCTCTTGTTCATTGTACCCCAAGCTGGAGTGCAATGGCGCAATCTCAGCTCTCTGCACCTTCCACCTCCCAGGTTCAAGCAATTCTCTTGCCCCAGCCTCCCGAGTTGGTGGGATTACAGGCATGCACCATCACGCCCAGCTAATTTTGTATTTTTAGTAGAGACAAAGTTTCTCCATGTTGGTCAGGGTGGTCTTGAACTCCTGACCTCAGGTGATCTGCCTGCCTAGACCTCCCAAAGTGTTGGGATTACAGGCGTGAGCCACCGTCCCCAGGGGAGACTGGAATTTATTAAAATAAAGCTCCCAGTGAAAAAAGGGTGTCCTGGCAATAGGTTCC
This sequence comes from Macaca fascicularis, assembly GCF_037993035.2. Classification (NCBI taxonomy): domain Eukaryota; kingdom Metazoa; phylum Chordata; class Mammalia; order Primates; family Cercopithecidae; genus Macaca; species Macaca fascicularis. The sequence goes on along the minus strand of NC_088382.1, from coordinate 73,028,022 downwards.
CACCTCACAAATTGAATACCAGGCCACCACACATGAGCTGAAGAGGCTAGGCTCCTCTCCCCTGCATAAGGTGTGAATTCCTGGTGGCTCCACCCCATTATCCCAGTGTGCAGGTAGACTACTGGTCTGAGCTACTCCACATTTATTTATTTTCCTTAATGCACATAACACATGTTCCTTAACACAAGGGACAGAATTTTTCACCATGGGCATGTTTGAGCAAGTTCCCTGTGCACAATGACCTGGGTGGCATTTGGCTGTCTCCTCTCTCTATCACATGTTTTTCCATACAATTATCATCCCCTGTGGCATCAAAATTCAGAATTTGTTAAAAGAATCCATGAAAGGACTAAGCCCCATTGGTTATGAACTCTAAGCCAGCTTTGCAATTAAATAAAACTACCATATTTTGACTTTGGGAATGTTGAGCACTGCATCCGATTCATCAACTCCCCCACCTATTTCCCATGACCATTGATTTATACCCATGACCTGCTGGTTGGCAAGGATTAAAAGATTGTACCAGTTAAAGCCTCTATGGAAAACAACATGTGAGTTCCTCAAAAAGTTAAGCAGAGAACTACTGCAGTACCCAGAAAGTCTACTCCTGGGTATATATCCAGAGAAACTGAACGTAAAGACTAAAACAGGTATTTGTATACAAATGCTCATAACAGTGCTATTCACAATCACCAAAAGAAGAAGCAACCCAAGGATCCATGGACAGATGAATGGATCAAGAAAATGTGCTGTATACATAAAATGAACTATTATTCGGCCATAAAGGGGATGTAATTTGATATATACTACCACATGGATGGCCCTTGAAAACATTATGTTAAGTAAAATAGGTCAGGCAGAGAAAAACAAATATGGAACCATTCCATGGATTTTTATTGCACTGATGCAAACAACTATATTGCCATGAGTTAAGAATACTCACAACTAGTTTCCAAATTCTGGAGAAGCCAGGCAGAGACAGAGAAACAAATATGCTCCAAATTTTGTTCACAGGTGTATTACAGTGTATTATACCTTACTCAATTATTAAAGTCCATAAAAAAATCAAAATTAGTTTCTTTGATTCTGAGAAATGAAACAAGGATCATTAATGTTCCAAGCAAAAGTAAAAAAAATATTACTTCAGTTTTCTATTAGAAAGCTTTAGCTTTCTATTACATAGGATACATATAACAGGCAAATTTATAGAGACGGAAAGTAGAATAGAGGTTACCAGAAGCTGGGGGAGTAGGAGGAGGGGAATTATTGGTTAATGGGTACAGAGGATTGTTGAGAATGATGAAAACGTATGTACAGATAGTGGTGAATAATTTGGGAATGAATATGTTAAACTGAACTTGATTACTTAATTGCGTACTTACAAGAGATTAAAATGATAAATATCATGTTACGTCTATTTTACCACCAAAAAAATATTGCGTCATTATTTTATCTCTGATTTTGCTTCCATGTCACAATTTGAAGCCAGAGGTCAAGGAAACCCACTGAGGAAGCCAATAAAGGCCAGCTTTGTGGCACACAGAGAATTGTGGGAAAGAAGAGTCGGTGTACCTGGAGTGGAAATGGAAACTATTCAGCACACTTGTCTGTTACATTATTATATGTTAATTGGGTCTGGTGAGCAGGATATAGCCAACAAATGAGGTGCTTTAGTAAGATGGCACATGCCAGAGGACAGAAATGGGCCTCATATTAGTTCAGGTGCTGCCATGTCAGTGAGGAAAGAGGCACATCGGATTGGCCCCTTGGATGTTAGAAGCAACATGTTACCACACCGGAGCTTGCTGCTCCAGACTACTTGGCATCCAGCTGTCAGGCTGTCAGTGTTGTATGGGGCATGAAGTAAGAAAAGGCTTTGCAGTAGGTTCAAGCTGTAGCACCAGCTGCCCTGCCATTTGAGTCTTATGACCCACCCAATGGTGTTGGAAATGACTATGGCAGACAGAGGGGCCTCATTAGGAGAATCACAGTGCATACTTCTAGCATTTTTTAGTAAGGGCATGCCCTGTTCTGCTCACAACACTTCTTCATTCAAACAGAGCTCCTGGCTTGCTATTGGGCTCTGGCAGAGACTGGAGGTCTGACCGTGGAACACCAAGTACTTATCTAACCTGAATTGTTCATCATCAATTTTTTATTACCTGATCTAATGAATCATAAAATTGAATGTTTGCAGCAGTATTTTGTTGTAAAATGGAAAGAATATATACAAAGCAGGGCTCTAGCAGGTAAGGAAGCATAGAAAAATTTCATAAGTATGCAGCCCAAATTTTCGTGGTACCTCACCCTACTGCTTTGCCATCTCTCCCGTAACTCCCAGCTATGGTGTTATGAAGAATTCCTATAATTAGTTAATAGAGGAGGAAAAGCATGGTCCAGCTTATGAATGGGCCAACACCATAAAGGCACAAACTGGATGTAAACAACTACTTCATGACACGTTCATTCAGGTTATCCCTGAAAGATGATGGTAAAGGGAAACTTTCCCAGTGGGCAGAACTTCAGGTACATCTGGCTGTCTGCTTCATGTTGTAGGAGAAAAGGCCTGAAATACATATCTACTCTGTTTTATGTACAGTGGCTAATGGGTTGTTGGGATAACAGATTTGGAAACAACAATATTAAATATCTGACAATCAGGCAGATGGGTGGAAATGTGTGGATGTATCTCCTGAGATGGGCACAGGCTTCAAATATAAATACCCTTTGGAGACGAGGATTTCTGATGGAAAGGTGATGATAAAAGGTTACTAAAGGTCTCCACTGCAGAGGAGTCTCTCAGTAATCAAGAGGATAAGGCAACCCATCCTGTGTGTGATCCTTTTAATTGCCAGGCACCCTATTGTCAATTTAATGGGTTCCATTACAAGGTGGCAATTACATGATGGCAGAAATGTGCGCTATATACGTAACTCAAAATCCTGACTTCCCTTCACTAAGTCTGAACTGGTTCTTTCCCAATTTGACATCGATGTAATGAGCCCCAATATGGCACCATTCCCTGGGGAGACAATTCAGTGGCTGACCTGTTGATTACACGGAACCCACTTACATAAAGGAGAGGCAGTAATATGTTCTCATAGAAAAGTTACACATTTCACTTATAAATTGGCTTTCCTCACCAAAGTAGCTTCAGAAACACCATTGTGGGTAGACTTACAGATGTCTTGTCGTCACCGTAGTATCGCACACATAATTGCTTCAGACTGAGAATTTATTTTATGGCATAGTAGACATAGTGAAGAGCTCATTCCAACAGAATTCACTGGGTTTGCCAGCCTCCTTACCACCTAGACACAGTTGATTGACTTAGAATCAACTAAAGATTGACAAAGAACCAAGCAAGACTCAATTATGGTGCTACCTGAGAGAAAGCATCCTGCAAGATTTATAATTTGCGTTAGAGGATATCGATATACCTTAAACACATGGCCAATATTTGGTGCAGAAACACTATTGCATAAGACAAGGGTCAGGAAACAATAGATAAAAGTGACTATGTGTCTCTTACTATTACATCTAATAACCTACTTACTAAGTTTGTTTACTGTACCAAAAAGCTTTGATTCAGAAAATTTAAAGGTCTTAGTGCCCAAGAGAATTATTTGATTAGAGAATACAATTATGGTTGTAATAAATTAGAAACTGAAACTGTCACATAGCCATTTACAACTTCTCTTACTATTGAATTGACCTTCAGAAAAGGGGAGTCATAGTGCTAGCCAAATTCTAGCCCCTGCTGGGATTTTCATGAAGAGACTTTTCATGATCTGAATTACTAAGGAGAAATTGGGTTTCAGCTATAGAAGAGGGGTAAGAAAGACCATATTTCCACCCGAAGGAATTCACCCAAGAGTTCTATGTTATGTGGTAATAATTAAGAAAAACTACATTAACTCAACAAAGTTAGGGGCACCAAGGACTCAGAGCTTATGAAACAAAGGTTTGGGTTATCCCATCAGATAGATTCTGTCCCACTGGTAGAGAATATGAGAACCATGAATAAAAACTGAATGAGATTCTTCTCTCCTCTTGTTTTAATGGTTTTGAGAGCTTGACTTGTGACCAAGTGGGAGCACTGTCATTCTGAGTGTGATTTTCACGTCATGTCCAGTAGCCCTGTCTGAAAAGTCTGGAACCCAAGACACACACAATTTTAAGCAAAACACTTTTTGTTCCAAATGTGTCAAGCTCTCAGGAGAGTTTGTCTTAATAAAAAGTTCCATCCATAAGAGGCTTTTGTCTTCTCACCGTTGTTGCCTGGTTAGTTCTGGCAATATGCAATCCCAGGAGAAGCTACCTAGTGTCATGGATTAACAGGTCTGTTAACAATATCCCAGATCTGTGGGATATTGGCAGCACTGTATGCACAAACGCTATGTTTTTTTTTTTCTTCCCTGAGACTTCAGCAGAACAAGCACCATTCATAGCCATCTGTGGCAACAAGTATTTTACTATCTCAGCCTATTCCTCGGAGTAAATTCTCTCTCTCTTTCTCTCTCTCTCTCTCTCTCTCTCTCTCTCTCTCTCTCTCAGATAATCATTGAGATTGCCTTTTCTATGCTCTCTCCAAGAAACTTCTCTTGCTTATATGGTGAAAGCTTATTCTAAATCTGGAAAAATACCTCCTGGGGTTTTCATGAAGAGACTTATTGGACTGAGTCCCAACAAGGATAAGTACACCACTGGAAAGTTGTACTTCTAAAAAGGTACTTTTGGGGGTACTCTTTTGTTACTGATCCTTTTCCCTTCCAACAACAGGTTTTGATTGCCGGTCTTCTTCCGTCTCTGAGAGCACACGAGGCTTTTGGATCTTTGTAGGTAGATGGTCAGCTGAGAAGCTGAGACCCTAGAGAATATGGCTGTACAGAAACGTGGGTTATTCCCTGTTTGAGGCTAGTAAAACTTTCCTTTCTTTGAGCCATCTTTGTTGTAGTCCTGCATCTTGTGAGAATTGCTTTGCAACCCTTTGGAGCTGTCTAGGGCATCCTTAGTTTCAGTAATAACCTTGGTTAAGGCTTATTGATTTTAGTGAGTCACTTGGAAAGATACTTTTGGTTTAACAGAAAAAAAAAGTTCAAAAGCCAGGAATATTGGCTGGTTGTGCTGGTGGAAATCTGATAAGAAATTTGAAAACTTTTTTTTTTTAAAGAACTCTAAGGTCAGAAGCCAGCTTAGCTGAAAGCTGATAACAAGTTATGAATTTTTTTTTTTTTTTTTTTTTTTTTTTTGAGACAGAGTGTCGCTCTGCCGCCCAGGCTGGAGTGCAGTGGCATGATCTCGGCTCACTGCAAGCTCTGCCTCCCGGGTTCACCCCATTCTTCTGCCTCAGCCTCATGAGTAACTGGGACTACAGGTGCCCGCCACCACGCCCGGCTAATTTTTTTTATTTTCCGGTAGAGACGGGGTTTCATCGTGTTAGCCAGGATGGTCTCTATCTCCTGACCTCGTGACCCGCCCGCCTCAGTCTCCCAAAGTGCTGGGATTACAGGCGTGAGCTACCGCGCCCGGCCAACAAGTTATGATTTTTATTTTTAAAGGTCTTTCTACTTTTTCTCTTTTGGACCCTGTTCCTGGAAAGTTTTTTCAGTCGACTGAAATCATTTTTAATAAGGTGTTACTCTCAGAGGGGTTGGTCCCTCTGTTTGCTTCCCTTCTTGTTGGCATGTTTTTTTAATGAGAAAAATGCAAAACTTCATTCGCCTTTGGAAAGCTTAAAATCTCTCCCAATTGACTCCTCTAAGACTTGTTTTTCCATTTACTTCCACTTTGGCTCCTCCTTCCTTTTGCCACATAAAGAAATCTAGAGATTTCTAGCCACCCTGAGACCCCTTGAGGAACCCAGAGAAAGGTGCCACACACCTCCTCTTTAAGGTCTTTTGTCTTCCTCATGGAGTCGCAAGAGTTATGGACAGGTTTTTCTCAGGTCTAAAACTCTGCTTTCTTTTGCATTGAGTTCCATGACCTCTCCTGTCTTCCCCTCCTCTCCCCTCCCCTCCCCTCCCTCCCTCTCTCTCTTCCCTCCCTCACTTCCTTCCCTCCTTCCTTCCCTTCCTTCCCTCCCTTCCTCCTTTCCTCTCCTCTCCTCTCCTCTCCTCTCCTCTCCTCTCCTCTCCTCTCCTCTCCTCTCCTCTCCTCTCCTCTCCCCTCTCCCCCTCCCCTCCTCTCCTTTCCTTTCCTATTTTACTTTAAGTTCTGGGATACTTACGTGGATTGTGCAGATTTGTTACCTAGGTATACATGTGCCATGGTGGTTTGCTGCACCTATCAACCCGTCATCTAGGTTTTAAGCCCCACATGCATTAGATATTTGTCCTAATGCTATCCCTCCCCTTGCCCCCCAACCCCCAAAAGGCCCCAGTGTGTGTGTTCTCCTCTCCATGTCCATGTGTTCTCATTGCTCAACTCCCACTTATGAGTGAGAACATGCAATGTTCAGTTTTCTATTCCTGTGTTAGTATGCTGAGGATGATGGCTTCCAGCTTCATCCATGTGCCTACAAAGGACAGGATCTCATTCTTTTTTATGACTGCATATATTCCAAGGTGTGTATATGTACCACATTTTCTTTATCCAGTCTATCATTGATGGGCATTTGGCTTGGTTCCAAGTCTGTGCTATTGTAAATAGTGCTTCAGTGGACATATGTGTGCATGTGTCTTTAGAGTGGAATGATTTATATTCCTTTGGGTATACACCCAGTAATGAGATTGCTGAGTCAAAAGGTATTCTGGTTCTAGATCCTTGAGGAATTGCCACACTGTCTTCCACAATGGTTTAACTAATTTTCAATCTCACTAACAGTGTAAAAGCATTCCTATTTCTCTACAGCCTCACCAGCATCTATTGTTTCCTGACTTTTTAATAATCGCCATTCTGACTGGCATTAGATGGTTCTTTATTGTGGGTTTGATTTGCATTTCTCTGCTGATCAGGGATGATGAGCTTTTTTTCATATGTTTGTTGGTGCATAAATGTTTTCTTTTGAGAAGCGTCCTTTGCCCACTTTTTGATGGGGTTGTTTTCCTTGTAAATTTGTTTAAGTTCCTTGCAGATTCTGAATATTAGACCTTTGTCAAATGGGTAGATTGAAAAAATTTTCTCCCATTCTGTAGGTTGCCTGTTCATTCTGACGATAGTTTCTTTTGCTGTGCTGAAGCTTTTTAGTTTAATTAGATCCTGTTTGTCAGTTTTGGCTTTTGTTGCAATTGCTTTTTGTGTTTTAGTCATGAAGTCTTTGCCCGTGCCTATGTCCTGAATGTTATTGCCTAGGCTTTCTTCTAGGATTTTTATGGTTTTGGGTTTTACATTTAAGCCTTTAATACATCTTGAGTTCCATGATCTTTTTGGCTTTAGGGGGTACCAGGGATTACTGTGTTTTGTGAGAAAGCACTTAGCCACTGTGTGTGCAATAGCTACCAGGTCACTGGCAAGGGCAGCAGTTTTGGAGACGTCTGAGAGCAGTTGCAGTAAATGGTTATTACTGCAGTGGGCTGTTCATTTCTTTGTGCATTTAGAGGGGGAAAAAGAACAATTTAAACACTTTGAGGCTGTGGAAACATTTGCCTTCAAGGGCAGTAAGATTCCCATTGGAGACAGGTTGATTAGAGAGTGAGCTGATTGATGTTGGGTCACCCACTAGCATCAGGAGAATATCTTTTGAGATGTACCATGGAAGCATTGCATGGTCCATTCTCAAAGCATTTTCCTCTTTTGTGAGGATCTACACTGGGAACAACATAGATATTATATACCTTTTCATGTGATGCACCTCATGAAACATTCTTGCCAAAGTAAGATTGAATCTAAATCTAACCAATCCTCTAGATCTAACTATTCTTTACCAGAAATGCAGAGGAAAGAAAAACAATGTAATGATGCCAATAAGAAGCAATCAGAAAAATCCGGAAGATGGTAAATGCTAAACAAAATTGACCTGGTTATGCAGACAAATTAATAGCATTTAAAAAAGAGGGAGGCTATTCTTGACACTTACACACAGCAACCAAATGCAATGTATGAACTGTATATGGATCCTAATGTGAAGAACTTAAACAAAATATCTTTGAGATAATCAGGGAATTTTGAATATAGACTGGGTACTAGATAATACTGGGGAATTGTTGCTAATTTTTTAAGTGTGAAAAATGGTATTGTGGTGATGTAAAAAGTTTATTTTGTGGTATTTACAAGAGTGTGATATTTAAAATAGTGTAATATGTGGGTATGTCTTTAAAATATTTCAGCTTATTAAAAAGTACGGGAGGTGGATAAAACAAGATTGGCAAAATATCATTGATTACTGAAGCAGGCTGTACATTGGTATTCATTACTATTATTTTTACATATGTTTGAAATGTTCTATGGTAAATATTATTTTATAAATCTTACATAGAGTTTTCCAAGTGATGTGGGGTAATATTTGTGCTTCAGTGGAAAATTATGCATTACATAGACTCTAGATGGCACCTCCTGCATTATTTGATTCTCATTCTATTGAAGCTATTTTACAATTCTATGAACTGTAGATAACTGATAGCAATGGTAAATAATTCTTGTCTAATAACATGCTAATTCTGTCATACCTGGAGGAGTTTTGATTGACCTCTGTCCCTCACTGTGAAAGCAGTTAGTTTTGCCTCCATTTGCACATCCCTTTCAACATCCTTTACTCCATGTAAATGTGTGCTTTTTTTTTTACTTCTTCGAACTTGCAATAACGTGTCTACTTTCCTCCTTACCAGTTGAATAAAATCTTTAACACATGTTCACTTTTATATATGTGTATGTGTCATAATTTTATCTTTTTTGAAAAGTTATCTTTCAACAGAGAAAAATATTTGTCTTTTCTCTGAAGCTGAAAGTAAAATAAATCAGTATACTTATGAATTATTATGTTAATAAATAACTACATGTTAAGTGATTTCAGAGTAAATTGTAAGGTAGCTACAAAAGTCAACGAACTTTTCCTTCCAGTTTTGTTTTTATTTCCTCATACCATTAGTTCCAGAAACCCCTTTGGAATCTTTCAGCCAGAGGCCTGGATGCATTTTCGGTAAACACAAGAGCTCACCAGACAAAAATATGAGCATAGAAAATCTGAAAACACTTCAAAACAAAAATTGAGTAATGTCTCTTGAAAGCTTGTGCCAAGAAATCTAAAATTTTTATACAAACGCAAAATAACATTGTTGAAAGACAGAAGCAAGATCTGTATAATTTACCCCCAAAGTAATCAAATTTTAGTGTAAAATTGTCGCCTTATATGTCTGCCCCATCAATTCTTCAATGTTTTTCTCTCTTTCCCATAGTGGTGCAATCTTTTCTACCACTGGACTAACCACTGATATTGGCATTGCTTCCCACTTGAGTTACAGACATCCGCTGCTTCCTCTGCCACCTCTTAGGTATTCAGGGGCCACCTCTCGCCACCATCTGGGCTCCACGTAAGCTTCATTTTCACTGAGTTTAATGGCAATCAATCAATCAATCAATCTTATTGATTTCTTAGAAGAGTTTCACAGATGCAGAAATAACAGATTTATCAGTTCTAAAAAGGGATACTAAGCCGGGCACAGTGGCTCACGCCTGAAATCCCAGCACTTTGGGAGGCTGAGGCGGGCTGATCACAAGGTCAAGAGATTGAGACCATCCTGGCCAACATGGTGAAACCCCATCTCTACTAAAAATACACAAATTAGCTAGGCATGGCAGCGCCCACCTGTAGTTCCAGCTACTCAGGAGGCTGAGGTAGGAGAATCGATTGAACCTGGCGGGCAGAGGTTGCAGTGAATTGAGACTGCGCCACTGCACTCCAGCCTGGCGACAGAGCAAGACTCCGTCTCAAAAATAAAAAAAAAAGGAAACTAAAATGAAGGAAACCAAAGATATGCCATTCACAATATACTCCTTTGGTCTATTTTGAGATGGCTATTCAGAGGGACTGCCAACACAAGAATAGCCCTGAAAAGCTGTCTTTTATGGGGGAGATTTGTATCTGCAGAGAAAATCCATATAGGTAAAATAAACATCCAAGCTTTCTCTGTGGCTTCCCTTCTCTGGATCTAGGAAAGATTAACTTTTGGGAAAAAGGGACTAAAAGTTGGACACCTTAAAGGTTTGCTAAGGAAACTGCTACCACAGGCTCCTGTCTTATTCTTTCTGAGAGCTCTTCCCTGGAGGATTTTATCTGCAAAACTAGATAAGCTCTATGCCATGCTTTCCTCCCTCACTTTCCCATAACCAGTGTCTCCATCTCTCCCCGAGAAGCCCCAAGCCCCTGTTCTTTTTGTAACCTCAGGATGGTATAAAACTTCATTACCTGGCCCCTTCTATAAGTCTCATACTTTGTGTATGACTCCCTTGTTTACACACGTTAATATACGTGTGTGCCTTTTTCCCGTTAGTCTGTCTACTGTCAGTTTGTTTTATAGACTAAAATCATGGAACTTTCAGAGAGGAAGAAACATTCTCTTTGCACCTTCAACAGCTATCGCTAGATAATGTCCCCGATCTCTCACTGAACTTTCTGCCCAATTTCAAAAAAGCAGATGCTAATTGCTAAAAACAAGTAGGAGAGTGCGTTGAAAAAAATCTTCTTGAAGGGAGGAAAACACGCTCTATAGGCCCTGTCTTATTAATTTACTTTTAGACACTTAAAACTTCTAGAAAAGAAAGACTACCATTGTCTTTTAATTCTTCGGAGCTTCCAGAAAGGCCTTGCACAGGCAGCCCCTCTTGACTAGTACTTTCTTCTTTCCCTTTCTCTCCTTTGGCTGGCAAACGTTCCCAGTACATTCACTGAGGCCATGCAAACAGCCCCTTTGTGAGGCCTTTCCAGATCTCCTAGGGAGTGTTGGTAGCGTTCCTCTGTGTTCTCACACCATGGTCTCCAAACCTGTTTTGTGCACTTGTCACATTGACTCGTAAACCTTTGCTCCAATAGCTCGGTCTCACTGAGTATAAGCCAAAGCTAGGAATCTTTTGTCCCCAAGTATAGTTGCTTTCTGATTGGATTGGGATTATTTACTCTAATGCTTCCCATCTCCCTCAGAATAGAAGCCAAAGCCCACAGCCCTCCAGTCCCAGATACCCCTGGGCCAGCTCGCTCACCTCACTCAGGTGTTTATTCCAGCATCACTATAGGTGCTGCCCACGTTTTGGCTTTGTTTCCCTATAGCATTGACTGCCATTTCTTATATCACATTATTTACTGATTTATCTTGTTTATCATCCATTCCCTCCCCCCAAAGAATGAAAACTCCTTGAAAGCAAGAGTTGTGTCTATTTTGTTCACAGGAGCAGCCTCAGTACCTAGAACAGGGTCATGCAATCACTCTTTCTTTAATGAAATGGCAGTCTCTTTCTCCACCCTCTGAGCTCCTTAAAAGCAAAGATTTGGTTTGTTTTTTTCCAAGTCCAGCATTTAACTGAAGCATAGTATGCATTTAATAAGAAACGGTTTCATGGATTCTCTCTCGGGAAGACACGTCAATTGTAGGCTAGTTCCAATACGGAGAAATCAAGAAAAGGACAATGAAACAGCCTTTCAAGTTTCCACATTATTTTCCTACTTCATCTTCATTCCCCAGGCTTTCATAGACACAATCATATAACAGCTTTGGACTGTCTATTTTAGCGAGTACAGATGCTTAAAATTTAGTGGTGGTGGAGTGTAACAGAGTAAGTTTATGGTGCTAAAAATATTTGGAGGCCAGTCATTGTGGCTCATGCCTGTAATACGAAAACTTTGGGAGGCCCAGGCAGGAGGATCACTTGAGCCCAGGAGTTGGAGGCTGCTGTGAGCCTTGATCAGACTGCTGCACTCCAGCCTGGGTGACAGTGAGATCCTGTCTCTAAATAAGTAAATAATAAATTAATAAAACATATAAATATATAAATATTGGTGGGGAAGGCGGGCAGGGCACGAGCTAGTCACTTATTTGTGTCAGAAACAGGGGCCGGTGCCAGGATTAGAGAAGTTTTCCCGAATCGGGAGGAAGGGAGAAAAGCGGTGAGGCAGCTAAGGAGGCATTGTAGAATGCGTGTTTTAGAATGCATGCTGTAATCCAGTGCGAGGCGAGGGGTCAGCAGTCTGGAATCTGATGGAAAGAGGCCGGAGAGAGCTAGGTAGCGCGTCCGCCACGGGCCATTAAAGGCTCGTTCTAAGGCTCCTTTCAGCTCCAAGACTGTAAGAAGGATGGAAGAATGGAAGCAAGAGAGAGGGAGGAAGGAAAAAGAAAAAAAAAAGGTTCTCTAGTAGATTGTAAAAAACATCCCAACTAACTTTGACATCGTTCCCTCGGTGTTGAGCACCAGTGGTTTCCCTCGCTGGGAAAAAGCTGGGATTCCTAACTAAAGCTGCTAAACGGGTGGTTAGCATCCGTGGGGACACTATGCGGTTTCCTTTAAGAGGCAGCTCTCCTCGGCACGGGTCGGGCGTGCGAGGCCGGAGGCCGCCCTGCCAGGCTGGAGGGTGGTTGTGGGTTGGGCAGCGGCCGCAGAGGCGGGGCCGAGGGTGGCGCGGGGCGCGCGCTTTTCCCGGGTGCTCGGGTAGCTGCGGCCGCAGCGGCGGCGGCGGGCATGGCAGAGGCGCGGTCCCAGCCCTGGAGGGGGCCGCAGCTCAACGCGCTACCGGACCACTCGCCGTTGCTGCAGCCGGGCCTGGCGGAGCTGCGGCGCCGGGCCCGGGAAGCTGGCGTCCCGCTCGCGCCGCTGCCGCTCACCGACTCCTTCCTGCTGCGGTTCCTGCGCGCCCGGGATTTCGATCTGGACCTGGCCTGGAGGGTAAGCGTGCGTGCCCCGGGCGCTCGGCAGTGCGCACCTCACCCGCCCAGTCCCCTGTCCCACGACCCCGGATCCCCGACCCGTGCCGAAGCCCAAGGTGCAGGCAGGACCCTGGCAGGTAATGCGCCGGTAACCACCTGGCGTGGGCGCTGAGGCTGTAGGTGTTACGAGAATCCCGCGCTGGTCCTTCCAGTTTCTCTGGGTCATGGAAACGAGAAACTTAGAAAGTGTTGGAGCGGTGGGATAATGGCCCATTTGATCTCAAGCCTGGGGAACGCCTGCGCTAGATGAGTCTCCTGAACCTACAAAGTTTGGGGGAAATGCCTTCCTCTCTCTGTAGGAAAGCTTGTGGTACAAAACAAAGTAACAGCTTAGAAGTTCGAAGCTCAGATTTATCACACGTGACCAGATTAACTACGTGTAGCGGGGAAAATGAAATTGCTGGTAAAACTGAAGTTCTGAAGCCATATAGTAGCAACATAGTATTATTACTAGTAACACTTAAGTGTCAAGACAGTAAAACAACCCAGTATACTTCGAGTCTGGGTTGTAGCCGGGCAGTTCCTTTGTGTTTCCGGTTTGTTACAGCTCATTGAAAGAAGAGGTGATGGAAAGATAAGGATTAGAAAGAGGGATGCGATCTTGAGTTCTATCACTTTAGGTTCAGCATCCTTATCTGTTAAATAATGATGGAAATGCCTGTCTCATTGATTGTGAAGATTGAACATTAACCAGTTTAACAGAACAAGCTGTGCCCAGCACAGTGCCTGGCACACGGTAAGCATTTAGCAGTTGGACCAGATCTAGCCCTTTCTCTAAGTGGCTTGTTCAGTGTCACACAGCTGCCTAGCAGGAAAGACATTATAGTACAAAATTCCAGTGTGTCTCAGTATGAGGTTTTTGAGGGTTTCTCTTGTTTGTTTGTTTTAGAGTGAAAGCAAGTTTATTAAGAATGTAAAGAAACAAAATAATGGCTACTCCATAGAGACAGAGCAGCCTGAGGTTGTTTTTAACTTAAGTAAAATTATGGTAAAAATAATCTAGACAACACAAAATCCTAAAACGTGAAAAACAAGTTTCTAACACAAACTTTCTAAAGGAAAAAAGCTCCCTACCTCAAACTTTAGTTTGTCAGTCACATACCCAGAGGCTGGTTAGTGTTACTCATTTATCTTTTTAGACAGCCTGATCTTGCACAAGCATGTTTGTGTGTGATTTCTATTTTGTCTTTCTTTCCTGTCTTTGCAGCCATCCCATATCAACTGGTATACATCCATCTTACTCTTTATTGGGCTGCTGTTATTCTACTGTATGGATATAGCAGACTACATTAAAATTTACGTAACCTGTTATTGGACTTAGGGCTTATTGCTGTTCATTCCTTCATTCAACAATTATTTTTTGGACTCTACGATTTGCCTAGTCGTACACAAGTTGCAGTCAACAAGGCGGCTTGGTTTCTTCCATCACTGACTGGGCATGCTTCATGTCCTTATACTTTGTGCATAAATAGGAATATCAACTTACAGGATAAATTCAACCAGTGAAATTACTGGGTGAAATTAGATGTGTATTTTTCAGTGTTGAGTAATATAGCAAAATGTCTTCCAAAGAGTTTTCAGTGCCTTCCAAAGGTCGCAGTGGCTCAGACCTGCAATCCCAGCACTTTGGGAGGCTGAGGATGGTGGATCAATTGAGCTCAGGAGATCACGAACAATCTGCGCAACGTGATGAAACCTCATCTCTACAAAAAATAACAAAAATTAGCCAGGTGTGGTGGCACATGCATGTAATCTCAGCTACTTGGGAGGCTGAGGTGGGAGAATCACTTGACCGAGGAGGCAGAGGTTGCAGAGAGCTGAGATTGTGCCATTGCACGACAGCCTGGACAACAGAGTGAGGCCCTGTTTCAAAAAAAAAAAAAAAGAAAGAAAGAAAGAAAGAAAGAAAGAAAGAAAGAAAGAAAGAAAGAAAGAAAGAAAGAAAATCTCTATCACTCGTCGCTTTGATATTACATGATTTTGCCTTTTCCTCCATAACCCACACTGTATTACCAAACATGTTTTGTGTATAAACCTGCTAGAAGAGATATACTTTTTCATTGTTATTATAATATGCATTTAATTATAAGTGTGATTAATAATTTTTATATACATGTAAAATTTCAAAATTTCCAGTTAACTGAAAATGGCCTGTGTTTACTTTTGTTCATATTTTTACTATTATACTTTAAGTTTTAGGGTACATGTGCACAGCGTTCAGGTTTGATGCATAGGTATACGTGTGCCATGTTGGTTTGCTGCACTCATCAACTCGTCATTTACATTAGGTATTTCTCCTAATGCTATCCCTCCCCCAGTTCCCCTCCGTCCAACAGGCCCTGGTATGTGATGTTCCCTACCCTGTGTCCAAGTGTTCTTATTGTTCAGTTCCCACCTATGAGTGAGAACATGCAGTGTTTGGTTTTCTGTCTTTGTGATAGTTTGCTGAGATAGATGGTTTCCAGCTTCATCCATGTCCCTGCAAAGGACATGAACTCATCCTTTTTTATGGCTGCATAGTATTCCATGGTGTATACGTGCCACATTTTCTTAATCCAGTCTATCATTGATGGACATTTAGGTTGGTTCCAAGTCTTTGCTATTGTGAATAGTGCCACAATAAATATACTTGTGCGTGTGTCTTTATAGTAGCATGATTTATAATCTTTTGGGTATATACCCAGTAATGGGATTGCTGGGATAAATGGTATTTCTAGTTCTAGATCCTTGAAGAGTCACCACACTGTCTTCCACAATGGTTAAACTAATTTACACTCCCACCAACAGTGTAAAAGTGTTCCTATTTCTCCACATCCTCTCCAGCATCTGTTGTTTCCTGACTTTTCAATGATCGCCATTCTAACTGGCATGAGATGGTATCTCATTGTGGTTTTGATTTGCATTTCTCTGATGGCCAGTGATGATGAGAATTTCTTCATGTGTCTGTTGGCTGCATAATGTCTTCTTTTGAGAAGTGTCTGTTCATATCCTTCACCCACTTTTTGATGGGGTTGTTTTTCTTATAAATTTGTTTAAGTTCCTGGCAGATTCTGGATATTAGACCTTTGTCAGATGGGTAGATTTCTAGAATTTTCTCCCATTCTGTAGGTTGCCTCTTCATTCTGATGGTAGTTTCTTTTGCTGTACAGAAGCTCTTTAGTTTAATTAGATCCCATTTGTCTATTTTAGCTTTTGTTGCCATTGCTTTTGGTGTTTTAGTCATGAAGTCCTTGCCCATGCCTATGTCCTGAATTGTATTGCCTAGGTTTTTTCTAGAGTTTTTATGGTTTTAGGTCTAACATTTAAGTCTTTAATCCATCTTGAATAAATTTTTGTATAAGGTTTAAGAAAGGGATCCAGTTTCAGCTTTCTACATATGGCTAGCCAGTTTTCCCAGCACCATTTATTAAATAGGGAATCCTTTCCTCATTTCTTGTTTTTGTCGGGTTTGTCAAAGATCAGATGGCTGTAGATATGTGGTGTTATTTCTCAGGCCTCTGTTCTGTTCCATTGGTCTGTTTAACTGTTTTGGTACCAGTACCATGCTGTTTTGGTTACTGTAGCCTTGTAGTATAGTTTGAAGTCAGGTAGCGTGATACCTCCAGCTTTGTTCTTTTTGCTTAGGATTGTCTTGGCAATGCGGGATCTTTTTTGGTTCCATATGAACTTTATAGTAGTTTTTTCCAATTCTGTTAAGAAAGACATTGGTAGCTTGATGGGGATGGCATTGAATCTGTAAACTACCTTGGGCAGTATGGCCATTTTCACGATATTGTTTCTTCCTATCCATGAGCATGGAATGTTCTTCCATTTGTTTGTGTCCTCTTTTATTTCGTTGAGCAGTGGTTTGTAGTACTCCTTGAAGAGGTCCTTCACATCCCTTGTAAGTTGGATTGCTAGGTATTTTATTCTCACTGTAGCAATTGTGAATGGGAGTTCTCTCATGATTTGGCTCTCCGTTTGTCTGTTATTGGTATATAGAAATGCTTGTGAGTTTTGCACATTGATTATGTATCCTGAGACTTTGCTGAAGTTGCTTATCAGCTTAAGGAGATTTTGGGTTGAGACGATGGGGCTTTCTAAATATACAATCATGTCTTCTGCAAACAGGGACAATATGACTTCCTCATTTACTAATTGAATACCCTTTATTTCTTTCTCCTGCCTGAGTGCCCTGGCCAGAACTTCCAACACTATGTTGAATGGGAGGGGTGAGAGAGGGCTTCCTTGTGCCTGTTTTCAAAGGAAATGCTTCCAGTTTTTGCCCATTCAGTATGATACAGGCTGTGGGTCTGTCATAAATACCTCTTCTTATTTTGAGATACATTCCATCAACATCCAGTTTTTTGACAGTCTTTAGCATGAAGGGCTGTTGAATTTTGTCAAAGACCTTTTCTGCATCTATTGAGATAATCATGTGGTTTTTGTCGTTGCTTCTGTTTATGTGATGGATTACATTTATTGATTTGCGTATGTTGAACCAGGCTTGTATCCCAGGGATGAAGCCCTCTTGGTCATGTTGGATAAGCTTTTTGATGTGCTGCTTGATTCGGTTTGCCAGTATTTTATTGAGAATTTTTGCATCGATGTTCATCAGGCATATTGGTCTAAAATTTTCTTTTTTTGTTGTGTCTCTGCCAGCCTTTGGTATCAGGATGATGCTGGCCTCATAAAGTGAGTTAGTGAGGATCCCCTCTTTTTGTATTGATTGGAATAGTTTCAGAAGGAATGGTACCAACTCCTCTTTGTACCACTGGTAGAATTTGTCTGTTAATCTGTCTGGTCCTTTTTTTGGTTGGTAGGCTATTAATTATTGCCTTAATTTCAGAGCCTGTTATTAGTCTATTCAGAGATTCAGCTTCTTCTTGGTTTAGTCTTGGGAAGGTGTATGTGTCCAGGAACTTATCCATTTCTTCTAGATTTTCCAGTTTATTTGAGTAAAGGTATTTATAGTATTCTCTGATGGTAGTTTGTATTTATGTGGGATCGGTGGTGATATCCCCTTGATCATTTTTTATTGTGCCTATTTGATTCTTCTCTCTTTTCTTCTTTATTAGTCTTGCTAGCGGTCTATCAATTTTGTTGATCTTTCCAAAAAATCAGCTCCTGGATTCATTGATTTTTTGAAGGGTTTTTTGTGTCTCTATCTCTTTCAGTTCTGCTCTGATCTTAGTTATTTCTTGCCTTCTGCTAGCTTTTGAATTTGTTTGCTCTTGCATCTCTAGCTCTTTTAATTGTGATGTTAGGGTGTCGATTTGAGATCTTTCCTGCTTTCTCTTGTGGGCATTTAGTGCTATAAATTTCCCTCTACACACTGCTTTAAATTTGTCCCAGAGATTCTGGTACATTGTGTCTTTGTTCTTATTGGTTTCAAAGAACATCTTTATTTCTGCCTTCATTTCCTTATTTACCCAATAGTCATTCAGGAGTAGGTTGTTCAATTTCCATGTAGCTGTGCGGTTTTGAGTGAGTTTCTTAATCCTGAGTTCTAATTTGATTGCACTGTGGTCTGAGAGACAGTTTGTTATAATTTCTGTTCTTTTACATTTGCCGAGGAGTGCTTTACTTCCAATTATGTGGTCAATTTTAGAATAAGTGCGACGTGGTGCTGAGAAGAATGTATATTCTGTTGATTTGGGGTGGAGAGTTCTCTAGATGTCTATTAGGTCTGCTTGGTGCAGAACTGAGTTCAAGTCCTGGATATCCTTGTTGACCTTCTGTCTCATTGATCTGTCTAATATTGACAGTGGGGTGTTAAAGTCTCCCATTATTATTGTGTAGGAGTCTAAGTCTCTTTGTAGGTCTCTAAGGACTTGCTTTATGAATTTGGGTGCTTCTGTATTGGGTGCTTATATATTTAGGATAGTTAGCTCTTCTTGTAGAATTGATCCCTTTACCATTATATAATGGCCTTCTTTGTCTCTTTTGATCTTTGTTGGTTTAAAGTCTGTTTTATCAGAGACTAGGATTGCAACCCCTGCCTTTTTTTGTTTGTTTGTTTGTTTGTTTTGCTTTCCACGTGCTTGGTAGATCTTCCTCCATTCCTTTATTTATTTATTTATTTATTTATTTATTTTTGAGATAGAGTCCTGCTCTGTTGCCCAGGCTGGAGTGCAGTGGCATGATCTTGGCTCACTGCAAGCTCCACCTCCTGGGTTCATGCCATTCTCCTGCCTCAGCCTCCCGAGTAGCTAGGACTACAGGCGCCTGCCACCACGCCTGGCTAATTTTTTGTATTTTCAGTAGAGACAAGGTTTCACCATGTTAGCCAGGATGGTCTCGATCTCCTGACCTCGTGATCCGCCTGCCTTGGCCTCCCAAAGTGCTGGGATTACAGGCGTGAGCCACCGCGCCCTGCCTTCCATTCCTTTATTCTGAGCCTATATGTGTCTCTGCATGTGAGATGGGTCTCCTGAATATAGCACACTGATGGGTCTTGACTATCCAATTTGCCAGTCTGTGTCTTTTAACTGGGGCATTTAGCACATTTACATTTAAGGTTAATATTGTTGTGTGTGAACTTGATTCTGTCATTATGATGTTAGCTGGTTATTTTGCTCATTAATTGATGCAGTTTCTTCATGACGTCGATGGTCTCTACAATTTGGCATGTTTTTCAGTGACTGATCCTGTTTGTTCCTTTCCACATTTAGTATTTCCTTCAGGGGCTCTTGTAAGGCAGGCCTGGTGGTGACAAATCTCTCAGCTTCTCTGTAAAGGATTTTATTTCTTCTTCACTTATGAAGCTTAGTTTGGCTGGATATGAAATTCTGGGTTGAAATTCTTTTCTTTAAGAATGTTGAATATTGGCCCTACTGTCTTCTGGCTTGTAGGGTTTCTGTCGAGAGATCTGCTGTTAGTCTGATGGGCTTCCCTTTGTGGGTAACCCGACCTTTCTCTCTGCCTGCCCTTAACAATTCTTCCTTCATTTCAATCTTGGTGAATCTGACAATTATGTGTCTTGGGGTTGCTCTTCTTGAGGAGTATCTTTCTGGTGTTCTCTGTATTTCCTGAATTTGAATGTTGGTCTGCCTTGCTAGGTTGGGGAAATTCTCCTGGATAATATCCTGAAGAGTGTTTTCCAACTTGGTTCCATTCTCCCCATCACTTTCAGGTGCACCTATCAAAAGTAGATTTGGTCTTTTCACATAGTCCCATATTTCTTGAAGTCTTTGTTCGTTTCTTTTTGCTCTTTTTCCTCTAACCTTGTCTTCTTGCTTTATTTCATTAATTTGATTTTCAATCACTGATACCCTTTCTTCCACTTGATCAAATCAGCTATTGAAGCTCGTGTATGCGTCATGAAGTTTTCATGCTGTGTTTTTCAGTTCCATCAGGTCATTTAAGGTCTTCTCTACACTGTTTATTCTAGTTAGCCATTCATCTAACCTTTTTTTCTAGGTTTTTAGCTTCCTTGCGATGGGTTTGAACATGTTCCTTTGGCTCAGAGAAGTGTGTTATTACTGACCTTCTGAAGCCTACTTCTGTCAACTCGTCAAAGTCATTCTCTGTCTGGCTTTGTTCCATTGCTGGCAAGGAGCTGTGATCCTTTGTAGGAGAAGAGGTGCTTTGGTTTTTAGAATTTTCAGCTTTTCTGCTCTAGTTTCTCCCCATCTTTGTGGTTTTTTCTACCTTTGGTCTTTGACGTTCATGACCTACAGATTGAGTTTTGGTGTGGATGTACTTTTTGTTGATGTTGGTGCTATTCCTTTCTGTTTGTTAGTTTTCCTTCTAACAGCCAGATCTCTCAGCTGCAGGTCTGTTGGAGTTTGCTGGAGGTCCACTCCAGACCCCGTTTGCCTGTGTATGACCAGTGGAGGCTGCAGAACAGCAAATATTGAAGAATAGCAAATATTGTTGCCTGATCCTTCCTCTGGAAGCTTCGTCCCAGAGGGGCCTATATGAGGTATCTGTTGGCCCCTACTGGGAGGTGTCTCCCAGTTAGGCTACAGAGGGGTTAGGGACCCACTTGAGGAAGCAGTGTGTCCATTCTCAGAGCATAAACATCGTGCTGGGGAAACCACTCATCTCTTCAGAACTGTCAGACAGAACTGTCAACGTTTAAGTCTGCAGAAGCAGTCTGCTGTCTTTTGTTCAGCTATGCCCTGCCCACAGAGGTGGAGTCTATAGAGGCCATAGGCCTTGTTGAGCTGCGGTGGGCTCCACCCAGTTTGAGCTTTTGGCCTGCTTAGTTTACCTACTCAAGCCTCCGCAATGGCAGACACCCCTCCCCGAGCCAGGCTGCCACCTTGAAGTTAGATCTCAGCCTGCTGTGCTAGTAGTGAGCAAGGCTCCATGCGCATGGGACCCCCCCGAGCCATGCACAGGAGAGAATCTCCTTGTCTGTGGTTGCTAAGACCTTGGGAAAGCATAGTATTTGGGTGGGCATGTCCCTTTTTCCAGGTACAGTCTCTCACGGCTTCCCTTGGCTAGGAAAGGGAAATCCCCCAACCCCTTGCGCTTCCCAGGTGAGGCGATGCCCCACCTCGCTTCAGCTCACCCTCTGTGGGCTGTACCCACTCTCCAACCAGTCCCAATGAGATGAACCGGGTACCTCAGTTGGAAATGCAGAAATCACCTGTCTTCTGCATTGATCACACTGGGAGCTGCAGACCAGAGCTGTTCCTATTCAGCCATCTTGTAATGGATCCCATTTTTATGTTTTACTGATTTGTAAAATATTTTAATGTATTTTAGGCCTTTGTCCTTGATTTTTGTCTGTTATGTTAGTTATATTTTTTCTGTGCAGAATTTTAAATTTTAATGTAATCAAATGAATTGATTTTATTAGTCTTTGATTGCCTTTGGGTTTTATAATCTCTTCTCTTGTCCAAAATTTTTTCTAGTTATTTATGTCTTATCTTTTTTATGTTGGAGTCTTTGATCTATTGAGATTTGTTTTTATGTTAGGAGCAAAATAGGAATCCAGCTTTATTTATTTTCATTTTTTAGATGTCTATATAAGTATCCCAATATCATGAGTAATAAACTAATATGTACTAGTAACTACTGAATATGAAAACACAATCTCAGGTCCTATGAAGAATGAAGCTTAAATAAGGCGTTAAACATATATATGTTTAGAGATAACTAACAATAAAACATGTTTAACTTACTGATTTCCTTTTAGCTGCTTTTAAAAAAGTAACGTTTAAATAGAAAAATAAAATTGACCCTCAGCCCCTGGGACATATATATTTTTTTCTGTATTCCTTAAATAAGGAATTGTTTTCATTGCACTATGCCCTTGAGGAATTGGCTAGCAGGACTGTGTCTAAATCCACTGGATATAAATCAAGTTTCTGTCTGTGAACTCTTTGTCTTGCTTTTCTGCCAACTGGAAAGGAAAAGGAGAGGGTAAGAGTGCAAAACTTTTTTTTCATTTTCCTCTGCAATAGCACTTAATTCAACTCTAACTTCTTCATTCATAATATAGAAGCCCTATGGTTTTTGTATAAAGAAAACTTGATAAGTGCTTCAGTCACAATGAAATTTCTCGTTATTCTAGTTTTTGTATTTGAAGTTATAATGAATTAGTAAGGTTTTATTATATAATCCTAATAGCTAATGTGCTTATAGAATGCAACATACTTTGGTAAGTAGGGTTTTCATGGATTATCTTTTATTATTTTCTCATTTTGGGAGAAACAGATATAAAGAGTAAGTAACTTTTCTGAAATTATGTAGCTATTACGTGTTGAAGCAGGGATTTGAACTTGGGTGGGGCTCAGGAGAGAGCCTGTGCTCTCAAATACACTGCACTTGCCTCTTCTGTTTAAAACAAGAAACATATAAAACAGATAACCATTCACTTCTCTGCCTGTTCTACATAGTCTCATGAATTCCTTCTATCAAGTGATAGCCCAGTTCCTTATACTTTTATTCCATATGATAAGCTTTTTATGCTATAATTATCTTTATGGTTTTCCCAAAGCTTTCAAAATTCCATAGATTCTCCCTGCTAATTTCTCTCTAAATGCAGCTTCTTTTATAAACTTTTTCACATCATGTGTCCATTTCAGTTTCTACTCTGCTCCTGATAGTTATTGCCCTTGAACAAATGTGTAACTTCTCAGAGTTTTACTTTACTTTTTTTTTTGAGACAGAGTCTCGCTCTGTTGCCAGGTTGAAGCACATCGGCACGATCTCAGCTCAGAAAACTGCAACCTTCGCCTCCCAGTTTCAAGTGATTCTTCTGCCTCAACCTCCTGATCATGCGCCACCACACCCAGCTAATTTTTGTAGTTTTAGAGATGGGGTTTCACCATGTTGGCAGGATGGTCTTGATCTCTTGACCTCGTGATGCATCCACTTTGGCCTCCCAAAGTGCTGGGATTACAGGCGTGAGCCACTGCACCTGGTTGGAGCGTTACTTTTCTTATTCTTATAATGCCACAACTGTAGCTACTTCTCAGGGTGGTTGTGAGGAGGAATTCAAATGATGGCATTAGACCCTATAAAAGTGCTCCAAATATGGTGGTTCTTATTTTGCTTCAAAGTACATGAAACATGTAAGAAGAAACCTACTCTATTACAAAACATAGTTAACCCGTAACATTTTAAATGTTTATTTACTTCTAATAATTGCAAAACAGACACCTTCCAATAATGAATATTTATTTTTAGCCACTTCTTTGTTGTTGTTGTGGACATAGGGTGATTTGTTTGAGAATTGCTCAGTAGCAGTTCATTTACATAATTTATTTATGACACCTGTACTGTTAATTTATCTATCAGTGGATAAGTAACGACCAAAGATCCAGGTTTAGATCTTTCAGTTTGCAAAAATTGTGCCAGATAGTGATTTGTGCCTCTACATAGAAGTCAGTTTTTCAAGTGTGTGGATCCAGTTGGTTTACTCATGACTTAATTTATTCTTTCATTCAACACGTGTTGTTATCTCCTGAGTGTGCAGCACTCTGCAGAGATGAATAAGCTGAGCACCCTGCCACTATTAAACCTAAATCATCCCTTCTAATGAAGGCACGACTTTTATCATTCCACAGGAAAAAAAACATTTCTATATAGTTACTAATATGCTGCCTCTAGCATTTTACTTGAATTGGAATGAAAAAGACTTTTTATCTCTGAGGAAACTATCAGAAAAGTAAACAGCATTGTAGAATGCTATTAACAGTTATTCTGGTACCCCCTAAGACTGGAGGAGGAAGAGAAATTCACCTTATAGAGTAGAATGAAGATATTAGGATCCACAATGTGCCTGTTGTTCTCACTGCTTTTGGAAACTGCTATTTAGGTCACCAATTATTTCTTTGTTGGCAAATTGACTTTTTTCTTTCTTACTTCTCTCTTGCATTTAACTCTTAGCAACATTCTCTCCTTTTTTAAAGTTAAGAAAAGTTTATTAAATACAGAAATGAAATAGAGGGAGACAGACAGAGAGAGAAAGAGAGGGAGATAAATCAGAGATGGGGATGAGGGGGAGCAGAGCAACACAGATGGCACTGTCTTCCCTCTCCTCTACCAGTGCTGGTTCTCTTAAGGTCCACTCAGTTTCTCTCTTCCTCCAGCCATTCCCAGCCATTGACATTTTCCAAGGCTCAGCATTTTCCTCTCTAGTTTTTGTTGTTTGTAGTTTCTCCACCAGATCATTGCTGTTTTTGTGGTTATAGTTACCTTGTTTATTCCAGTGACTCTCAAATATAAATTCTGTCCTTTTCTTTGCATTGCAGTTTCACGTTGTTAATAGGTCTCTTTAAACTCAAAACAAATATATTGTAACTTGTGAAAAATTGAGAGTGCCAAAAATCATAAAGAGGAAAATTAAAATATAAACATAATAATTTTTGAATACATAATTTGCTTTAGTATTTTCCACAATATGCTGGCGGTGTTCGTATTATTTGCATATGCAATTAGACATTTCTGGTGGTTCTTTTGGAAAGAAAGAAAGTGGGATTTCTTCAAACCATATTTTGACAAGATCCAATACCCAAGCATACTGCTATTGGGCTCTTCTAACTCATTTGATTGATTTCTATACTTCCTTATTTCAAAAAATACCAAAGGTGGTGTTTCAGTTCTCTATTGCTAAGTAACAAGTCACTCCAAGAATAAGTGGCTTAAAACACAATGATTTATTTGTTTTTGATATCACCAGTTTGCGCAGGGCTCAGTGGGAGTGGTTCATCTCTGTTCCACATGGCATTAGATGGGAACTTGGCTGAAGTCACACTATCCAGGATGGCCTCTCAACCTCCATGCCTCTCTCCACATGAACTGCTATCATTCAGTAATCTCACATAGTGTCTGGATCCCAAATAGTAAATTCAGAAGGTACCAGGCTTCTTAAAGCTTGGCCCACGAAGTGTCACTTCTGCCAATTGATATTAGATCAAAGCGAGGTGGAAGGCCAGCCTAGATTCAAGGGGAGGGAAGCAAATAGATGCCACCTCTTAATGGGAAGAATGGTGCATAGGTATATCAGGAGGGGGGGAATTGGTGGGCTGTCTTTGGAGAAATGCCATGGGTGGTGGATGAAAATTGCTCAGCTCTGAATTTGTGATAAACCCCGGTCACCTCAGATCCTTGATAAAAGGAACTTCCAGTTTTCACAGCTAAAAAGTTACCCCAGATTAAACGCTTGACATAATGGATGGCAAAGTTTATACACAATGCCAAAGCTTTTCTTTCATTTTTACAAAATCCTTACCATGTATGCCATTTGTAGACAATTTTAATTTTATTTTTCAGTTACTACAAAACTATTATAAGTGGAGAGCAGAATGTCCAGAAATAAGTGCAGATCTACACCCTAGAAGTATTATTGGCCTCCTAAAGGCTGGCTACCATGGAGTCCTGAGATCCAGGGATCCTACCGGCAGCAAAGTTCTTATTTACAGAATCGGTAAGTCATATACAACTCTTCTTTTTTTCTCCTCTCCTCCAGTTCAGTTCTGTTCCCTCCCCTCTCTTCTCTCTTTCTTCCATTTCTTCCTTGAATACCATATAGAGAGCTTCAAAGCATTCATCTTTAGGAATTTGGGCTTTAGTTTAAAATTTTAGGTTTTAACTTAGGTTAATTTAGGTCTTAATGTCCCCCAAATATAATAACACTTTGGCAGTTGTGAGAAAATTAACAGATACAAGTGAAAATCCTAGTTCCATTCTTCCATGCAGTCAACTGTACAAGATAAGAAGAAAGGAAAATAGTGAAGATAAATAGTATGAGAATATTTTAAAAAATCATGGAATAGTGTTTCAAAAATGCTTAGTGGGAAGTACAAATAAGAATTCTGAACTATTGGCTGGGCATGGTGGCTCATGCCTGTAATCCCAGCTGAGGTCAGGAGTTTGAGACCAACCTGGCCAACATGGTGAAACCCCGTGTCTACTAAAAATACAAAAATTAGCCGGGTGTGGTGGTGCATGCCTGTAATCCCAGCTACTTGGGAGGCCAAGGCAGGAGGATCACATGAACCTGGGAGGCAGAGGTTGCAGTGAGCCAATTGCGCCATTGCAGTCCAGCCTGGGCAAAACAACAAGAGTCTGTCTCAAACAAACGAACGAACAAAAAACAACCAGAATTCTGGGCTATAATGTAAACTCCATGAGATTATGGATTTTATCTGATCTATTTACTGGTGTATTCCAAGCACTGAAAACATGGTCTGGTACTTGGTAGGCAGTCACTAAATATTTGTGGAATGAGTGAGTGAATGACTAGTTCGAAAATGCCCCAGGCCGAGGAGCAAGAGGCTCATTCTCTTGGGTGGAGGAGGGTACAGAGGAAAGGCAACTCCTCTGGGAGCTGTTGCAAATACTGTATTCCATTAACTCCTGTTTATTCTCATTGCATCCCCCTTTTTTCTATTAGGTGTTGCTAGTGTTTCTTGTAGATTGGTGTCTTAGTGTATTCCGGCCACTATAACAAAATGCCATAGACTGGATGACTTATAAAAACAGAATTCTATTTCTCACAGTTCTGGAGTCGGGGAAGTCCAAGATCAAGGCACTGGCAGATTTGGTGTTTGGTGAGGGCTGCTACCTGGTTCCTAGGTGATATCTCTCACTTTAACCTCACATATTGGAAGGGAAAAGGCGTCTCTCTTGGGATTCATGAGGGAAGTAATCCTATTCATGAGGGTTCCATCCTCATGACCTCATCATCTTGCAAAGGCCCCACCTCTTACTACCATCACGTTGGGAGTCAGAATTTCAGTATATGACTGTTGAGGGGACGCAAACATTCAGACCATAGCAGTTGGTGACCTATAACTTCTGTCCTCCTTCAGACCTGTGTGTGATTAAAAATGACAGGCACAGGAGAAGGACTCACACTACTCCCAGAATTTCTCATGACCCAGTTGGAAGGACAAAGATAAACTATCATTTCATGACCAGAATTTTTGAATTATGATTTTACAGAAATATCTATATCTTTAAAGATTTAAACTATTTAAAGATTTAAAATATTTAAATATTTGCATTTCTTGCCTGCTTATAGATAAGATACCTGCCTATAACTCAACTGCTTGCTATACTGCAAGAAGATACTGTATTTAATTTTTGAAAGGGTATTGGAAGATGGAGTAAAATGATTTGGGGCTGTTTTTTATTTTTTATTTTTGTGTGCTAGCTTAAGTGTCAAATAAAATTGAATTAATCATGAAATCCCATATATAAAACAGACATCATGATCTTTCTGTTCTTTCATTGCTGCACTAGTGTCAGAGGAAATTGAATGAGCTCACAGCAATGAAGTTCCTTGAGCTATTTAGGGGTAGTCTTGCCAGATTTAACAAAGTACCTATGTTTTATTTAGAAAATAAACCTATATGTTATAAAATTAAAGGATGCCCAGTTACATTTGAATTTCAGATAAACAACAAATAGTGTTTTTAAGTATGTTTGGAGCATCCTTATGTTAAAAATTATATACTGGTTATCTGAAATTCAACTTTAATTGGGTGTTATATATTTTACCTGGTAACTCTACTCAGGGGTCCAAGAACCATAAAACTGAAACCTGCAGCTAATTATTTCTGTAAATGTCTTGGCTCTGCATTGCCTGGCTAGATTTTATTGTTTCTAGTTTGTTCATAAACTGACTGAGGCAGGTGAAGAAGTAAAAGTGACATCTTGATAGTGAGAAAGCAGATGTGCAGATTTGATCATAAATACCTTAACACTGAACCAGTAGGGATATTTTCTGGGCCTCGTGTAGCACATTAATTTAGAAGTATATTGTTTAACTCAAGAGATTTGAAAATCAAGAAAACGTAATTTAATGATGGTCAGAACAGGAGGGTATGTTGCAAATTTCCTGTATGCTCTGTTATTCTAAGATGAAAGGGAGAAACTCAGAAAGTTTTATGAGTAAAATGAAAACTTTTCTAAATTTAATTGAATTAATGGGAGGAGTTAAAGAAGGAAATCTGTGGTGGAGCTTTTTGATAGAACTTTAGCATAACCACTTCCTCTAGATACCATCTCTGTGTAGTAAAAGCAATGAGAAAATGCACACAGCCCTTTCCTCCATGCGGGCCGGGCAACCCAAGGTAAAGCTAAGTTTTGACCTTTATCAGCCAACATACTGGAGGATATCATTTTATGTCTTTTGAGATTCAATAGTATACTACAGCAGCAAAAGTAAAATTTAACAGTGAGTGTGAAGTTTTGACTGTGGCTTAGTTCTTGTGAATACAGGTTCTGGAGCATGTGACCTGGATTGGAATCTCAGCTCTGCTACATTCTAGCTGTGTGAAACACTATGTAGCTGTAACTGCATTTTCTCATCTGTAAAATGGGCATAGTGAAAAGCTATCACATAGGGTTGCTATAAGCATGAAATCAATCAATCAGTCTGTCTATCTAAAATATAACAAGAACATTACCTGGTACATAAAAGCACTCAATACATGTGAAGTAGATACTGGAGAAGGAATTCAAAATATAAGGTATATTTTCCTTTTGCCTCAATGGAGCTTAAATTCTAGCCAGCACTGTACCACAGAACTTTCTATGATGATGAAACTGTTCTACAGTAGCCACTATTCTCATGTGGCTATTGAGCGCTGAAATGTGACTACTGCAACTAAGAAACAGATTTTTTTTTTTTCTTCTAAGCTAGGATCTTGCTCTGCCACCTGGGCTAGAGTGCAGTGGCACAATCAGCTCACTGCAGCCTTGAACTCCTGGGCTCAAGTGATCCTCCCGCTTCAGCTTTTGGAGTAGCTGGGACTAGAGGCATGTGCTACCACACCCAGTCGGTTATTTTATTTTTAGTTTTTAGAGATACGTTCTCACTATGTTGCCCAGGATGGTCTCACTCCTGGCCTCAAGCAATCCTCCCCTATCAGACCCACAAAGTGCTGGGGTTCTAGGCATGAACCACTGCACCCGGTGAAACTAAATTTTTAATTTAAATTTGAATGGCCACACATGGCTAATGGCTACTATATTAGCCAGTGTAGGTCAAACAGTTATGTTGGTTGGTTCAGAACTTAGGATATTAACTATTTTTTTGATTGGCAAACTTCGTTTGTTCTGCTTGTTTTTTATCATTATTGTATTCAGCCAATGTCTGAAGTTAGTATAGTATTTTTGATCTGGGTTACCTGTGGGTTGATTATTCAAATTCTTATGAGAAATCTGATGTTTGGTTTTTTTTGTTGTTGTTTTTTGTTTTTTTGTTTTTTGTTGTTTTGAGACAGAGTCTTGTTCTGTTGCCCAGGCTGGAGAGCAGTGGGCCACCTCGACTCACTGCAACCTCCGCCTCCCGAGTTCAAGCGATTCTCCTGCCTCAGCTTTCCAAGTAGCTGGGACTACAGGCGTGTGCCACTATGCTCAGCTAATTTTGTGTTTTTAGTAAAGACAAAGTTTCACCATGTTGGCCAGGCTGGTCTTGAACTCCTGGCCTCAAGTGATCTGCCCACCTTGGCCTCCCAAAGTGCTGGGATCAGAGGCGTGAGCCACCATACCAGGCCAGAAATTTGAGACTTTTAAAAAATAACACACCTCCTAAAGGATCCATTAATATGACAGAAAATAAAAATTTAAAAATAACAATCGCATTGTGCCTTCTTAGGAATATTTCTGTTTATTCTTTCTTTTTCTAGATCTTCAACTTTTCTCTTGCTACTACATGCTACCAGTTATCATTTAAATCAATTAATGACCAGCCACCGAAAACAAAACAAAAACTCCTTGTTTCCACAAAACTCTCCATCCTTCTCCATTTCCTTACATCCATCTCCCCCTCTTCTTGTTCTCAGCCAGACTCCTTTTGTTAGCTATGTCCACCATCCACATTTTCTCACAGTTCTTCCTCAGCCCACCCTAGTTTGATTTCACTCCCATCCCTGCTGAAATGAACATAACCAACCATCAGTGACTTTCTTTTCACCACGTCTAATGGACGGGTTTAGTCCTATTTCACTTAACCTCTCAACACAGTGAATCACTTCCTCTTTCTTGAAAAATCCTCTTCCCTTGGCTTCTCTGATGCCATGTCCGCCTGGTGTTTTCCTCTGACCTCACTGGCTGCTCCTCCTTAATCTCTTTTGCTGGCATCTTCTCTTCTATTCATCCTTTAAACTCTGAATTTTTTTAGGACATTGGCCTCAGCATTTTCTTCTCTCTGCTTTGATAGAGAAAAACATAGCTCTGAGATAATCCCAGATTGTCTCATGTGGATCATCATATAGGCATAAACAACCCCCAGATTTGTATCTTCACTCCTACCTTTTCCTTGAGGATCCCGACCCACACAACTAGCTCCTATTCCAGCTGCACCCAGTTGGATGTCTCACAGTCACCATTTTAACATGTCCATACTTATGATCTTTTCCACCCAAACACGTCTCTTATCTCAATAAATGGCACCACGTGTACACCATGGAATACTACACAGCCATAAAACGAATGAAATTATGTCCTTTGCAGCAACATGGATGCAGCTGGAGGCCATTATCTTTAGTGAATTAAGACAGGAACAGAAAACCAAATACCACACGTTCTCACTTATAAGTAGGAGCTAAACACTGGATATATATGACTTAAAGATGGGAACAGTAGACACTGGAGACGACAAGAGAGGAGAGGGAAGGAGGGGAGCAAGGGCTGAAAAACTAACTATTGGGTACTATGCTCACATACCTGGGTGACAAGATCATCTATACCTGAAACCTCAGCATCATGCAGTATACCATGGTAACAAACCTGCACATGCACCTCCTGAATCTAAAAAAGAGTTGAAAATAAATAAATAAATGGTGTTACCATTCTATCCAGTTCCCCATGCCAGAAACTTTGTTTGTTTGCTTGAAAATTTACTATTACTTAGTTAAGATTGTTTTTTTTTTTTTTCTTTTTCATTCATCCTGTCGGGCACTTCAGTCTGAAGACTTACATGTTTTTTTCAGCTTTGGAGAACTTTTCTCTATTGCTATGATTCCTCTCTCCTTTGTTCTCTGTTACTGCCTTCTAGAACTTTTATTAGTTGGATGTTGAAACTCCTGGGTCCAGCTGCATGTGTTTCTTACCTTTTTATTCATACATGTGAACTCTTGGCTCTTTTTGTGCCAAATTTGAGAGAATTCTTCAACTTAATCTTCCAAACCATTTTTCCTTGATCGACTCTGTCTTTTCCAGCATTTATCCCATCAATGAATTTTTTTAAAAAACTTATCTTTTTATTTCTAAGATCTCAACTGAGTCTTTTTAATAATAGCCTGTTCTTGTAATAACTTACAGTATTCTCCCCACCCTCTGCTGAAACTATTATGCTTCTTTAAAAAAATTCTTAACTTTTTTTTTTTACAGACTGGTTCTTGCTATGTTGCCCTGATTGGACTTGAACTCCTGGGCTTCAGTGTCCCCCTGCCCCCAGTTCAACCACCCTAGTAGCTGGAAATACAGGCACCTACCACGGCACCTGCACCTGGCTTCTATTATGTTGTTTTCTTATTTTCTCGAGTTGATGCCTTTGTCTATTGAGTTTGGCTTCCCTCTCTCTCTCTCTCTGTGTATGAATGTGTTTAATATTCTAATTTTTAAGGAATAGATGTCTTTTAAAAAAGATTATCTGCTTGTCTATTCATTACTGTCATTTCTGCATGGCGTGACCTGTCCCGGGGGTGGTGGGAAGGGGTGAGATGAATGAACAAGAATCTCAGTAACTCCTCTCTTAGCACAGGTACTCCCTGTTTTTCTTTGGTGTGGGCAGCCACCTAAGTGCTTCCCTGGCTCTTCTTTCCCAAGCCCTCACTTCCTGCTCTAGCCTACAGGGACATGACTCTGCAATGTGCTACTTGCCACTGGAAGGCTGTCAGAGGATCAACTTGCCTGTCTGTTTCCTCATGCATTTCTCTTAGCCACCTCTTTAGTTGCTATGGGGCCCTAATTGCTCTTTATAATCCAGGCCCTTGCTTTTCCATTTCCAACACCTCTGAGCTTGGAGCATACACAATGGCGTTCCCATCTTTATGTGAGGTTGTAACTTCATCTTGCAGTCAGATTCATCCTGCATCCATTCCTTTTTCCCCCATATTCTTTAAAAGTCATTCTTTGCTAGAATTTGAGGAGGGAGGGAGAAGCAGGCACATGTTCTTGTACCCCGGTTGGATTTATTACTCAATTCATGATCTTTGTAGATGCTTTTATTTCAACTGATCTTTTAAGTCTAAAATGAATTAATCTCCCTTTGGAAATATTTCTGATTTTTTATACAATGCTAAGATATGATGTGCTTTGTTTTTTTAGCACACTGGGACCCCAAAGTTTTTACAGCTTATGATGTATTTCGAGTAAGTCTAATCACATCTGAGCTTATTGTACGGGAGGTAGAAACTCAGAGGAATGGAATCAAGGCTATCTTTGATCTGGAAGGCTGGCAGTTTTCTCATGCTTTTCAAATCACTCCATCTGTAGCCAAGAAGATTGCTGCTGTACTTACGGTAAATGTATATTTTAACTATCAGGCATAATACTTCCAAATTATAGTTTTAAATTTTGTTGTATATTAGACAAAGAGAAGCAAAAGTACATTTATTAGAAATTTAAATACAATTTTAGAAATAATATGTAGAATTCAATAATGCTAAGAGGAAGTAAAATGTTATTAGTTTATAAAAGAAAAAATGGTGCAACAAACTGCAAAAATATGTTCAAATTAGTAACGAGAGGATTTATGCATCTTAATATGTGGTGACTTTATCTTTTCATCATTAAAATATTTTTCCTAAATTAAAAATTGATTAAAAAATATATAAGCAATGGCACAATAAGATGTCACATAAGTCTTGGTAGGTATATATTGATATCTTTTTTTTCAAAAGGTTTTTAAAGTGGTCATCATCTTTGACTCAGTAATTCTATTTCTGGGAAACTAGCTAAGGAATAATCTTTAATATATTAAAGATAGCATATAACAATAATAGCTTACTATGTGCCAGGTACTTTGCTAAGTGTTTCAAATGCATTATCTTTTAATGTCCACACTGAGCCTATGACATATGACTATTGTATTTTCCCACTTTGCAATTAATAAACTATATCCGAGAAGTGACATAGCGATGCCCAGGCACATACAGTTTATCAGTAGTGAAGTGAGAATTCCAGCCCAGGTCATCTGAATGTAAAAGTTGTGCTTATAGCCACCACTTCTCCTATACATAAAGACAGTTACTGCAGCATCAATTTCAGTAAAGAAGTAAAATGAAATAAAATAAAATAAATAGTTTATTAGTCTGGAAAATAGAAAGATGGTTACTTAAGCAATGGTACATTCATTTGATGGATTCTTGCAACAATAATAAAACATGATTATTTGCAAAAGCTGTATTGTATCAGTGGAACACAGTGGGTTGAAAATTATTTAGACAGCATATTAGCAATTATGTTTAAAAGAAAGTTATGCATAGAAGGGATTTGGAAGGACAATCCCCAAGTTAACAATACACCTCTGAAAGTGATGCATGGAAAAAATAAAAGAACTTCACATAAAAGAACCTTGGAATGAAAGGTCTCTGTATTAATAATACAACTTGTAGGTAGGAAAACTATCCTCTTCCTTCAACTCTTAACTTTGTAAACTTTCTAAATAAGCCTATATTACTGTGATGCTAAAGACGTATACCAATGTCAGAGTTTAAAAGTATGTGTTTATTGTGCTAGTCTTTCAATATTTGTGAATTTTTTTCTCAAAATAAACATTTTTTGGGAAAAAATTAAATGTAAATTTCTAAAGGACTCATTGGTTTGTTAAAAGAACATCTATATGTGATGGGAAAGGAATTTTCTGGTGAAAGTGTGCAGATATTTCGTAAAATACTTTGCCAAATCTATAAGGAGAAACCTTTTTAGAGATCTTTTCTTAATCTAGTGACAGTGAACTGTAAGTCACGCTTGTGTGTTGCTGGAATAAATAATTTTGAAGATAAAATCACACTTTAGATATTTCCGTAAGTTTCACAAGTGTTCAAAGAAGAGACTTGACATTAGGTATCAGATTGTAATATTTATGTTTTGTTATTAAGATTTTTTTATTTTCAAAAGGATTCATTTCCATTGAAAGTTCGTGGCATACATTTGATAAATGAACCAGTAATTTTCCATGCTGTCTTTTCCATGATCAAACCATTCCTGACTGAAAAAATTAAGGAACGGGTGAGTAAAGCATATTCAAGTTTGTGTTCCTCTATGCCAAACATTCCAACCCTTTTTAATTTAAGGATTGCTTTATTATCTTTCCTTGTACCTGCCCATCTATGTCGTTAGCCCAATATTTGGAATATTTATCTAACAAGTCAACTAAAAAAAAGTAAATTAAAATTTAGTTTTAATTTATAAAAATGAGGCATATTGGTTGTAAGACTGTGGGGTAACTGGGCTTTTCGTACGCTGCCGGTTGGAATGCTTAATGGTATATTCCTATAGAGGGCAGTGTGGCAAAGACATCAAAATCACTGTCTTGAATTACCTGTACATAAACAAAATTACATATATTAGAGGAGCCACAGCAGCAGAAGACTGAAAACCAGCAGGTGTTCACCATTAGGGCATTGGTTAAATAAATATCGACACAACAGAAAACAACGAGATTGCATGATGTTTTGTAAACTGAAGTAAGCAAAATGTGGAATAGTGTTTATGGCATGCTACCTTTTGTATACAAAGGGGAGAAATAAGAATATATTTCATACATTTACATTAAAAGGATATACAAAAAGTAATATAAGTGGATATCTATAGGGAACAAGAGAAGAGGTGTGAACTACAGTAGATGAGAATAGGTTTGGGAGCAAGACCTCTCACTGTGTATCTTTTATCTTGTTTTGATTTGTAACCATGTGAATTTATTATTAACGCAAATAAAAATAAACATTTTTCTTAAACAGTGAAGCCTAATTAACAGTTTCAGTGTAACTGAGAACCACAGTAACTGAGGTATATGACAATGTCACGCTAGTTAGAGCAAAGATACTGGATTTTTTTTTTTTTTTTTTTTTTTTTACCTACCCTGTGGAGCCTTATCTCAGAAAAAACATCTCATATCTCTTAGACTTTTTGAAATATTGAAAATAGAGTATGCGTTCTCAAGAATGGCAACAATTCTTCTAAATTAATCTGTAAAGAAGAATTTTTAGAGCATCTATTTAGACAAACATTGGCATCATCTAATGCCTTGAACACAAAACAGTTTGTAAAGGCTTTAACAATGTAAATCTAAAAAATTACTGAAATGTCAGCAGTGATAATATAAACTGTAATAACACATTTGGAATTTTTAAAAAAGATGTTCTTTCATATTAAGAAAATATAACATCTTATACCTGGTCAGAAAGTTATGCCCCTCAAGCTTCTTTAGAGGTTATCTGGTGGATATTTCTGTTTGTCTTCAGGAACCACCCTTAAATTGCCTGCTTTAGCAAAGATGGCCATTTTCAGCTACTTTTTATTCTAGCATTTTTATACAAATCAACTTTTTTGTTTGTCTTTTTCTGTCTTCAGTGTAACTTGATGATAGTTGGTTTCCCTCTGTTTAATTCTTAGAGAGTTAAAAATGGCTATTTCTAGTTTGCATTATATTTTAGATAAAAACAAAAACAAGAATAAACTGAACCTAATAAATAGGAGAATATGGAGAAAAAAGAAAGAAAAGTAAAAAGTTGAGAAGTTAGGGGAAGGATGTCAGCAAAAGTTAGTTGACATGAAACAGACTTGCCAAAATAGGGACAAAAAACTCTGATCCAGCCACTGTTTTCCTTTTCAACTTTTTGGCAATGCCCCATACATTTTCTTTCTTTCTTTTTTTTTTTGTGGGTACATTTCTTTTTCTTTTTTTTTTTTATACTTTAAGTTCTAGGGTACACGTGCATAACGTGCAGGTTTTTTACATATGTATACTTGTGCCATGTTGGTGTGCTGCACCCATCAACTCGTCAGCACCCATCAACTCGTCATTTACATCAGGTATAACTCCCAGTGCAATCCCTCCCCCCTCCCCCCTCCCCATGATAGGCCCCCGGTGTGTGATGTTCCCCTTCCCGAGTCCAAGTGATCTCATTGTTCAGTTCCTACCTGTGAGTGAGAACATGCGGTGTTTGGTTTTCTGTTCTTGTGATAGTTTGCTAAGAATGATGGTTCTTATTATGGTTCTTATTATTATGGTTCTTATTATTTTGCCGCTTCCTGAGGAGACAGAATTTCTTCTCAATTAACTGATAATATTTCACATATTTCAGAAAAAAATTAAAGATTGGCTTTGTGAGTTTCCTAAGTGAGTATAGGAAACTCATTTCATCCATCAAGCTTCATACCCTGGCACATAGTAGGTGCTTATTAAATGATTGTTGAATTCATAGAGGAACATATTGCCCTAGAAAGTGGAAAAAGCTTATTTATTTATTTTAGCAGGTGTGTGCTTTTGGTTCAAGTTTCTATGGCTTTCTCTTAACTTCAGGGCATTCTATGATCAATTTTTATAGTTTAAAATATTTGAAAAGTTAAGGTTCTCAACCGTCATAATTGTCTTTTCATATTTTTAAAAAAATTTGACTTTTTTTTTCTTTTTTTTTTTAAGACAGGGTCTCACTTTGTGCAGTGGCACGATCTCGGCTCACTGCAACCTCCACCTCCTGGGTTCAAGCAGTCCTCCTGCCTCAGCCCACCAAGTAGCTGGGACTACAGTCCCACACCACCATGCCCAGCTAATTTTTGTATTTTTTTGTACCAGCCATGTTGCCCAGGCTGGTGTTGAACTCCTGAGCTCAAGCAATCCACCTGCCTTGGTCTCTCAAAGTGCTGGGATTACAGACATGAGCCACTGCACCCGGCTGTCTCTTAACTTTATACTAGCCAACGGTATCCATCGACTGTACCATATAAATTGTTTCTCATAGACCTAATTGTGTGCTCAGATATATGCTTCTAGTTAATATGAATTGGTACCAACTAGTACATTTTTATTATCTATAGACTAGTCCCAAGATATTAGTTTGGTAAGAATCACTTGCAAATAAGGGAATAGAATTTATAAAATAACTTTAGTTAGTCTTTAAAAATTTACTTATGGAAGAGGAAAATGACCTTTTATAAATTTTATGGAGTTATAAGAATGCAAATCCAAGAAAGAGTAAGATTATTAGATCCACAGTAACACAACCTAAACATAAACAAAATTATTAGATTCATAACCAGAGGAATAAAGGATGTAGTATCTATTTATACTTTCCTATTTTAGAAGTTATTAGAATACCTTGTTTTATGAGGTTGATTTTCCACTGGAAATGCATCTAATGAGGATTCCTTCTAAAATGTTTTGGCTTTTTCAGATTCATATGCATGGGAACAACTACAAACAAAGTTTGCTTCAGCATTTCCCAGACATTCTTCCTCTGGAATATGGTGGTGAAGAATTCTCCATGGAGGACATTTGTCAGGAATGGACAAATTTTATAATGAAATCTGAAGATTATCTCAGCAGCATTTCTGAGAGCGTTCAATGAGAAGTTATTTCGTATGAATGGCTTCCTAATTAAAAACATGAGTGATATCCAACCTGGTTAAATGAATGAAACAAAAGGAGCAAATCTTTTAAACTAATGCTTGCCTGATCTTTAAAAATGTAGAAATCTTCTGACATGAGGAACACAAGTGTTTGGAAAGATTTTTTACTTTTTAAATGCTTTTTTCTCTACTTTTGAAGTAATTAAATGGCAGTACATTTTAAGAGCATAAAAATTGGCGATTTTGTACTTGGAAGAGAACACGAAAGTTATTACTAAAGTAGCCGTTCATGTGCATCTTTGTATGTTTCTAGAAAATTATATTTTTAAAAAGTTCTCTGATTATGTTTAGAAATAAATTTAGAAATATTCCACGTAAAAATATTCGCACAAGTCAGCTGATGATAAAAAAATTAACACTTATTTTAAGTGGATGTCAGATTAAATTATAATTCATTATAATTAAAATCTGAATAGAGTTTTATAGTTATTCCTGTGGGCCAGCAAGACATTTAATCTCAGGGAAATTTTATTTTAGTATATTAACACGATAGAGACTTTTTTTTTTTTTTTCCAGACAGAGTCTTGCTGTGTCCCCCAGGCTGGAGTGCGGTGGTGCGATCTCAGTTCACTGCAACCTCTGCTAGGATTACAGGTGCACACCACCACTCCTGGCTAAGTTTTGTATTTTTACATAGAGATGGGGTTTTGCCATGTTGGTCAAGCTGGTCTCAAACTCCTGAACTCAAGTAATTTGCCTGCTTCGGCCTCCCAAAGTACTGGGATTACAGTCGTGAGCCATCGCGCCTGGCCACAACAGAAACTTTCAACTGAGGAGTCTATATACCATACTACTTTGTGTGGCATCTTTAGGTCTCTATGAAATCATTCATGTTGATGTCATTGATTAACAAAAATAATTTAGAAAATACATCAGGCACAGTTGATGGCTTCTCAATATCTGTTTTGCATTTTTAAACAAATCAAAAATGTAATTTTAACTTTTGCTTTTGGCTATTCTTATGACTACACAGAAAGGGATGGAATCATATTTAATTGTCTTATACATGAACTGTTTTTAGTTAAAAATAACATAACTACACAAAGGAAAGGAACTGTTTATATTTTAAAAAAATTACTGTCAATTACGTCTGGTATTTTTCAGATTATGCATAAAATAATATGAGTTTGACTATTGTATCAGAATATTTTAATCAAATCCTGCAATTTATATTAACTTAAAAAAAAACATCTGGTAGAGGCTGGGCGTGGTAGCTCAAACCTGTAATCCCAGGACTTTGGGAGGCCGAGGCAGGATGATTGCTTGAGTGCAGGAGTTGTAGACCAGCCTGGGCAACACAGGGAAACCCTGTCTCTATTTTAAAAATAAATAAATAACCGGTAAAGACATACTGTTTGTACTGCAGTTTATAATATTTCATTTATTAAGAAAGATATCATCTCAGCTTTATATTCAACATAGCTCTCAATGTATGACATAATTTTTATACTTTTTATAAGTATTTTATAATTTCTTAATTTTGTTATAAACTTGAAAATGAAAGAATATGGGGTCCAAAATCTGTTGAACATTTGTTCAGCTAGTTAAGTTTCAACATTAATCATATACATTAATAGTATCTTTATGTAAGGATATGTGAAGGGTGTTTTTCTTTATAAGAAAATTAGTTTAATCAGGTGAGCTGATACTTATGATTATGCATATAGCTATGATAAAATTGAAAGTAATTGTGGATGTTCTTTAGAGAACGTGTTTTGATTTTGACTTAGCATTGGGAAGCTAACAACACTATAATTTTTATTAAAAAACTAGACCCTGCCTGTTTTCTAAAAAACACTTTAAATTCTTTTAAAATAAAAGCATACTATTTAAAATTGTATAATTAAAAATAATAAATGAATAAAACCACTTAAAAAGAATAAACAGTGTGAATAACAAAAAACCTCTGGCTCACCCAACTTTTGTTTCTGGAAGATTTATATCACCAGTTCCACTTCATTTATTTTTGGCTATTTCAAACACTTTCTTATGACTCTGTGGAGGAGTGATTAGTTTAGTACCCAAATAAAGGATAACATTTTAAAATGTCTTTTAAATGTGATTTTTTGATGATAGGATCAATAGCAAATAGAATTAAGATAAGTCAATCAATCTAGGCATATTTTATGATGGAACTTTGTAATGTTTACAAATGAAGCAATTCACTGAAGAATATTAAAAGAAAATTGAAATGAATGGGTAAACGAACAAAGTGTCAAAGCAAGTACTTGTCTAATTGTCCATATTACTTTAGTGATTATACCAGAAGTGCCTTTTAAAAGATTAACTGTATTATGTGCTCATTGTGTTAACTGCACAGTAATTTATTTGTTTTAATATTGTTTGAAAGAAAATAAACATCTTTCACATAAACCATAGTGTACAAGTTATTTTTTAATTTTAAAATATAAATATGAGGCATTCTTTTTCAAAAACTGCTTTTCCTTACAGAAAAAAAAAAAATCTTAGCACATCTATTTGTCCATTACTCAAGTGTCAGTTTTTTCTTCATAAGTTTAGTGACAGGCTGGTATTCCAGCTGCTTAGTTCAACACCATATTTCTCTAATGTCTTTTGCTGTACATAAAGGGACCACAAACTAATACCTAAGCCATGTATAGTCAAGAAGTTAAAAGTTCTAAGCAAAAAATGCCATAGTTTGCCACTTAATCAGATAATTTTATTTTCTTTAATAGACTTCAATTTTTAGAACAGTTTTAGGTTCTCAGCAAAATTGAGCATGAAGTACAAGATAGAGTCATTTGATTTTGAAACAATATGCTATTAGCCTAGATCATGATTTAATTTGTCAAACTAGATTTTTTCTTACAGAAATAGCACTGAAGTCCTATTGCAAATATCTTTATCTTTGTCAATCACCTAAATAAACACTGTAGATCATAAAACAGGTTAGACATATAACCAAGAACTCCAGCCAATTAGTCAGATGGTATTGTCTGAAACACTCCTTACTGGCCTTATATATTGAATTTTGCCATACCTAGATGCTGTGGAGGAACTAGAAATGAGAGCAATAAAATTAGGATTGGCAGCTGTACAACCCTACGACTTTTCTGGTTAGCAATGACATACACCATTCTTCTCCCACACCCATACCTAGCACTCAACGGACTGTTCTCCTCTCTCTCAGGCAATCATATTAATCTGTTAAATATCTACTTTTGATAAGTAGACTGAATTAAGTACTACAGTGACTAGGAAAATTAATCATATGCTGTGTGGGAGTGGGAAAAATATATTCCAAATAGCTAAAGTGCAGTATATTGTAAGGGCCATTAAAGTGATTCCAATAAAGTGTTTCAAGAGTTTAACAGAAGGAAAGATAATTTCCATGTAGGGTACTGAGGATGTGTTCTTTTTTTTTTTTTTTTTAATACTTTAAGTTCTAGGGTACATGTGCACAACGTGCAGGTTGGTACATATGTATGCATGTGCCATGTTGGTGTGCTGCACCCATTAACTAGTCATTTACATTAGGTATATCTCCTAATGCTATCCCTCCCTGCTCCCCACAATAGGCCCTGGTGTGTGATGTTCCCCTTCCTGTGTCCAAGTGATCTCATTGTTCAATTCCCACCTATGAGTGAGAACATGCGGTGTTTCGTTTTCTGTTCTTGCGATAGTTTGCTGAGAATGATGGTTTCCAGCTGCATCCATGTCCCTACAAAGGACACGAACTCACCCTTTTTTATGGCTGCATAGTATTCCATGGTGTATATGTGCCACATTTTCTTAATCTAGTCTGTCACTGATGGACAGTTGGGTTGATTCCAAGTCTTTGCTATTGTGAATAGTGCTGCAAAAAGGAGGTATTATTTGAAGCAAAGCCTTTAAGGTAGCAATGAAAACTGAGGAGAAGGATACTTAAAGAAAATAAATTGAGGAAAGACTTAGAGATCAGAAAGAGTAAGGCATGTCTGAGAAATAGCAAATAGCCCTGTAATTTAATGGCATGAGTTGTATGTCTTCTTTTTCATTTCTGAGTTTGTTTATTTGAATTTTCTCTTTTTTTTCTTAGTCTAGCTAATGTTTTGTCAATTTTGTTTATCTTTTCAAAAAACCAACTTCTTGTTTCATTGATCTTTTGTATTTTTTTGGTTCTCTATTTCATTTATTTCTGCTCTGAATTTTATTATTTATTTCTTTCTGCTAATTTTAAGTTTTATTTGTTGTTGCTTTTCTAGTTCCTTGAGGTGCATCATTGGGTTATTTATTTGGGATTTAAAGGGACAGATAGACCCTAATATAATAATAGTTGGGGACTTCAATTCTTTACTCATAGCATCGGACCAATCATCTAGACAAAAAATCAACAAAGAAACATTGGATTTAAGTTGCACTTTAGAGAAAATGGTCTTAATAGACATATAAACAACATGTCATTCAACAGCTGCAGAATGTGTATTCTTCTCATCAGCATATAGAACATTCTCCAGGTAGACCATATGTTAGGCCACAAAACAAGTCTCAATTTTGAAAAAATCATACCAAATCTCTTTACGGCCCATAATGGAACAAAACTAGAAATCAGTAACAAAAAAACCCTTGGAAACTGTACAAATACATGGAAATTAAACAACATCCTCCTGAATGACCTACGGGTTAATGAAGAAATTAAGAAGGATATTTAAAAATTTCTTGAAACCAATGAAAATAGAAACACAACATACCAAAATCTGTGAGATACAACAAAAGTAGTACCAAGAGGGAAATTTATAAGCAGAAATGCCTACATCAAAAAAGCCTCCTATTTTTGGAGGAAAGGGATGAGTACAGGAGAGTGGTTCATTTACCTAGAAAGATCCATGTGAATCAAATTATGAGAGGCCTTAAACACCAGCTGAAGGGCACTAAGGTGCATGAATTACTTATGTGCCAGGGACTATATTAGATTTACATATATGGCATCATTTCATCTTTGCAAAAAAAAAAAAAAAAAGGTTAAATGGCATTAGACCAATTTGCACATCCTTTGCTCAGAATCACAGAGCTTTGCAAGGCAGAATCAGACTGAACTCGGCTGGCCTGGCTATAAAGTCCACATATTCCACACCACCACCATGCTCCTGTCAGACCAGATTCTGCAGGCCATGGAGATCAGTGGCCATCAAATTCTATCAGTCTTACCCAGAAATGTCTGACCCTGATCCATCTCTGAGGCTTGTCATCTTTCATCCAGTCTTCTGCAATAGCTTCCTCTTGGACTTCAGGTTTTTCATTGTTCCTCCCTTTACCCACGCTTTCCATGCTGCCTGACTTACCTTTCTGATCTTCAGGGGAGCAGCACTGTAAGTAGGGTAAACTGCTAATTGGCACCCAAGGCCCTTCACACCCAGGAACAACCTGTTTTTTCATTCTCACATTGTAGGACTCAACTCCACCTATACTCCAGGCACACCAACCTTTTCACCACTGTGACAATATCATCCCTTCCATATAAGACACATCGGAACTGGCAGAAAGGAGTGGAGGAATGAGGTGGAAGGGAAGTAAGGAATATTTTGGACTCTGAACCTTTGTTCTTTGTCTCCTCTATTCGATGCCCTTGTTCTGTCTGCTCATATAGAGATATAAGTCCTGCCCCGTTGTCCCCTCTGTGAAACATTCACTAACCATCCCCAGTAAGAATTCTTTGCTCCCACTTGTGTGTTCTCCTGTTTGAACTTACAGGCAGTTACCTGCCTCTCTCCCTTCTAGAAAGTATTCTTAAATGCAAACACTGTCTTTTCCATCCTTGTATAACCAGTATCTAACTAGTGTCTATCACAGGGTCAATACTCACAGGGTAGACATGACATAGGCATATTT
Source organism: Macaca fascicularis (assembly GCF_037993035.2). Classification (NCBI taxonomy): domain Eukaryota; kingdom Metazoa; phylum Chordata; class Mammalia; order Primates; family Cercopithecidae; genus Macaca; species Macaca fascicularis. Next base: position 72,984,313 of record NC_088382.1, on the reverse strand, counting down.
CTTGTTGCAAGGGTGGGTGACAGCCATCAGCGGGGGCAGCCATGGGTCATACATAGTGCAAATGAAGCCTTGCACTATGCTAAATAGAGTATCATTTACTGAGAAGTTGGGATGACCTCAACAGCCTCCTCATAAGCTCTTAGACTTGACTTTCTCCCTCTACTTTTTCCCACTCATTCTAAGTGTTAGCTGTCTTACAAAAGTTCTTACCCACTAGTCTTTATTTCCATCTCTAACTTCACTCCAATGTCTCTGTTTTAAGTATCTTAACAAATTAGGTTTGATTTTTAATTGATTTTGAATTTCAATTCTTTTAATCTCATATATATTCATAAATATTATAGGCTGGTCCCTAAGGGGTTGTTCAGGAGAATCATTAACCATTGTTAAATAAAAACCTCTTGCAATTTGCTTTTCTGTGTGGCTCTCTCTCCAGTCAACAAGAAAACATGTGCTGCTGCTGCATTGAGCTCTTTTGGTGGGTTTCCCACAGCAGAGCTTTGCTGTGCTCTGTATCCCTCTCTTTCTCAGAGCATCATGCTCTTGGGAAGATGTGGGGGTCTGAGATGGGAATGGTCAGGCATAGCCCCTGCATTGTACCGGCTATCCTTCCCTTCTGCTCAGTCTCATCCACTCATGACTCAGGCCAGCCTCATTTGAGGAACTTCAGTCCATCAGTCACCTCTGAAAGTGTCTGAGCTCCAATATTACCTGAATTCAGAAGGTAGATGACCCCTCCTCAGTTCAATGGTGATTGTTAACACTCCATATTTACTTCAAACTGTTGCCCACAAGGGACATAACATCATTAAACCCAACATAAAATTAACAGCTCTCAAGTGCCTAGAACATATCTCCCTTGAAGAACACACTTTGTCTCCTAAAAGAATTAAGATTATCATCACTTTCCTTTCCCCTAAGGCCAAAAGACAACTCTGTTTCTAAAATACATAGGCTAATGCCAAAACTGGATCCCTAACTTTTCTGCTATTGCTCCTCCCTGAGTAGACTGTACTAAAACCCCTTAATTGGGCTTTTGAGTCTACATTTCAAAGCCTCAAGTTCTCTCTATCCTCTTCCCTCACTGCTAGATGCCCCAATTACTCATTAACCTTTCCCTTTTTATACACGAAAGGGATGGATATACTTCAGGTGTCCTCAGCCAAATCACAGCTCTCTTCTTCACCACCAAAACTGCTGCAAGACTACAAAGCATACAACCTTAGGTTCACATTTCATAATTTAAAAAATACAAGCCTTCAAATAGAAATTCACCCCAAAAGGAAACATTAAATTGGAGGTCTTTCCAGAGCCCCTAGAAGCAGATGATGACATGAGGAAGACTGCTCTCCCAAGAACAACTGCATGATGCCATCAGGTGGCTGACTTCTACCCAAGACACCAGAACAAGATCTCCCTATTTTTAATTCCCTCCATATTCTCCCTTTGTGTCCTTCTTATTGTCCTTATTATCCTTTTGCACTCATAAGTACAAAAGATTTCTGAGTGAAGTCTGTTCTTTTCCTTTTTGCCCTCCCTACCATTTCTTTCTTCTCTATTTCCCATTTACCTACCTTCAGAAAGGATGCTCAAAACTTATGGATGGCTTGTACTGAAGAGATTACCCAATCTTAAAATCTTTCTTAAAATCATTGCTTTTATTCATCCTTTTCTTTCTTGGATCAACCATCTGATATAGTTTGGATCTGTGTTCTCACCAAATCTCATGTTGCATTGTAGTCCCCAGTGTTGGAGGTGGGACCTGGTGGGAGGTGGTTGGATCATGGGAATGGACTTCTTGTGAATGGTTTAGCAAAACACTGTTGATGCTGTTCTTGTAATAGTGAATGAGTTCTCATTTTTGAGATCTGGTTTTTAAAAAATGTGCAGCATCTGTGCTCTCACTCTCTCTTGCTCCTGCTCCTGCCATGTGAGACGCTTCACTCCTTTTTACTTTTCACCATGATTGGAAGCTTCCTGAGGCCTCCCCAGAAGCAGAAGCCACTATGCTTCCTGTATAGCTTGCAGAACCATGAGCCAATTAAACGTTTTTTCTTTATAAATTGCCCAGGCTCAGTTATTTCTTTATAGAAGTGCAAGACTTTACTAATATATCATCTTCCCCCAAATTATTCTTATCATTTTTAAAATCTGCATAGTTATTGATTTAGCTGTTTTCCTCTGCACAATGTTAGGAAATTCTTCCTATATTTCACATCAATCACACAAGTATCCAAATAGAATCTGAACCACTTTTATAAAAAGTCATTTTTATTTCTCTCACAATTTTATAGACAGCAATGTTCTAGATTCTAGTTTCTGGCTTTATAGGATTTATTGTGTCAACTCTGATGACAGTACTTGTAACTATTAGTCATTTTCCCACAGAAAATACAATGTTATATGAAATAAGTTTACCATGGGGAATTGCCATGCAGAGACTAAAGATTTACATATGGAAAAGTACCAATCAAGATATTCCCCTTATAGCCATACTGTTTCCTCAACCTAGTATAGTGGAAGAGAATTGCTCCCACTTCACTTGGTTAGCCATAGAAGACAACTATTTCATTTATGGAAGAGGAAACTACCGGTATCTCCTAGAACACTGGACAGGCTGGTGTTATCTAGCCAATCTTGTCAACCCCTACCATATGTATAGCTCAATTACCTTCTTAAACTATTTAAATTCTTCTCTATCCCTTTTAATGTCCATCATTGGTCTTGATGGTGTACTAGTAACTGTGCCTCCTGAAAATGTAGAGGTCGGCACCAAAATATTACTGCATTCTTCCTTTCATTGTTAGAGCTCAGAGACCCTTGAAAATGAAGCTGAGATAGTAGGAAATCTCCAGAACTTAAAGCTGCATTTGATCACATTTAGGCCACTTTTTTGCCTGGAGCAGCTGCAGTATGGGATACTCAGAGTGAAGAGAAACTCTCACATGTTCCAAGATGTAATATGGGAGATGACCATCACTGCAAACAACCAAATAAAGAACTTCACTCTTTCCAACCCAGAATTTCAAAAGACTCAATACACAGAGTTCCACAACTGACTGGCACTCAATATGACCTTGGCATCTAGAGGTGAGACATGTTTTCTTTGGAAGCAGCTGCTGCATGATTGTTATCTAAAATATCTCTGACCTCTACATCATAAACTAGAATATTTAGTTGCTAATGAGGAAATGCATGCCGCTGCCACCACAATCCTAACTCAATCAAAAAAGGACCTCGTCACATGAATTTCCTGGAATCCACTAGATTGGTCGCTTCCTGGCCTCAAGTCTTGGTTTTACTCCTTAACACACCTCTCATAGTTATTTTTCTGCTTTTGCTTATAAGTATCCCCTTGATTAAATGCCTCGTCTCCAGAGCCCTTCTCAGTTCCAGATCACCATCAGAGCATAATACAGGCATACCTCAGGGATATTGTGGGTTTGGTTCCAGACCACCTCAACAAAGCAAATATTGCAATCAAGCAAGTCATAATTTTTTGTTTGGTTTCCCAGTACATAGGAAAGTTTTGTTTATACTCTACTGTATTTTATTATGTGTGCAATAGCATTGTGTCTAAAAAAACCCCAATGTACACATCTTAAAAATACTTTATTGCTAAAAAATGCTAATGGTCATCTGAGACTTCAACAAATTGTATCTTTTTGCTGGTGGAGGGTCTTGCCTCAATATTGATGGCTGCTGACTTGATCAGAGTGGTAGTTGCTGAAGTTTGGGGTGGCTGTGGCAATTTCTTAAAATACAATAACAATGAAGTTGGCTGCATCGATTGACTCTTTCACAAAAGATTTCTCTATAGCATGTGAAGCTTTTTGTAGCATTTTACCCACAGTAGAACTTCTTTCAAAATTGGAGTCAATCCTGTCAAACCTGGTAGTTGCTTTACCCATTAAGTTTCAACAATGTTCATAGCAACTTCTCATCCAATCAAGTTTCATCATGAGGTTAGAGCAATTCAGTCACATCTTCAGGCTCAACTTCTAATTCTAGTTATCTTGCTATTTCTACCACATGTGCATTACTATCTCCACTGAAATCTTAAACCACTCAAAATTATCCATGAGGGTTGGAATCAACTTCTTCTAAACCCCTGTTAATGATGGTATTTTGACCTAACCCCATGAATCAGGAATAGTCTGTGAATGCATCTGATCCTGGGATTTTTTTTTCTTTTTTTTTTTTTTTTCAGTTGGTAGGCTATTTATTACTGATTCAGTTTCACACTTCATTACTGGGCTGTCCAGGGATTCAATTTCTTCCTGGTTCAGTCTTGGGAGAGTGTTTGTGTCCAGGAATTTGTCCATTTCTTCTAGATCTTCTAGTTTATGTCCACAAAGGTGTTTATAATATTCTCTGATGATTGTGTGTATTTCTGTGGGGTCAGTGGTAATATCTCCCTTGTTGTTTCTAATTGTGTTAATTTTGATATTCTCTCTTTTCTTCTTTATTAGTCTAGCTAGTAGTTTATCTATTTTATTAATTTTTTCAAAAAAGCAGCTCCTGGATTCTTTTTTTTGTTTTTTTTTTTTTCTTTTTTTTTGAAACGGAGTTTTGCTCTTGTTGCCCAGGCTGGAGTGCAATGGCACTATCTCAGCTCACCACAACTTCCACCTCCCAGGTTCAAGAGATTCTCCTGCCTCAGCCTCCTGAGTAGGTAGGATTACAGGCATTTGCCACCATGCCCAGGTAATTTTTGTACTTTTAGTAGAGACGAAGTTTCTTCACGTTGGTCAGGCTGGTCTTGAACTCCTCACCTCAGGTGATCTGCCCACCATGGCCTCCCAAAGTGCTGGGATTACAGGTGTTAGCCACCGTGCCCTACCTCATTGATTTTTTTAATGGTTTTTGTATTTCAATCTCCTTCAGTTAATGTCTGATTTTAGTTGTTTCTTGTCTTCTAGTTTTGAGGTTGGGTTTCTCTTGGTTCTCTAGATCTTTTATTAAGTTGGTAAAAATGTGATTGCAGTTTTTGCATTGTTGGAATTTGATGTTTGATGTCAGAACACATTCTTAAATAAATGTGGTTATGTTGTACATTGTTTTAATGCACATTTCTTGCTTTTTTTGCTAACGACTTATCACTTGCTGTTTATTTTATGTTTATTTTAGACTCTGGAAATGATGTTAGACAAAAAGTAAATTCTAGCTGTTTTCTTATTCGAGTTCAAAATGGGTCATAAAGCAGCAGAGACAACTTGCAACATCAACAATGCATGTTGGCTAGGAACTGCTAGTGAATGTACAGGACAGTGGTGGTTCAAGAGGTTTTGCAAAGGAGACAAGAGCCTTGAAAATGAAGAGTGTAGTGAACCGACATTGGAATTTGACAATGACCAATTGAGAGCAATTATTGAAGCTGATTCTCTTATAACTACATGAGAAGTTGCCAAAGAACTCAACATCAACCACTCTATGGTCATTCGGCATTTGAAGCAAATTGGGACAGTGAAAAAGCTCAATAAGTGGGCGCCTCATGAGCTGACTGAAAATTTTAAAAAAGTCATCATTTTAAGTGTCATCTTCTCTTATTCTATGCAACAACAATGAACCACTTCTCAATCAGATTGTGATGTACGATGAAAAGTGGATTTTATGCCACAACCAGAGACAACCAGCTCAGTGGTTGGACCAAGAAGAAGCTCCAAAGCACTTCCCAAAGCTGAACTTACACCAAAAAAAGATCATGGTCACTGTTTGGTGGTCTGCTGCCAATCTGATCCACTACTATTCAGCTTTCTGAATCCCAATGAAACCATTACATATGAGAAGTATGCTCAGCAAATCAATGAGATGCACTAAAAACTGCAGTGCCTGCAACTGGCATTGGTCAACATAAAGGGCCCAAATCTTCTCCATGGCAATGCCTGATCACACGTCACACAACCAAGGCTTCAAAAGTTGAACAAATTGGGCTATGAAGTTTTACGTCATCCACCATATTCACATGACCTCTCACCAACTAACTACCACTTCTTCAAGCATCATCCCCAAGACTCATAATTATCAGTCTCCAAGGTCAAAATGAAAGAAAAAATGGTAAAGGCAGCTAGAGAGAAAGGCCAGGTTTTCTACAAAGGGAAGCCCATCATATTAACAGCCGACCTCTCAGCAGAAACCCTACAAACCAGAAGAGATTGGGGGCAAATAATCAAAATTCTTAAATAAAGAAATTACAATCCAGAATTTCATATCTGGCTAAACTAAACTTCATAAGTGAAGGAGAAATAAGACCCTTTCAGACAAGCAAATACTGTGGGAATTCATTACCACCAGACCTGCCTTACAAGAGTTCCTGAAGGAAGCACTAAATATGGAAAGGAGAGACTGTTACCAGCCAGTACAAACAAAAAAACACTGAGGCACACAGACCAGTGATACTATAAAGCAACCACGTAAACAAGTCTATGAAATACCCTGCTAACATCATGACAGGATCAAATCCACACATAACAATACTAACCTTGAAAGTAAATGGGTTAAGTGCCCCAGTTAAAAGGCACAGAGGGGCAAGCTGGATAAATAACCAAGACTCATTGGTATGCTGTTTTCAAGAGACCCATCTCACGTGCAATGACACACATATGGTCAAAATAAAAGATGGAGAAAAATCCACCAAGTAAATGGAAAACAACAACAACAAAAGAGCAGGGATTGCAATCTTAATTTCAGACAAAACAGACTTTCAACCAACAAAGATTTTAAAAAACCAAAGAAGGGCATTACATAATGATAAAAGGTTCAATTCAGCAGGAAGACCTAACTATACTAAACATATATGCACCCAACACAGGAGCACCCAGATTCATAAAGGAAGTTCTTAGAGACCTTCAAAAAGACTTAGACTCCTACACAACAATAATGAGAGACTTTAACACTCCATTGATGATATTAGACAGATCATTGAGACAGAAAATTAACAAAGATATTCAGGGTCTGAATTTAGCACTGGATCAGATGAACCTGATAGACACCTACAGAACTCTTCATGCAGAAAAAACAGAATATACATTCTCATTGCCACATGACATATACTTTAAAATTGATCAGATAATCAGAAATAAAACACACCTGAGCAAATGCAAAAGAACTAAAATCATAATCTCTTGGACTACAGTGCAATGAAATTAGAAATCAAGACTAACGGCAGGGTGTGGTGGCTCACACATGTAATCCCAGCACTTTGAGAGGTCAAGGTGGGTGGAACACCTGAGGTCGGGAGTTCAAGACCAGCCTGGCCAACATGGCAAAACTCCGTCTCTACAAAAAACACAAAAATTAGCTGGGCATGGTGGCACGTGCCTGTAGTGCCAGCTACTCAGAAGACTGAGGCATGAGGATTGCTTGAACCCAGGAGGTGGAGTTGCAGTCAGCCAAGATCTTGCCACTGCACTCTAGCCTGGGTGACAGAGTGAGACTCCTTCTCGAACAAATAAATAAATAAATAAATAAATAAAAATCAAAACTACGAAATCTACTCAAACATACAATTGCACAGAAATTGAATAACCTGCTCCTGAATGGTTTTGGGGTAAATAATGATATTAAGGCAGAAATAAAGAAAATGAGAACAAAGATACAACCTACTGGAATCTCTGGGGCAAAGGTAAGGCAGTTTTAAGAGTGAAATTTATAGCACTAAACACCCACATCAGAGAGAAAGGTCTCAAGTTAACAACCTAACATTACAACTATTAGGTTGGTGCAAATATAATTATGGTTTTGGACCGTGAATTTTAAATCATTATAACTAGGCTCAAACATATCTTTATTATTATGTAATGCCATTCTTCATCTTTTCTTATTGTTTTCAGCTTAAAGTCTGCTTTATCTGAAATTAAAATATGAAACCCTATATTTTTTCCTTTTGCTTGGTAGATTTCCATTTGTTTGTTTTCCGTTTGCTTGGTAGATTTTTCTCCATCCATTTACTTTGAAACTATGACTGTCATTGCATGTGAAATAGGTCTCTTGAAGACAGCATATGATGGGGTCTTGCTTCTTTATCCAAGTTGCCACTCTGTGCCTTTTAAGTGGGGCATTTGGCCCATTTACATTCAAGGTTAATATCGATGTGTGCAGATTTGATCCTGTCATTGTGTTGTTAGCTGGTTGTTATGTATACTTGAATGTGTAATTGCTTTATAGTGTCAATGGTCCATGTATTTAAGTGTGTTTTTGTGGTGGCTGGTAATGATCTTTTGTTTCTATGTTTAATATTCCCTTAAGGATCTTTCATAAAGTAGGTCTAGTGGTAACAAATTCCCTTAGCATTGGCTTGTCTTTTAAGATCTTATTTTTCCTTTGCTTATTGAGTTTAGTTTGACTGGATACAAAATTATTAGTTAGAATTTCTTTTCTTTAAGAATGCTGAATATAGGCCCCCATCTCTTCTGGTTGTAGAGTTTCTGCTGAAAGGTCTGCTGTTAGCCTGATGATATTTCCTTTTTAGGTGACCTGCCCCTTCTCTCCAGCTGCCTTCAACATTTTTTCCTTCACATTGACCTTGGAGAATCTGATGACTATGTGTTTTGGAGATGGTCATCTTATACAGTATCTTTCAGGGGTTCTCTGCATTTCTCATATTTGAATGTTCTTTCTAGTGAGGTTGGAGACATTTTTGTGGTCAGTATTCTCAAATATGTTTTTCAAGTTGCTTGATCTTTCTCTCTCTTTCAGGGATGCCAATTAAGTTGTAGTTTAGTTCTCTTTATATAATCCCATATTTCTCAGTGGCTTTGTTTATTCTTTTTTCTTTATTTTTGTCTGACTGAGTTGATTCAATGAAACAATCTTTGAACTATCAGAGTCTTTCCTCACCTTGGTCTATTCTGCTGTTAATACTTGCAATTTTATTATTATATTATTTTAGTGAGTTTTTCAGCTCCATCAGATTGGTTTGGTTCTTTCTTAAAATGGTTATTTTGTCTTTCATCTCTTGTATGATTTTATTTCAACTTTCTCCTGAATCTCAATGATCTTCATCTCTATCCAGATTCCAAATTCTATGTCTCTCATTTTAGCCATTTCAGCCTGGTTAAGAAACATTGCTGAGGAGTTACTACTATCATTTGGATGTAAGAAGACACTCTGACTTTTTGAGTTGCCAGAGTTCTTGCACTGGTTGTTTCTCAGGCCAGGAACACAGTGGCCTGATGTTCCTTTAGTCTTTAAAGTTGCTGTCTTTTGATGGGGTTTTTTGCTTTTATATTCCTTGATACCATAAGGGTTTGACTGTGGTATAAGTTGGGTTTAGTTGACTGGTTTTCTTTCTGGAAGATTTCAGGGGACCAAAGCTCAGCTAATTACTCTTGAGCTGCTTGCTGTAATCCTGGACGTCTAGTACCAGGCCCATAGGTTTGTTCTCTGGCACCTTGAGGTTAAGCACCTACTGCACCTTAGGGGTTAAGGTGCTCCCAGTCTGCTGGTAACAATACTCTGATGAGGAGTGCCAACCAAAGCACTTCGTCAGGGTGGTGGCAGTGGAGTCAATGCTTGCACATGCATGTCAGGAACAGCTATCAGTGGTGTCCAGACAAAACTATTAAAACCAACTATAGCTATAAATTATTAATGAATACAAATTACCAAATATGTAAATTTTGACATCAAAATAATGAAATGTGGGTGGGAGGGAGTGAAAGTGTAGAGTTTTTATATGCAATTAAAGACAAGTTTTATCAGATTAAAGTAAACTGTTTTAAGGATAAGCTATATTATGTAAGCCTCATGGTAATCATAAAGCAAACATTTATAGTAGTTACACACAATATAAAAAGAAAGGATAAAAAGTATACAACCATACAAAGCCACCAAACCACAAAGGAAGATAGTAAGAGAGAAAGAAGGAAGCAAAAGACCTATAACACAATCAGAAGAGAAATTACAAAATGGCAGTGGTAAGCACTTACTTGTCCATAATGACTTTCAATGTAAATGGATTATACTGTCCAATAAAATACATGGAGCAGCTGAATAGATTTTAAAAAAGCAAGATCTAATCATAAGCTGCATACAAGAGACTCACTTTAGTAATAAGGACACACACAGACTGAAAGTAAAGGGATGGAAAAGATATTCCATGCAAATAGAAACGAAAAGAGAGCTGGGGTAGCTATACTTATATCAGACAAAATAGATTTAAGTTAAATACTACAAAAAGAGAAAAAGAAGGCCATTACATAACAAAGCATTAAAATCACCGCAAAGACATAACAATTGTAAATATACACCTACCTAAGATCAGAGCACCTAAATACACAAAGCAATTACTAAACGATCTAAAGGAAAAAATAGAATTTAATAATATTACAGTAGGGGCTCTCCATATTCCACTTGCAATAATGGACAGATCGTCTAGAGAGAAAATCTATAAAGAAACCATGGACTTGAATTACACTTTAAATAGACCAAATAGAAATACACACAACACTGTATCCAATAGCAACAAAATAGACATCCTTCTTAAGTGCGCATAGAACATTCTCTAGGATAGCCCATATGTTAATGCACAAAACAAATCTTAACAAATTTAAGAGAATTGAAATCATATTAAGAATCTTTTGAGATCACAATGGCATGAAATCAGAAATCAATAACCTCCAGGATTACAGATATCTTGGAAAATACACAAATGTGTGGAAATGAAACAACATTCTCCTAAACAACCAATAGGTTAAAGAAGAAAGCAAATAGAAGATAAAAAATTACCATGAGACAAATGAAAATGTTAAGACAATATATCAAAACTTATGGGAGACAGCAAAAGCAATCTTAAGAGGGAAATTCATAGCAATGAACATCTATATCAAATAAAGTAAGGTTACAAATAATCTAATGTTACCACTCAAGAAACTAGAAATATAAGTATAAACTAAGCCCAGTGACAGCAGATGAGAGGAAATAACAAAACTCAGCACAGAAATAAATGAAATAGAGACTAGAAAAACAATAGAAAATGTCAATAAAACTAAGTTGGTGTTTTGAAAAGATAAACAAAGTTGACAAACCCATGGCTAGACTAGGAAAACAAGAGACTACTCAAATAAGATCAGAAGTGAAAGAGGAGACATTACAATATGCATTGCCTATATCTACTATAATAGACATATATACACACACAAATCAATATGTGATATACCACATTATTAAAGGATGAAAATCATATAATGATTTCAATACATGCAGAAACAACATTTGAAAAAACTCAACATCCTTTTATGATAAAATTCTTAACAAATTGGGTATAGGTATGGAGGGAATGTACCTCAGCACAATAAAGGTTACATATGACAAACCCTTAGCTAACATCATTCTCAATAGTAAAACACTGAAAGCTTTTCCTCTAGTGACAAGACAAGCATGCCTATTCTCACCACCTCTTTTCAATATAGTACTAGAAGTCCTAACTAGAGCAATTAGGCAAGAGGAAAAATTGAAGCCTAATAGGAAATGAAGAAGTGAAAATATCTCTATTTTCTGATGACATGATCTTATATGTAAATCCACCAAAAAATTATTAGAACTGATAAATGAACAGTAAAGTTGCAGAATACAAAATCAACATATAAAAGTCAGTAGCATTTTTATATACTAATAACAAATTAAAATGAAATTAACAAAACAATCCCATTTAAAATAGTAACAAAACACTAAATACTTAGGTGTACATTTAATGAGTAAGCAAAAGTCCTGTACACTGAAAACTATAAAACACATGAAAGAAATTGAAGAAAATACAAGTAAATGGAAAGATACCTCATGTTCACGGATTGGAATAGTTAATATTGTGAACGCGTCTATACTACCTGCAGCAATCTACAGATTCATTGTAATCCCTACAAAAATTCCAATGTCACTTTTTTCACATAAATGTAAAAAAATCCTTAAATTTATATGAAACCACAAAAGACCCCACATACCTAAAACAATCTTGAGAAAAAAAATCAAAGTTGAAGGCATCATACTCTGTGATTTCAAGACACATTACAATTATAGTAATTTAATCAAAATATCATCGTACCGGCATAAAAATACGGGCATTGACCAATGCGCCAGGATCGAAGGCCCAACACATATGTTGTCAATTGATTTTTGACAAAGGTGTCAAGAACACACAACGAGGAAAGGGCATCTTCTTCAATAATCAGTGTTGGGAAAAACTGGAAATTAGATCCTTATCTCTCACCATGTGCAAAAATCAACTAAAGTGAATTAAGCACTTAAATATGAGACCCGAAACTGTAAAATGACTAGAAGAAAACATAAGGGAAAAACTTCATGACATTGGTCATTCACATTTAATATTTTGCTATTACAAAAAGATGCTCCAAAAAGCATACTTACACATATTTTTTGTTCACAGGCACATGCATTAATCTAGATACATACTTATATCTAAGAAGTACTGGGTTACAAAATATGTAGATCTTCACCTTTACCAGATATTGCTTAATTTTTCTCAAAAATAGTTACAATAATTACAGTTCCACCAGAAATGCAGAGAACTCTCATTTTACTACATCCTTCACTTATTATCAAGGGCTTACATTTTTGTCAATTTACAGAAACCTGCTTCCAAAGACCGAGGAAGCAGGGAGACTAAAGAGGCTGACCAATCCGTTTCTCAGAAAGAAACACTTAATAGAGACAAACAGAAGCAACCCTTGCACTTGCTCTCCTGAAAGTATGCTTTATTTAGCAAGATATAAGGGTAAAAAGAAGTGCGACTAGTTAGCTCTCAGACTATTGTGATCACTGGGGACGTTAGATAAGCATCTTTATGAGGGATTATGTATGTATGTTATGAACATTGTTTAAAGACCTTTGCTGCAGAACACTTTGGTATGCAGTGGGTCAAACATCAGTTCCCAAGATAGTTTTGCTTCAAGTTGGTGTCACTCTTGCCACGAAACAGGTTGTTTTTCTGCACAGTCTAATGGATGTGACATATTATCTTGTCTTAACTTGCATTTTTCGGATGACTACAGAAAGTTTGGCTTGCTGTTCACATTTTTTCCATTTTTCTAGTGTGTCATTGTTCTTATTACCTCTTTGCATATTTTAGAAATACTTTATATTTTATAACTACGTTTTCCAAGTTTGTGCTTTAACTTTAATTTTCTTAGTTATTAGTCAATTTTTAATTAACTTTTTTTAATGTTTTTTGAAACTTCCGACCGCCAAAGTTGTGAACACATATTTCTATATTTTCTTATCAAAGTATAATATTTTGCCTTTCATATTTACATATTCACTTCACCTGGAGTTTATTTTTGTGTGTAATGCCAGGTAAAAAATTTTTCCTACGTGGATATCAATTATTTTGGCACCACAAGTTCATATTTACAAGGCTACTTGTCTATTTAATCATGCTCAAAACCAGCTCGACCCTTTCATGTCTTTCATCACATCCTTTATTGCTTACCTCTCACCACGCCCTTCTACAGTAGCATTATTTCCTTGTTAAACCAGACCATTCACTGCATTTACTCTTCTTGCAATATGCTAAAACTGTTCCTATTGTCTCTGAGTCATGTTTTCTGCCTTTTTTTCCTTACTAAATTTAAACCTCTTGTGAAAAAGACATTGTCCAATTTATGTTTTCACCTTTAATACCGAGCATTGATGTAGTAGGTTTTCAAATATTCTTGTTTTATTCTGAATTTAAGTTGGCCCTTATAGATGGGAAATTTCACCTAGTACGAGCTATATATCCATATATTTAGGAACAATCACAACAGTTTTAATGAATAGGAACCAGTCATCTTTTCTGCCCTGGTGGATAGGCTACTTAGTGGTCGTCGGTGGATGGCGCTGACCGCGGTTGATCAAAGGAACTGACCCCGTTTGCAGGCGTGGCCTGGGCGTGCTCGCTTCGCAGTAGAAGCTGGGAGTTGGGCCAGTTCTGAGCCTAGTGATGCGCCTGTGTATGTGTTCACATCGCCGTCCAGTCTTCTTCACTTCCTACAGATGCCGGGACCCCCAAAACAGCAAGATGTGGACATTCACATTCGAAGACACAGGCTGTCCGTACAGCGAACGTTGTCACCATTCCCAGACATAGGGCCCCGACCTTCAAGTAGGCGGTGCGGTTGGCGCGCAGTTCTCAGGGGCCTTCTAGAATCTCCCGCCAGCCTCCCCGCTGCCTGGTTACCACACGCTGCCAGGGATACCCAACCTCCCCTCTCGAGGGCCCGGGTTGGCCGGCCCAGCTTTGTAGGGCTGATTGAAGGCCACATCGGCATAACAGTTGAAAGGGAAGGACGCGGACACCACCCAGTACCCGCCCCAGGCGTTTCCAGAGTCTCCGGTTAGGTGACCCGTGGGGGTCGCGGTCGCGGACCGGGGACAGAGCAACGGGGCGGGCGCGCAGCGAGGGCCGCAGTCCCAGAGCCGCCCACCGCCGCCCCACGGCCGCCTAGCGCGCGCCGGGACTGCATTTCCCATAGGCCCGCGCTGCGGAGCACCGCCCACCCGAGCCCCACGCGAGTGCGCGGCCGCGAGGTGTCCCCGCCGCAGCCCCAGCCCGCCGGCCCGCAGAGCTTTTGAAAGGCGGCGGGAGGTGGCGAGCGCCATGGCGAGCCCGGGCCGCCTACTGTGCGTGCTGGGCCTGCTACTCTGCGGGGCGGCGAGCCTCCGGCTGTCCAGACCCCACGGTGACACCGCCAAGAAGCCCATCATCGGTAAGGAAGCTGTGCGGAGCCGCAGCATATGGGGAGGGGCTGGGTGTCGGCGCTGGGCGCCTCCCGCCGCCGCGCTCCAGCTGTCGCGTCCTGCCGGGGAAAATCCCCAGATGTGCTTGGCTTTTGGTGCAAGGAGGACCCCGGGCTGGGTACCATTTGGATCGTACTGAAATGTACCTAGCTGAAGTGTCTCGTTCATTCCTTTAGACTCATATGGCTCTTAAAGATGGGAGGGAGGAGGATGCACCGTGAAGAATCCTGCGGATTTTCTTTTTTTTGTACACAGCTAGGAATTTATACTAAAATAAAACATTTCTTTTTCGCACATAGTTGGGAATTTTTTACTCATTTACATCTACACGTGCGTGCATTACATTTGTCAAAATGTCTCAGGTTGAGGGCGTATTTAAAATACCAGTGCATTGTAATATAAAATCAAGAAATTAAGGTATAATTTGGATTTTGTCATGTTCAGTAGCAGAGGACAACAGTGGCTAATATCCTAATGTAGGTTCTATTTGATATTAAAATGCAGTACACAATTTTTCGTTTCCAACATATTTGTGTTTTAAAGAGATAGTAAAATCAGTCTGTGTTACCAAAACACACATTTGAGACAGGCCCAAGGAAGGCTACCTGGGAGAAATCATCCTGGGGTTAAAATTTGCCCAAATAAATTTGTGTGGAATTAAGATTAGTTTTATTTTGGCTGTAGGATTATGCCTTTCATACTATTTTTTTTTCTATGAAGATTATCACTGTATTCTGTAACTAAACAGAAATTAGATGAATGTTTTTTCATATAGGTAGTGCCCAATTTTCAAATGGATTGCTTACTAATATTTGGAACTTATTTCATAGCTGTTTAACATGGTGATTTGATTCTCCACGAACTAACTCAAGCTGTAATTAATGTAACAGGTTGCATATTGTGTGTCCAGAGGAGAGAAAAAAAGCAGAGGGGATTGTTTTCCCTTACCTAGAATCAGGGGTAGCCCTGTGTCAAATATTTAAAAAAGGGACTTTGCTTTTGGTCACTGAGATCAGCACAGAATCGTTAACCGAGTACCGACTATGTACACAGTCTTGCTCTAGGAAGTGCAAAGGATTAAAAGATGACAAGGAAGCTACAAAAGTTATCAGATGGCCTTAAATTATTGGTGAAATTTTGGTCACATTTTGAGGGAGAGGGAGAACAGCTTGAGCTCTTTTCCCAGGGATGGGAAAAGTGAGTATGCTGGGCCCAGGGGAAGGGGAGATGTTGGTGGAACTCACTTTGATGTACTTCTCTTTCTGGTAACCCTTGTGCTCCCATGATGCCCCATGTCACCTTTGTGGTACCTCACTCCATGTACCCTGTACCACTCCATTTCCTATGACATTCCTAGTTCTTTGTTCCCTAGTCAAACTTTGTATTCCTTAGTAAAGATGATTTTACCTACCAATAAGGACAAAAAGTCTTACGGAACAAATTTTGTCGTTTGATATGTTACCGGAATACCTGATGAATGCCAATTGTAAGAAGCTGGAAATACAAAAGTGAGTAATACAGACAACAGCTCTTCCTATCAGGTGGCCTACAGAGACACTGAAAGTGTTCCAAATGCTGAAGTGCTGAATAGTAGTAGGCACAGGTACTCACCCGACAGACGTGTTTTGATGTGTGCTGGTTGCTGTACTGTGCTGGGGCTGGGTTTCACTGGTAAAAGGAGGCCAGAGAGATGGGTGGGGCAGAGCACACAGGGTCTTACAGAGTTTATTAAAGTTTAGGGACCCACTGAGGTAGTTAAACAAGGTGGTGACACCTGCTTGCTGATCTGTCTCTCCCTGATCTCCTTTCCTATTGCTTTCTGCCTTCACTCACCTGGCTCTAGTAACATGGATTCCTTGCAATGTGACAGGCACCTTCCTGACTCCTGGCTGTTTCTCTTGCCATTCCTTTTTCCTGGATTCCTCTTTTCCCAGATATGTGAATATGGTTTACTCTGTCACCTCTCTGGAGTCCTGGCTCAAATGTCATGTTTTACCTTCTCAAGGAGGACTTGCCTGGCCACCATATTGAAGACACTGTCCTTTCCTCCACAGATGGGATCTCCTTCCCCACCTTCTTTCTCTCCTTAGTGCCTACGACCAGCCACTCTATATATTATGCCTTTTTATCTTGTTTATTGTTTGGCCTCTCTCCCCTCCCTGATACATATTTGATTTAATACACACAGGGTAGGGGTTTTTGTTTGGTTCTCTCATATTCATGTGTCCCCAGCACCTAGTTTGTTGCCTGGCATGAGGTATGATTCAACAGTATATATTGAATGACTGTAGGAATAGGAATGGTGATGTGATCCGATTTGCTTCTACGCGGGGAGCTGCTTGGAGCTTGAGGGATTTCTTAAGAAAAGATGTAAGAAGACCTTCTAAGAGTCTATTATCATAGTGCAGTGGGGAGAGGAGAGATATTGATAGTTTGGGCTAAAGTAATGTTGGAGAGGTGTGGATGGAAGATGTTTTCACTCCTTTGCTTCATTGTCAGGGAATCAGTGTGTCTGTGAGTATGTGTGGGAAAGGAGCGACAGTCTTGTAGATTTAAGGATCTGTATTCTTTAGATGGATTCTAGGTCTACAGTTGTGTGAAGGCTGCATGTGCTACTGTAGTCCTTCTTTGGGGGCTTATTTGGCTTCCCTGATGTGGTGAGAGATGGATCTACTTGAAACCAAGATTAGCCTCCTCTGCTTCTTTCCCACAGCCTGTGGGTGGACTTGGAGGAGAAACTTCCTATTTAATTCTGTGAATTGAAATAATAAAATATGATATTTTTGCTGTGATAGATTTCAGTTTCTGAGCAAGAAGAAATTTGCTTGAAACTAAACTTTTTTTTTTGTTGTTATTAGGAATATTAATGCAAAAATGCCGCAATAAAGTCATGAAAAACTATGGAAGATACTATATTGCTGCATCCTATGTAAAGTATTTGGAGTCTGCAGGTGCAAGAGTTGTACCAGTAAGGTATGGTTCAGTGTTTTTTTAAATTTTACTCTGTAAAGAAATTGCTGCATAGGCCGGGTGCGGTGCCTCATGCCTATAATCCCAGCAATTCGGGAGGCCGAGGCGGGTGGACTACCTGAGGTCAGGAGTTCGAGACCAGCCTGGCCAACCTGGTGAAACCCTGTCTCTACTAAAAATACAACAATTAGCTGAATACAGTGGTGCGCATCTGTAATCTTAGCTACTGGGGAGGCTGAGGAAGGAGAATCGCTTGAACCAGGGAGGTGGAGGTTGCAGTGAGTTGAGATTGTACCACTGCACTCCAGTTTGAGCAACAGAGCAAGACTCCGTCTCAAAAAAATAATAATTACTGCATAATATCTCTAAAATTAGTGCTTTCTCTTTATGATTACATCGTTTAAATGCAGTAACATTGAACCTGATTTTTGCCACAAACATGTTGCTTAGAGTCTCTCATTGAATTGTTCAGTGTGGGAAGCTGTGTGTTACCTGTAACGTCATTAGAGGTACTGTATGTCATATGCATTAGCATCAAGAATGAAATGATAGTTTCCTTTACCCCAGAAAAGGTGGTCCTCACAGATACTATGAAGGTAATGGAGTAAAAGAATCTAAAATTTATGCAAACTCAGAGTGGGAGAGGGTGGTTGTGGGGGTGTGAGATAAAAAATTACATATTTGGTACACTGTACATTACTTGGGTGACTGGTGCATTGAAATCTCAGACTTCACCACTATACAATTAATCCATGTAACCAAAAACCAATTTTACCCTAAAGGCCATTGAAAAAAAATTTTTTTAAAAAATCTACAGTTTAACCAGCTTTATTTTATAATATTAGGATAAGAGAACACTTAGGGAATGAAGGAGGTTTTTAGAAAATGACTTTTAAAATACCTTCACACTCTACTTTAAAAGTTTGTAAATTACTAATGCATTAGAGTTGCTTCAGTGTAGATTATAGGTATTGCAGTTTTAAAGGCACTACATTATTTTTGTGATAAAATGTTCCTATAAGAATGAGATGATTCATCTCATATTTTCATTTAGAACTGAATTCTTCCCATATTTTTCATTTGGAAGGAGCTAACAACCAGAATCTTATATGTATTTATAATATCTTGTCAGCTAAAATTAATGTATTTTATAATCTTTCAGCACCCTCATCTAATCCATTTTGAGTGATTTCACACACAAAACACTATTTATTCTATACAGCCTGTTTCTGTAAATAATTTCTCATCAAAAATTATAACAAAAGTACTGTTCAAATATACTACTACTAATAAAGCCAATATTACAATTTAGAGAATTGTACCACAAAATGGCTTTAGGTTTAGATTTATGAGAATTGTTTTCTCGTATGATCTTTTACATTTAAATTAAGTTTCTACACCAAGATTACCATTTGCTTTTGATATTAGTCTTTCATATTTTAGTAGCATACCTAATTTTACAAATGACATTTTATTTGAAACCCATGTAACATCAGAGTTTTAGAGCTGGGTAAGAGGCTCTAGAGAGTCTTCAGAACAGTGTTTCCAAGTTTTCATCAAGGAAGCTTTTAAATGCAGACTGTTCTAGGATGTTAGCACTGACCATGTGCATGGGAGATAGGAGAGGCAAAAGGCAGAACAGCCATAAAAAAGAATGAAATCATATCCTTTGCTGTGATGTGGATGCAGCTGGAGGCCTAAGTGAATTAATGCAGAAACAGAAAACCAAATACCGTATGTTTTCACTTATAAGTGGGAGCTAAACATTAGGTACACATGGACACAAGGATGGCAGCAATAGATACTGAAGGCTACTAGAGGAGGAGGGGGATAAGGGCTGAAAACTTACCTGTTGGATACTGGACTCACTACCTGGGTGACAGGATCTTTTGTACCCCAAACCTCAGCATCACACAGTATACCCATGTAACAAATCTGCACACATACCCTCTGAATCTAAAATAAAAGTTGAAATTATGCAAAATAAATGAAGTAAAATCATAAGTGAAAGAGGAGACATTACAACTAATGCTACAGAAATAAAAAGGTTCATAAAGACTACTTACAAGAAACTGTATGCCAACAACATGTGTAACCTAGAAGAAATGAATAAATTGCTAGAAACACACAGTCTACAAAGACTGAATCATAAAGAAACAGGAAACAAACCTGTCACTGGTGAAGAGATTGAAATGGTAATCAGTAGCCTCTCAACACAGAAAAGCCCAAGACCAGCTGGCTTCACTGGTGAATTCTACCAAACATCTAAAGCAGAATTAATACCAGCCCTTCTCACACTCATCCAAACAATTGAAGACAGTACAATTCCAAGAATGAACCCCAATGTAAACTAGGATTTGGGCAATTATGATGTGTCACTGTGTTTTTATCAACAGTTAAAATGTACCACCCAAGATGTTAATGGAGGAAGCTATGCATCTTTTGGGGCAAGGGTTGTATAGGAAATCCTTAACCTTCCCTTAATTTTGCTGTGAACCTGAAATTACTCTAAAAAATAAAGTCTTTAAAAAAATAAAACAAAATGCCTTAAGGCAGGTAGACCAGTTTAGAGGTAGTTGCAGTAGGCTAGGTGTGAAGTGTTGAGGGCTTGGCTTAGACCGGTGGTGTGGGAATGATAGGTAAGTGTTGTTTAAAAAAAAAATCACCAATATATGATGACTAATAAAAGGGCACAGGGAAGAAAAAATAGATAAGGATGATGGAAGTTTTGAAATCATGGGAGTTTTGAAACTGAATGACTTTGCCGAATATTGGTATTTATGAGAGATGCTGAGAACGTGACTGTCAGCATATAGGTTAATTTCCAGCTTGGGTTCTCAGAGTTCATTTAAGGTATATTGTTGGAATCATGAGATCCTGTAGAAACAGTGTAATACATAGGGGCTAAGTTCACAGACTAGCCTGCAAAGGATTATCTGATGCAAAATAAGACTGAAATGATCATGATGATGTTAGGTTCATTTCTGAATTTTGGATGCTAGGAGTCAACTTCTGTGGTTTAGAAGTGAAAAGGAAGAGATGGGAGACCTGGGAAGCATTCTGAAATAGGTCAAGAAATTTGTCTTTGGTTTCCTTTTGCCTTCTTCCTGCCACCTTCTCTCTCAGGTGCTTGGTGCTCTCAGGTTGTCATAAATTCCCAGTGTGGGACTAGTGGAAAACAGAATGTCCTGCTTCCTCAGAGGTAGCATACAACAGCCCATGGGCTGCAGCTTTTGGTTTAAAAATGTGTGTTGTTCACACCACGTTTTAAAACACAAATCAGGCTGGTCACGGTGGCTCAGGTCTATTATCCCAGCAATTTGGGAGGCCGAGGTGGGAAGATCACTTACACTCATGAGTTTGAGACCAGCTTGGGCAACATGGAAAAACCCCTATTTATAAAAAAATTTTTAAAAAGCCGGGAGTGGTGGCGTGCACCTATTGGCCCAGCTATTCAGGAGGCTGAGGTGGGAAAATCACTTGAACCCAGGAGGTGGAGGTTGCAGTGAGCTGAGATGGCGCTACTGCACTCCAGCCTGGGTGACAGAGCCGGACCTTTCTCAAAAAAAAAACCCAAAGACCACAAATCAGACTTTATAAGAGTCTGAATTTTTGGTTTTTTTGAAGACAGTAATTTGGATTGGGTTTTAAATGAGGCAAACACTCCCCATTGGCAACAGTGCTTTGCCATCCTTTTCATGCTGCTAAAACTGTGTCATTTGCCGTCATCACCAGGCTTAAGCCATTTCCTTATAGTTAAGGAGAGAATAAACTGTTTCTTATACCTTGTTGAAAGGGGCTTTTGTTTCAGGAAATGTCTGACAATGTGCAACTTACAGTTATATTCTCTGCCAGGGCCCTTAGGCACCAGAGTTGTGACATGGCACACTCCTTCCCCTGTGACAATTAAGCCTCTTAATAGTGATAAGTGGGGACCAAAACTATAGTCATGGACAACGTGGGAGCCATTTATTTAGAATTAATGAAATGACTGAAACTAGCTTGCACTGCTAGCTGGCAGGAGTCCTTGGAGTGCAGCTGTGTGATCTAAATCCATTTTGGTCCCTGATGGTAGTGGTTGCCCATTCTGGTTTAAATATCCATGGGGAGAATTCTGGGTCCTGACTGGTTGGTTCCTTTTTATTGCCACAATCTGGGGAGATTAGATTGGCAGAATACTGGGTACATGTAGATTCATATTTCACCTCCCTGTCACTTCCCAAGGCAGGGCTACCTGTCAGTATTTCTCCACTTAAGACCATGGTAAGCACCATTCTGGTATTACCCATTGCTTTTGTGGCCCTCTGCCAGGAAGAGATTACTATGAACTTGTGAAAGACAGACCTGGACTTGCAAAGCTTGTTTGGACTTGAGAGTAGATCCCAAAGTTGTTTGCTGGCAAAACACAGCCTGTGTTCTGGATATCACAGGTGTCTAGTTAATAATCGGTGTGAGGGATCTCACCTTCCCCAAAAACTTCTTTGAGGGCAGAAATGGACTAGTTGACATCTAGTCATAAGTCTACTTCCTTTAGGGCAGGTTGAGAGGACAGGTACCATTTATTCTCTCGCAGAAACCAAAGGCTGCTAAATGTGGGAGAGTTCTTGCAAGGATTTCACCGACTTGGTGCTCTCTTCCCTTATTGTTGCATTTTATTGAACTTTTGGGAGAGCAAATGTCTTACTGTGACTTAGTAAATGTTGTCGCCGTATGTCACAGATTAATCCCATCTTTTTTTTCTGGAGAAAGGGAATAAAGTCACCAATAATATGGCAATTGTTAGGAGGCCCTTAAGGGGTGTTTGATCAAGGGTCTTTCAGAGTAATTACCTGGGCGTTTAGGCTGTTCTACAGTCATCTCTCTGTAGTCTGTCAATTCAGACTAGATCTGAACCGTCCTGACTTTGAAATGCAGAGTAGTCCCTAGACTCTTGCAACTAGTTTGTTGAGGTAAGATGAAGCAGAGACTTGACATTTATTTATATATTTTTTTCATCTGCCAGAGCTGCCTGTAGTTAAATAGGAATGATAAATAAAGTTACTTAAAGGAGTCTTTACATAAAACTACTGACTATTCTTACATTTCTTTTTGTAGTTTTTGGTTAGTAGAGAAATTACTGGTGCCTAAATCTCACAGTCTTTAATGTTTTGCATACTAAAACATACTTCACAATATTAAATTACGTTAGATCACAGAAAAGCATATTTACTTGTCTGATTAGCAAAACAAGGATAGAATTATGTGGCTTTCAAGTGGTTTGCAAAAATGCCTCTAGGAAAGTAGATAATATTGTCTAGTAATGAAAAATTAGTTTTTATTTGGCTTTTTAAAAGTAATGTGGTGACTTCGTTTAGAGGTTTACTTGTAAGTTTCACAAATATAACAATAACTGTTTTTATTGTTTTCAGGCTGGATCTTACAGAGAAAGACTATGAAATACTTTTCAAATCTATTAATGGGTAAGTTGGCAGCATTGGTTTGATGCGGTATATGAGTGGTCTACATATATGTCTGCTTTTGTGAAGGAAATCATACAAATATTATACATGTTTCTTTGTAACTATCTTAGAGTGGTATAGTATTTTCTGAGTTCTTTTATAGGATATATTTTCTTGGGAGATGCAAAAGTTCTTCAAAAGAGGAAGAGGCAGGTTAGAAAATGTATAATTGTTACATAGTAGACACACATAATTTTTTTAAACGTGTGACTTAATCTTTGTTCTTTTAATGCTTGTCTTAAATGTTTGAAGCTACCTTGAATGGCATGGCATACTGCTTGCATATGGAGTTTATAAGTCCAAAGTCTGAGGATGTTGATTTTTTTTTTTTTTCGGGTATATTGAAAAAAACTGTTCTGTTCTCTGGTTTCACCACAAAAGATATGTTAGCTCACAGAACAAGACTTCTAATCATATGAAAAAAAAAATGTCCACCATTACTCTTAATTTTAGGAAAGAAGGCTAATTACAGCAGTCAAAAACATTTAATTACCAAGTTGGCAGAGATCAGAAAATTTGCTTATACTCTATAGGGCCTGTGAGGAAACAGGCATGCCCATACTTTATTAGAGGAAATGTAAATCATGTAGTCTATTTTGGGATAATGTTGCAATACCTATTGAAATTAGAAGTACATACACCCTTTGACCTGGGAACTTGAGGAGGAATTTTATTTTATAAGTATATTCCACATTGCATGAAGACTTAGACTCAAATATATGCATTGTATTAGTAGTATTGTCTGACTGTCACCCAGTAGTCCATCAGGTGAGAATTGGTGAAATAAAACAGACTATGTACATTTAATAGAATACTATGCAGGAATTAAAAAATGAGGTTATCTGTAGATGCTGACTTGGATCACCATTGTCCCCCATGTGAAAAAGGCAAGGCATGTGATGGTGTGTATAGCATACACCCCGTTTGCTTTTTGTTAAAAGTCAGAGTGAAGAGATATGCATATTTCTACAAATCAACACAGCAGATTTTAATGGCAGTCATTTCTGATTGAGAATAGGGTGGGAGGAAGTATTTTACTGTAAAACGTTTTTTAAAAAGAGCTTTATTATTTTTACTTCTAAAACCATGTTAATTTATTGTTTCTTTTAAAAAGCCATGTTTACAAACACCGCATGTTCTCACTCATAGGTGGGAACTGAACAATGAGATCACTTGGACTCGGGAAGGGGAACATCACACACTGGGGCCTATTATGGGGAGGGGGGAGGGGGGAGGGGGGAGGGATTGCATTGGGAGTTATACCTGATATAAATGACGAGTTGATGGGTGCTGATGAGTTGATGGGTGCAGCACACCAACATGGCACAAGTATACATATGTAACAAACCTGCACGTTGTACACATGTACCCTAGAACTTAAAGTATAATAATTTAAAAAAAAAGCCATGTTTAGAAAATTATTTGCTTTCAGTTCAGTTTGGTTCAGTAAATATTTACTGTAAAATCATTTCAATTTAGTAAAACATTTACAATGCCCAGTATGTGCTGTGTGCAAGGTACTTTGGCATGGACAAAGATCATTAAGTCTAGGCTAGAATGTAATAGTAGAACCTCAAAAATAGACCTTTTGAATCACTTCATTTTCTTCCCACCCTCTCCCCAATTGCATTCCTGTTTGGAGAGGAATCTGAAATCAAGTAGCAGTGTAGACAGTAATACATACTTTTGGGAGCTAGCCTGTCCATTTGATCAGTATGTCTTCATGCAAACCACCAAAATGAGCCCATTTTCTATCTTCCTCACTTGCTTTCTGCATTGTCACTAATTCTTGCTCCTGTAGGCCCCCTTTCTCTCTCATGTAGTCACTGAAAGCTGCACTCCAAAGTGGGTTAAATTGGGGGCCTTATTTATATCTCGGAGTGTCACCAGAAAATGAGCTGTATTCTAATGTGACTTCAAAAGCACCTTTATTGAGTCACTATTATGCATTGGACCCCATAGTATTTTTCAGGGGGAATAACAGAGATGAAAAGACAGAGCCATGCCTTAAGGAGTTTGTCATATAGGAGGGACAGTCAGGTTTTGCTGCATGAAAGGACTTTGGGGTTAGACATACCATATTTGATCAGAGGCAGCTTTTTAAATACTAAGTTAATGTCTGTAAGCTGGAGACCTGGGATGCAAAACATAAAAATTAAAAAATACTGAGTTAATGGAAAGAGAGAACGCTAATGAGTCTTCCCTATGCCACTTTTAATTGTGGGATTTTCTGCTTGGGTTTGTGGTAGATATTCTCCCACACAGATGCTTATATGTTTTCTACCAGACTGTGATCTTTCTAACAGCAAAACCACTCATGTTTGTCTCTCTAGGCAAGTCCTGAGTCTAGCTCGTGGAAGAAACAGAATATATTTCTTGAATAACAACAATCTCACAAGTGATATTTCACATACCTCAAACTTGTATTTAAATATTTTCAAAATTTTAATATGTTTAATACCATTTTTCTTACCTCTTTTGAATATCCTTGGTTCTTTCAAGACGTTGCTATAAATTATAAATTTAAAAGTTTAATTTTAAAAGTTGATATAAAAACATGAAAATAGTTTTCTATATTTCACCTTTATAAGTGTGTAAAAGAATATCAAATATTTTTGATTGCCTCCTTTTCCTAGACTTTTTGTAGAATCGTAATTATGTTTCTTGAAAAAAATGTTCTAATACCATGTGTATTTCTGAAGAGACTCGGGGTGATAAGAATTAAGTTCTTGTAGAAATTTAATTCCAGCTTAAATATCTTTTTTATGACCAGCTTGTTCTTTATAGTTAAATTATTTGTGAGCTAAGTCCTACCCACCTGCAATTGATTTGGCATGACAGATCACCTTCTTTTAAACCTGGCTAAACCTGGAATTTTGTCCGTCTTTGATATCTAGCTCTGTGTACTCTTGCCCCTCCCCTACTTATTTACTTTTAATTTTCCCACACTCTATTTCATCAAATAAACTTTTTGAAGAGGTTTTTGGAAAATATTCTCTAAAGTGTTGTTAACTGCTGTAGTTTCTGAATGGCTGGGATTGTAAATATTTTATAATTTCTTTTTTGTTTTTCTAATTTTCTTCAAGGATCTTATTGCATATGTAATAAGAAAAATTGTTTTAAAATAAAAAGATTGTTTTCTGTGTGTGTATGGGTCAGGGGTGGCAAAATACACCCTATCTGATTTATGTGACGTTGTTTCAGAATCCTTTTCCCTGGAGGAAGTGTTGACCTGAGGCGCTCAGATTATGCTAAAGTGGCCAAAATATTTTACGACTTGTCCATACAGGTAATTATCAGTTATTGCTTGTTATTCCAGATGGATTTTTGTAAGTTTTGTAAGTTTTAGTGAGAGTAGTTCTTGTTTTAAGCAGATGGTAATGCTCCCTTCAAAATTACCCTTAGCCTCATCATACCTTTTAACCTTAAGGCACCTGTTCTTGGCTGCGCCCAAATAAAAGTGTTTTCCATGTGCTTCATCTAATCCTGGGCTTCCAGAGACCCTTCAGAGCCCTGCTGACTGGTCCTCTCTTGATGCTTGTTAATGTGAACCATGTCCTCATGTGGTGTAGACATTCTGATGTCTCTCTCTGTCCTCTTATTTTATTTTTTTGCGGCATTGTTTTTATGTTATTAATTCTCACTTCTTGAAATCTGTTCTTCTTCCCAACTCATTCAATCCTATTTGAACTTTCTTCACAGTTACCGTAGACTCCATGTTCATTTACCAAGCAGAGCTTCTGAGCCTCTGACTTCTCCTTTGTAATGGTCACAGTGGGACTGCCTTTGTACCATAGCTCACACCCTTACTGTTTCTCTCCTCAACTATTAACAGTGATTTTTAAATTAATCTTGCTAGCCCTAGTATCTTACCAATCCCCGCTTAAATATTTCCCTAAATAAGTGTTTTTAGCCTTTGAAATACTTGTTTCAAACTTTTAATAGCTAAGGTCAGTAATCTGTAGGCTTTTATAGTCTTTGGGTCAAGATATACAGTGTGTCCACAGCTCATGTTTTCCAGCCTGTGTGGGAGCTCGGTCTGAAGAGAGAGTAAGTGATAGCCTACTTATGGATCCTGGAGAATGCTTCAGAAATCCATGTGTAACTCAGGTGCCTGTTTGGTAATGACAAAAGATATGGCTAATTTTTATTTTGAAAAGTTTGAATAAACTTAGTTTTCTCTTTTTCTACTTGCAAAGAGTTTTCACGATGGAGACTATTTTCCTGTGTGGGGCACATGCCTTGGATTTGAAGAGCTTTCACTACTGATTAGTGGAGAGTTCTTATTAACTGTCACAAATACTGTTGACGTGGCAATGCCGCTGAACTTCACTGGAGGTAAGAGTACTCTTTCAACCCTCTAAAAAAAATATTTGCTGGGCAGGATTAGTAAGTAGCAAATATGAAAGTAAAAGTGCTTATTTTTATTTTCTTTTTAGCCTTTTTCCTGAAGAAAAAAATGCTTACAACATTAGCATTTAATTTATTTACATAGGTTGAAGATGTGAATTACCATCCTTATACTCATTGATGAGGATGACTTAAGGAATTGTGAATTTTAATAACTCATTGCTTCTAGTGATATCAGGACTGTGTGTGATGAAGAACTCTGAAATGGAATCTGGTTTTGAGTCCTAGTTTTCTCACTTTGACCTTGAGGAATCATTTTTACCCCTGAGGTTCAGTGTCCTCATTTGCAAAAGGGTCTAACGCTTAGGGGTTTTTTGTGTGTGAGAATTAAATAAGTTTTTTTTTTTTTTTTTTTTTTTTTTAAGACAGAGTCTGTCACTCTGGAGCGCAGTGACGCAATCTTGGCTCACAGCAACCTCCACCTCCAGGGTTCAAGGGATTCTCCTGCCTCAGCCTCCTGAGTGGCTGGGACTACAGGCGCCCCACCACACCTGGCTGAATTTTGTGTTTTTAGTAGAGACAAGGTTTCACCATGTTGGCCAGGCTGGTCTCAAACTCCTGACCTCTGGTGATCCGCCCACCTTGGCCTCCCAAAGTGCTGGGATTAGAGGATCCACCGGGAAGCGCTGTATTTACTCAGCAACCAGGAACTCCAGTGAGTTTTGGTGTCTAGAGTTTTTACTGGAATGTTGTTATGAAATAATTGATTGAATCATTGCCTATGTGACTGAACTCAAATCTCCAGCCCCTCTTTCATACTTGGAGATTGATTGGGCTGGCTCGAAGTTTCAACTTTCTGATCATGAAGTTAGTGTTTCTAATGATTAGTCTTCATCCTGAAATATTTGAGGGACCCACCTTGAATTACCACATTAGCATAACAAAAATACTTTTATCACTCCAGGAATTCTAAGGGTTTTAGAAGCTTCCTGTCAGGAACCCAGGACGAAGACCAGAAAGATTCTTAATGATACCACTCTGTATAAGTAGATAATGATTGTTGTTGGTTACTTGATCTCTGAATGCTTAGAATTGAAGCCACCAGCTATTTCTGTTCTCTTGAGGATTTTGCAAGGAAAGTAGCAGTCATACTTAAAACCTATAGAATGCTTTATGCTTTTGAAAGCTCTTTCTTCCATTGTCTCACTTAATAATTGCAAAAACCCAGTGGGAAGTACATGTATTAGGTCAGAGTACTTTGGTTCTGTTGCCAGAACCCAGTTTATACAGAAAAGGAATGTTTCAGGGAGCTGCGATTTTCATGGAAGTCTCTAGCAAGAATAAGGGGCCTGGTTTGCAACAGCTGGCACTATCACCTTGAAAACGTCAGTTTCTTTTTTTCAAAATCTGTTTGTTGGTGTTTGAGTCTGTGCAGCACCTTCAGTGTTGACCACTAAGATATATTGCTTTTTGATCTGTTTACTGAGTCAAAATTTCTTGGCTTGGTTCGTGTTCTTTTCTACATTGTTTTTATTTTTATTTGTTTGTCCCAGATACTTCTGAAAATATGTTGAAAGTTTTGGATCCTTTCCTGGGCAAATACGTACACCCATGGAAAGTTTTAACTGTTTTTCAGAATAGTCTGTGGAAATCTAGTTAAGATTCCCTGCCTGTTCTATAGCTTGCCAATACTCATATCAGAAGAATTTTACTTATTCATGTTAAAATTCTAGAAGAAAATTACTTATATCTGGAGCATATTTGAGTTTATGTTAAACACATTTTGTAACTTGATTGGAATACTTCTATGGAAATGATGCGTTTTGCTTATCATTTAGTCATCTTGATTATATCTTCATAATGGCTTCTCTTTGGGTGCAGATAAGCGATTTCAGTGGATTTTATTTTTTGTGTGTTTAAATTATTTCTCTTGTACTTAAATTATTTCAGGTCAATTACACAGCAGAATGTTCCAGAATTTTCCTACTGAGTTGTTGCTGTCGTTAGCAGTAGAACCTCTGACTGCCAATTTCCATAAGTGGAGCCTCTCCATGAAGGTATCACACTAATTACACAATGAAATTAATATGTTTAGAATAACTGCAGAAGTAATCATTTTGTTTTGTTTTCGTATTCTAGAATTTTACGATGAATGAAAAGTTAAAGAAGTTTTTCAGTGTCTTAACTACAAATACAGATGGCGAGATTGAGTTTATTTCATCAATGGAAGGTATATCACTATAGCATGTACACTTTATTTCATTTATTTTATATTTTTGAGTTTTGATTTTGTATGTCTTAAAATCATGTTACTTTGGGGCCTGAAGATGGATGTTAGGGCATTTTCGGAGACAGGAGACGTGTTTTGTCCGTGTTTCAAATTAATTGCAGTTTTCCTGGGTATTTTCCTGAATGAAGTGGTGAAGAAGAAACGTAAAAGAATAAAGGGGGTGGAGATGAAGAAAGAAATGAAGAAAATGACTTCTGTTTCTGGCAATATTGCAGATTAAATAACTTGATAGACTTTCCTCCAGCCAACAACAAAATAAATGTGGGTGATAATAGAAAAACATAGTAAATACGCTGATGAATTGGCAAACAAATAAAGATACTCAGGTTCAAAATTTTAAGAGTTGAATGGAATATTTAAACCAGTGTTGTTATTGAATCAGGAGAACTTGAGACAGTCAGGACCCTCTACATGGAGCAGGACTTGGAAGGCTATACCTGCAATGTCAGGCTGAACTCAAAATACAGCTGGAATCCGCCCTACAGAATGGCAAGGAGAATAGCCCATCCTGAGCCTTGGGGCTAAGGGAGTGGGGTGGGGGTCAGTGAATAAAGCCTTGAATGTTTATAATGATGGGCTGTTCTCCTAGTGTGGCCAGCATTATACTAACTGGGAAGTTGGACAAATCTTAAGTAATTTTGTTCAGGGTTGTCTCAGACTGGTAATGCCCTCACATGTGACGCTGAAGCAAATGTAAATAATTATTTTGAGAGGACCAGAGGTTCATCCCAGGCTTCACGGAATTTCCATATATGAAGTTTGAAGGAAAATGAACACTTCACAGCCAAAATACTACTAATGTACAAGCAAGCAAAGTACTGTGAATGAGAACTTGCAGAGATAACAGATGTGGAAGCAGACCTGCATAAATGTTAGATATTAGTATTATGAGATAAAGTATAATATATTTTAAGTTTTAAAGAAAGAAATAAGAATGCTTGCAAATATAGGCATGAAACAGTCAGATTTGAAAATAACCAAATTCAGCTATTAGAAATTATAGTTGAGGCTAGGTGTGGTGGCTCACACCTGTAATCCCAGCACTTTGAGAGGCCGAGGCGGATCACCTGAGGTCAGAAGTTCAAGACCAGCCTGGCCAACGTGGTGAAATCCCATCTCTACTAAAAATACAAAAAAAAAAAAAAAAAAGGCCGAGCATAGTGGCACGTGCCTGTAGTCCCCTACTTGGAGGTTGCAGTGAGTCGAGACTATGCCACTGCACTCCAGCCTGGATGACAGAGCGAGACTCTGTTTCCAAAAAAAAAAGAAGAAATTGTAATTGAAATAAAACCCTCAGTAGACATGTTAATCAGAAGGTTAGACACAGTTGAGGAGAAATTAATGAACTAGAATAGAAGATAGATGTGAAGGAAACATTCAGAATCCAACATAGCCAGACATGTAAACGTAAATGCCAAATGTGTCAGAAGAAAGGTGGGAATCTGGAGGGTAAAGTGATTTCTTACATACCTAACCAGAACTCTTGAAGGAATGGGAAAAAGTAGGGCAGAGACAGACTCTTTTTTCTGTGTTTAAAAAAAAAAAATTCAGGTGGATAAAAGACCTAAGGAGAAAGGCACACTACAATAAGGTTTTAGAAAAAGTAAAGGAGAATTGTCTTTATGATCTTGTTTAAGGGAAGGAGTTTTGAAGACAAAATATAAACAAACCATAAAGGAAAAGATTGATGAATTCAATCAAATGAGGAAGTTGTGTTCATAAAAGGAAACAAATTACACAAGAAAAAAAGGGGAGGTATTTGTAATGCATATAACTGACAAAAGTTGTGCGTCTAGCTTACATACAGTAAAGCTATGTAATTTAAGAAGAAAAGATAACTTATGAAAAATGGATATGAGGGCTGGGCATGGTAGCTCACGCCTGTAATCCCAGAACTTTCAGAGACCAAGGCGGCAGATCGCTTGAGGTCAGGAGTTTGAGACCAGCGTGATCAACCTAGTGAAACTGCGTCTCTACTAAAAATACAAAAATTAGCCAGGCGTGGTGGCACACACTTGTAATCCCAGCTACTTGAGAGGCTGAGGCAGGAGAATTCCTTGAACCTAGCGGGCGGAGGTTTCAGTAAGCTGAGATTGCACCACTGCACTCCAGCCTGGGCGACAGAGTGAGACTCAGCCTCAAAAAAAAAAAAAAAGAAAAAAAAAAGGATATGATATTTGAATAGATACCATACCAGAGAAACTTGTCCACTTATGGCTTGGTGAGATAAGTTGCTCAGTGTAATTACAGGGAATTAATTCATGATCAGGGAATGCAAATGGAAACCAAAGTAAAAACCATTTTATACCCATCAGATTGGCAAAATTAAGAAGCCTGCTGATAACTAGTGTTACCCAGGATGTGGCACAGCAGGTGCTTTCATGCACTTATGATTGGAAAACATTTTGGCATTTCTTAGTAAAATCAAACATTTTCCAGTTTTGTTACCTGGCAGTTTTATTTATTGGTTAAAAAATACCTTAATTAAATAATTTCATGTATGTAGAAATGTACGTGACATTATGTTCATACCAGCAAAAAAATGGGAAACCACTCAAAAGTCCAATAGTGCAAAGGATAAGTAATACTACATAGCTATTAAAATCAGTGAGCACACTGGCGTGTACCACTGAATGAATTATGAAGACAATTTTGAGTTGAAGCAAGTCCCAAGGGAATGCTGTATATTTTCATTTATATGATGATTAAAATTTGGCAAAAAAGAAACAATGTATTGTTTGGTGCTAAATTTAAGGCAAGGATGGGGTGATAAATAAATATGAGAGCTGAAGGGGTGGGAAGGACAGTAGAAGGGCTTTGGAAGTATTGGTCATGTTTCCTCCTCCCAATCCAGCAGACCTCACTACATCAGCATTAACCACCTGCTACCTGGATTGCTGCAGCAGCAGCCTCCTAAGGCTTCCACAAACCCATCTTCTTCCAGCCACCCATTCGTGGTCTGCTGAAGTACCAGTCTGATAGCATTGCCTGAACAAAACTCCTCAGTGGCTCCTCTGCATGGGAGGATGAAGTCTAGATTTATGAGCTCACTTCCTCCACGCCCTCTCTCTGCCTTCACCTCTAGCTTGTACCCTGCTAGAGTAGCATGACCCTGCTACACACAGCCCTTCCACAGAGCCATGCTTCTTGGCTCTGCGCTCCTCATGTGCTTTCCTCTTCTCTGAAAAGCTCCCGCTTTCCCCTATTTGTTTCTCCTGATGAACTCTTAGCCATCTTGAAAAACCCAGGCCACTTGTCATCCCTAGAGGCCTTCTCTACCATCATTCCTCTTCTCTACAACCTTGGTGCTTTGTGCTATGTGGGAATGTTTCCTAAGAGCATGTATTTGCTCTTGTTCTACCATCCCTCTAGATGAAGAGCTCTTTGAGATCAGGAACTGTATCTTACTCTCCTTTGTGTTTCCAGGGCTTTATGTAAACCTCATAGATGTTGAATGAATGCCTACTTATTTAAATGATAGAATATTGGGTTAGAAGTTAGGGAATCAGGTTCCATGTTGGTTCTGCTTTTGACTATGCCATACCAGGCTCATTTGAAAATTTTCTCCCACCTCCAAAATAGGAACACTTGAGATGCTTTATTATTTGCATATTTTCTTTCCACTCTTGATACTTTTGTCTAAATCAGTGAGGCAGGGTATGATTCCTCATATTCAGGAAACTGCACTGGTCTTTTAGTAATGCAGTTTACTAAAGAAGAGTAAATCTCACTTGTTACTGAATGTCGGTGACTTCAAAAAGTTTATGGGAAAAATTGAATTAAAATATAAAAATAAAAACTATAAACTTTGTTTCTCAAGCTCTATCAAGTTTAAGACATTTTTGCCCATGATGATACCAGCCTTTTAGTTCATCCCTAAAGAACTGAGGGTCCTGTGAATTGAACCATGTCAAATGCAGTCTTTTTTACATTCTTAACAGAAATGAGTGCCCTTTAAAGACTTTTTAAGATTAGGAAACAAGAATAAGTCAGAAGGAGCCAAATCAGGACCATAAGGTCCTAATGGTTTCTCATCAAAATGCTCACTAAATAGCCCTTGTTGGATGAAAGGAATGAGCAGGAACAATGTCATGCTGGAGAAGGACTCTGGAGAAGCTTCCTTGGGCGTTTTTCTGCTAAAGCTTTGGCTGACTTTCTGAAAACACATAAAAAGCAAATGTTACTGTTCTTTGGTTCTCCAGAAAATCAACAAGCAAAATGCCTTGGAGCATCCAAAAAAACATTATGACCTTTGCCCTTGACCAGTTCACTTTGGCTTTGACTGGACCATGTCCATCTCTTGGCAGCCATTACTTTGATTGTGTTTTCAGGTTCATACTGGTAAAGCCGTGTTTTATCTGCAGTGGCAGTTCTTCAAAGTAATGCTCTAGGGTCTTGATCCAACCTGTTAAAATGTCCATTGAAAGTTCTCCTCTTGTGTGCAGCTGATCTGTGTGCAGTGGTTTTGGCACCCATCGAGTGGGAAGTTTGCTCAACTCTGGTTTTTCAGTCAGGGTTGTGTAAGCTGTCCCAATTGAGATGTCTGTGGTATTGGCTATTCTGCTGTTTATTGTCGATCTTCTTTAATATTTTCCTGGCAAATTGATGTGAATAGTCTGCCTGGAGGGCTTCAACATTGTGTCATTCCGTCTTAAAATGAGTTATCCATTGGGAAACTGCTGACTTCCTTGGGTCATTATCTCCATAAATTTTTCATAAAGTGTTAGTGATTTCACCATTCTTTCATCCAAGCTTCACCATAAATTTACTATTTTTTCTGTCTTCAATTTTAGCAAAATTCATATTGCTGTTACAGGGGTTCTTTTAAAAGTGATGTCTTATCCTTCTTAGTGCCTCATACTCGATCCTGTTCATACAAGTTACTTCAAGTTTATTTTGGTGCGAAAAAGTTGAAACCCTTGCATAATTTTTTTTCGTAATACACATTTTCCATGAGCTTTTTGAAGACTTCTTATATATATGTTATGTATGTCTCTCTTTCTCTTTCTGTCTCTGATTCTATTGGATGTAAATCCTTTTTATGATTTAAGATATTTTTTGTCCTCAATAGTGCTTCATGCATTGGAAAATTTACTAGAAGATCTGCCTTTCAGTTAACTATACGTCACAGTTAATTTGCTAGTCCCCCAGCCTGTGGGCCTCTTGCCGGTAGCTTCACAGGTAGTCCCAGAATAGAGAGGAAGAAATGGTAGTGTCACACGGAAGTAGGGGAGGCAGGGAGCTGAGTGCCTGGAATTGCATGAGGCGGGTGTTTCCTCTCGTGAATATCCACAAAGCTGAGATAAAATGTTTCCCTTCTGTGGCCTGCTCTCTAGTCAGAAAGCTTACTGGGATGAGAATGGACAGTGCTCTTACCCCTAGATGTCTCTTCTTTCATTAATTGTCTTCATTCCTCCAAGTACTTTCTGATGGTGGTCATGGTTACAATTCCAAAGCAAAAAATAATAGAGGGGAGATTTTTATTTTTTTCAAATCAAAATGAGGGAAAGGCACATCTGAAAAAGAGACGAATATGTGTATTTTTCTGAAGGTAACTATTACAGATATTCACATTTTTTTGAATTGTGGAATTGTTCATGCTTATGTAAAAGTAGAGAGAGTAATATGAACCCTGGGTGTCTGTCTCAGTTAGCTTCGACGATTGTCAATAGCTCTGTGTCCCTTCTTGTTTTATGTCTGCTTTTAAACTTCTAAAAAATATTTTAAAAATGTATACCACAAAGTCATCAGTCATTCCATAGACTGAGAGAGAGAGACACAGTTTAGGCTGGGACAAACTGGCTTGTGTGAAAGGACACCAGAAGTGCTGCCATACTTCATTCTCATATGAATAAGTCGTTATGGGAGGACAGGAAAGCATGTTATGAGACGGGGGAGAAAGAGACCAACTGTGGAAGAAGCTTATATCACCAATAAAATGTGCATCTGACTTTTGGACGGGGATACATTCCTCCGCTCAGCTGCTACTTTGCTATGAATATCTCGAAAAGCAAATCGCTCCACAAATTGTAAAAGGTTTGCTAATCAGTGAAATACATTACTGGGAATTTTCACAGTGAGTGTGAATGGAAATTATTTTGTGTCTCAGAGAATATGTACAATTTTACCTTGTCTGCTATTGTGAGTTTATAACATGTTTTACATAAGACATAAACCAATTTCATTATAAGTAACATCTTAAACCATTCTTAGTACTTACTAATTTATGTTCTTCTTACAGGATATAAATATCCAATATATGGTGTCCAGTGGCATCCAGAGAAAGCACCTTATGAGTGGAAGAATTTGGATGGCATTTCCCATGCGCCTAATGCTGTGAAAACTGCATTTTATTTAGCAGAGTTTTTTGTTAATGAAGGTAATATGAGGGTGTATAATTTTGTCATTTTGGGGTAGTTTTGAAGAAAATTGCCCTCATCTGAACTTTTACCTACCTTTTTGCTCTATAAATGTTTTGGAAGTTCTACAGGTTTAACTTTAATGAATAATACAAATGGTAAGTAATGTGAAAGCCCTGAAATTGAGATGTTAGGTATTCTAATAAAACCAGGACAGTTATTTCAATTAAGAGTATCATACATGCTTCAGTGGGCAGAATTCTTGAACAACAGCATGAATAATGTTGAGAGTTTTTTCTTTCTTTCTTTCTTTCTTTTTCTTTGTTTTTGTTTTGTTTTGTTTTGTTTTGTTTTGACAGAATCTTGCTCTGTTGCCCAGGCTGAAATGCAGTGATGTGATCATAGCTTATTGCAGCCTCGAACTCCTGGGCTCAGGGGATCCTCCTGCCTCAGCATCCTGAGTTGCTGGGACTACAGGTGCACACTACCATGCCGAGCTCTTTCTTCTCGGATACTTTTCATTTAGATTCTTCCATATTACTCTCCATTTTTTAGAATAATGCTTTAATTATAACCATCTCTGAGAATTAGGTGTTACTTTTCCAAGACAGTGATAGAAATTGAATGTATACCACCAGTTGGTGATTTTAAGGCTACCTGTCTGTAGGCATTGGCATAGTGGAGAAAGCAGATAAACTCTGCCTGCTTTTTGGTGATGAAAACCTAGACATATTCATGCTGTGTTATGTTTGTGGTAAACCAAGAATTTGGTTGTAAACGCTCATTTCTTAGTTAAGCATTTTAGGTACAATAAGTCCTATGATTTAAGCAGAACTGTGTATAGCAGGTCCTTGAACAACATTGTTTACTTTGAAGCTGTTTCATTATAACATTGATGGAAAATGGTTTTGTTATACATTGTTTTGCTTAAAAGTAGTACAAGAACCTATCAATGATGTTAAGTGAGACTGTAAGACAGAGGTACAGAAACAACTTGTAAAGGATAGAGATCACTTTGGTGAGGTATAGCCATTTAAAGACTTCAATGAACTTTGTTGTCATTCCATCTCCAAGCTTGCCCTAAGTTTTTATCAACTCTCCTGCCATTGCTGGGAAGTTAAGTACTTCCTACTGAGTTTACTCTGCTTTAGAATTATGCAAAGCTGAGTGGATGGTTTTATGACAAAAACTGCAAATTAAAAAAAAAAAGTATCCCATATACAGTATTAGTCCAAAGGAACGTTTTCATGTGTGCGTGGAGTGAATGAGGGCAGCAGTGGCAGTGCCGCATTTGCTGCAGTAGTAGTCACGTGGCATTTAGTCTATGTGGTCTTTATCTTCCAACATTCTTCTTTCTAAAAATGCTGTAAGAGCCTGTATTTCCTTTGACTTTGGGAGCTTTAGGAGCTCTCACCTCCTCACATTTCAGCTTTATCATGCCAAACTTCTCACTGAGCCTCCTGGTTTTTCGTAATTCTGCCTTACCTGTGAAAATGTCTCACTTCTCCGTCTGCCTCAGCTTCGCCAGTTTCTCCATCCTTTTTACTCTTGTAGCATCCAGTGATGATACGCCATGAAAACATTTTTATCATGTGATTCTGTGTGGTTACGAGGCTGAACTTCTTGAGTGTTAGGATCTGTTCTGTTTATATTTCCATCCCCAGGCTGTGTATCAAGTCTTGTGTACACATAGCCACTTGGTAAGTATTTGAATGAGTTGCTGAGTGAGCACCACGTGGGATATGCTGCAGGGCAAATGCAGCACAGCTGCTGTGTCCGTGGGCGAGTGCCATAAATCGGGCACTGCTTTATTTGGGGAAATGTTGTAAAGCATTTCCCTCCCTCCCTCCTCCTCCTCCTCCTCCTCCTCCTCCTCCTCTTCCTCCTCCTCCTTCTTCTTCCCCCTCCCCCTCCCCCTTCTCCTCCTCCTCCTCCCTGAAAGCAAGTTTATTAGAGAAGTAAAGAAAAAAAAGATGGCTGCTCTATAGGCAGAGCAGTCGCATTTCTCTTCTTGTTGATATTTTCCCACTTAATAATGCTGATTGCAGGAAGAAATGTTATAAAATAGTCTCTTGAAGATTTTATCATCTAATATTTTTAAAAATTAACTTTTTTTTTCTTCCAGCTCGGAAAAACAACCATCATTTTCAATCTGAATCTGAAGAGGAGAAAGCACTGATTTATCAGTTCAGTCCTGTTTATACTGGAAATATTTCTTCATTTCAGCAATGTTATATATTTGATTGAGAGTCTTCAATTTGTTGACAGGGCAAATTTGAATAATTCCATGATTAAACTGTTAGAATAACTTGCTACTCATGGCAAGATTAGAAAGTCACAGATTCTTTTCTATAATGTGACTGGCTCTGATTCTTCATTCAGTATAGGACTATTTATATAATATTTG
Source organism: Macaca fascicularis (assembly GCF_037993035.2). NCBI lineage: Eukaryota > Metazoa > Chordata > Mammalia > Primates > Cercopithecidae > Macaca > Macaca fascicularis. Next base: position 72,945,706 of record NC_088382.1, on the reverse strand, counting down.
ATAATTAGTGAGACATAAATAATCACAGTGTTTTCATGGAAAAGCCTTCTTATAGCTGAAGATTGGAAAAAATAAATTTACTGAAATACAAATATTTTTTCTAATTGATTTGCTTTGGATATAAATACCATCCTCTACCTGCCCACCCCGTCCTCCTTGCTGAAAAAGAAAAGAATCTTTTAAAATCCTACCACTTGTTCATTGTGATGTCTCCCTCCTTTGGGTCTCAGGAGTATTTGTGTGTGCGTGTGTGTGTGTGCGTGTGTGTAGGTATGTGTGTATAGATATGTGTGTGTATGTGTGTATCTCCTTTTCTGCCCTGTGTTAACTTCACATTTCAAGCGTACACATCCTGAAAACAGAGTCTGTGTCTTGAACTTTTTATCTTTCACAATGTCTAGCCCAGTAGGCCCTCACTAAGTAATTGTCACTACTTGTAAGTTTTTTCCCATGGAAAATAATTTAAAAGCTGTCATATATTTATTTTGGCACACTTTAATGTACTTTTCTTTGTCTTTTTTTTTTTTTTTTTTTTTTTTTTTTTTTTTTTGAGATGGAGCTTCTCTCTTGTTGCCCAGGCTGGAGTGCAATGGTACAATCTCAGCTCCCTGCAACCTCCACTTCCTGGGTTCAAGCAATTCTCCTGCCTCAGTGTCCTGAGTAGCTGGGATTACAAGCATGCGCCACCACACCTGGCTAAATTTTGTATTTTTAGTAGAGATGGGGTTTCGCCATGTTGTCCAGGCTGATCTCAAACTCCTGACCTCAGGTGATCCACCAGCCTCGGCCTCCGAAAGTGCTGGGATTACAGGCATGAACCACTGCACCTGGCCAACTTTAATGTATTTTTCAATCCGTCTACTCTCCTCCACCCTTCACCATCCCATATAACCCTCAGAAGTATGAAATTTAGGAACTCCTTGAGGACAACCAAGCTGCTGGAAGGAAGAAAGAGAGGGTTTGCTGAGCTGTGAATGGTAAATGGTATTTGTACATCTGTTCTCTGTGGGCTTCCAGAGCTTCTGCAAGAGAAGGGGAAATAGAAAACCGTGATTAGGGATGATGTTGGAGGGCATCGTGGATGATTTCACATGCAACAAGAGAAGAACAATCACCTGCAGACACTGAGCTAAGCCATAATCTTTGGGGAGTGGGGACAAATGGCACATATAAGTTGGAAGAGATTAATACATTTAATTAACAAAGAAAGAACTTTACTAGTAATGTGGCAGATTTAGTTTCTGTCTGTGAACATGATTATTTGTTGAGTCTTACTGTTGAATGTGCCTGGCTAAGTTTTTGTCTCCTACCACTAGAAAAAGGTAGTGACACTATTATTGCTCACGGTGCCAGGGTTCTACCCAACCCATTTGTGTTGAAACCATATAGAACTGCTTATCTGTGCAGTTCCCAAGAACAACTTCATCCCAACTCTGGTTACTCATGATGCTGCATCCTCCATCCTTTTCCTTGAATACTGGCTTCCAAAGGTTCTTACTGTGCTTCATAGACCACCACAAATGCAAGATGTGTTTCTGCTCATGTTCAGCTTATCGTTTTTCCCATCATGTATTTTTTTTTTTTTTTTTGAAAACTTTATTTGCTAGGTAACTTTATTCCAAGAATGGAATCTCTTTCAAAGCTGACCACACCCTTACCTCTGCCCACCACCACCAGCAGGAAAGACAAGCCAGCTTGAAGGCAAGTGAGGAGAGCAGTGCCGTTCAGAAGCCTGGCATCCCTACATTAGTGGACACAGGAGAGGTCGTTGATTAGAGGTGCCTGTTGGAGTTGCTGGACAGCAGTCTGGAAAGCCCTGAGAGATGGATGGCCACTCCTGGAAGAGGGCCTAACGTGGGGAGCCTGGGGAGGAGGGAGGTCACAGCCCTCTGTCAGCAGGAGAGGGCAGAGGCTGAAAGAAAGTGTGACTGAGGGAGCAGGTGTGGATTGGAAAGGAATAAGAAGAAAGAACAGAAACAGGAAGGACTGGGTGGGTATGGAAGAGACAGCTAATGTGTTCCCTTCCCCAGCCAAAGCTGATTTGAGTTTCCAAGGGTTTTTGGAGAGCGATTGCCAAAGCTCTTACCTCCAGCATTTCCAGTTATCTTCCTGTGTGGAATATCCCAAATGGAGTAGATACACTGGGCTTCAAAGGCAGGCCCTGCACTCATTTCTGTTGGGCCAGATGTTTCTGAGGGCCCACAGCTTCATGTATCTTGAGGGCTGGCGCAAGATATTTTATGAGGAGATGTTGAGTGTCTCCATTTCCACATAGCAGAGTAGGGGAATCCTCAAAACCTTGTCAGTAGGCCGAATCCCTCATTGCACAAATGGTCCTGTGAGAGTCCTCGCACCTAGAGTCTGGCGCACAGAAGCCTGGCGCACCTGCATGCGCTTCCCCCATCTTCCCTCCCTCCATTGTAATAATCAAGTAGCCCTGCCTACATGCTGGGTCTTTCCATTTTTATCGAATTGCAAGAAAATATTAAAAAGAATTTTCTTCTATGGAAATAATTAAGCAAAAAAGGTCTTTCACTCCTCAGACACAACTTTGTTGTTTGTTTGGGATTTTATTTCATTTAAACAAATTTATTTCAAAAATAAATAAAATTTTTGTTCCACATAGCATTTTCTTTTTTCTTTTCTTTTCTTTTTTTTTTTTTTTTTGAAACAGTCTCGTTCTGTCACCCCAGGCTGGATGGAGTGCAGTGGTGCAATCTCAGCTCACTGCAACCTCCATCTCTGGGATTCAGGTGACTCTCCTGCCTCAGCCTCCCAAGCAGCTGGGATTACAGGCACGCATCACCACAACTGGCTACTTTTTGTATTTTTAGTGGAGATGGGGTTTCACCATGTTGGTCAGACTGGTCTTGAATTCCTGACTTCAAGTGATCTCCCTGCCTCAGCCGCCTAAAGTGCTGGGATTACAGGCGTGAGCCACTGCGCCTGGCCAGCATTTTAATTTTAGTTGTTAAAAATTAACTGGGGTTCTCCAGAGAGGGCCCCACCACATACCTTGGGGGAAGGAATGCTGACCTCATGAAGCTTCCATTAAAGCCCAAGAGGATGGAGTCTGGAGAGCTTCTGGACAGCTGAACACAGGGAAGTTCCTGTAGGGAGGCGCGCCCAGGGAGGGCATGGAAGCTCCGTGCCCCTTCCCTGGTACCTCGCCCTATGTGTCTCTTCATCTGTGTCCTTTGTAATGTCCTTTATAATAAACCTGTAAACATTAAAAATGAAAAACTGGAGGTGTTTTGCAGTAATGTATAGGAAACACTAGATGTCAGGAGAGAACAAGCTAACCTAATGTTTAACTGGTTGTGTTTGCACTCTATTTAGAATAGTAGATTTTAGGAAATTGTTAGAAACCTAAGGAACATTTACAAGTAAATTATATTTGTTAAATATTGTATTTAATTTATTTAAGTATATATTTATTTAAATATAAACGTAAACATAGACTACACCTAATACTGGATGTTTTCCACTCTGATCTATGAGGAGGTCCTGATGACTCAATAAAAACACTTTTAAGTGTGTATTAAGGGCCAGGTGCTATCATGTACATAAATCTATAGATTGTACATACAATTCCAATTTTCTCTCCCCTGATGCTTAACTGTCCAAAATCTAAGCTAGCAGAGTGTTTTTTTTGGGGGGGTGGGTGAAGAAAGAATCAACACCTCATGTAATGAGAGATGCTTCTGGGAAGGCCTGCAGGGAAGGTACCAAATCCATCAAGCATTCCTTGGTCATTTCTAAGGGTGTGGGCAGGAGAAGTACTTCAAATGAGCATGAACTTGGGTTTTTTGTTTGTTTGTTTGTTTGTTTGTTTTTTCCTATAGCGTAGGTTTCTCAACTTAATGTACTTTAAATCTTGTCATGGTTTCTCTTCCAAATTTAAAGGAAAGTTTCTAATCATTAGCTTTCCTGTTGAACTTGTTCCTTTTTGCATAAATTTGGCATGCTTTTCGGCTTCCAGTTCTCTGACATTTATTACAATTTCTCATAATCTTAATTTAGAGTCAGTTTGTTTCATAGCATAGATTCCCTTTAGAAAAATTTTACAATAACACTATAACATCTTTTGCTATAGTTCGGCATTCAAGTTACTCCTAGAAGTTTTTCAGGGAGAAACTCAAGAGTTTGAGGGAATTAGAGAATCTCAGAATGGAAGAGAATTTAGTTGATCACACTGGGTAGTGGGAAGACTGTATTTCCATTAATGAAGCCTACATAGTATTTGTTTTAGGCCAGCCACATCACTCCTGGATTATTACAATGAACTGTTCACAAACTAAAAATTGCAATTCTTAACCAGTTTGTATGTCATACCTTCCATCCAGCTTCCCAGTGGAGAAGAGTGGGCAAGCGCACCAGAAGTCAGATGCCAAGGGTCAGGTTTTATTTGTGCCGTTCGCTAACTGTGTAACCTTAGCCATGAAAGTTTCTGTTTATACTCTGCATACTTTGAGTCCTTTACATTTTTTCTGCCTTTTTAAACCGAGAAAAGATGATTTTTCTTTTATAGTCTCTGATAATCTAAAAAATTATTTCCTACACTTTTAATAAAATTAATAATTTGCACAATAAAAGTATTCACCTTGAGCAGCTAGAATAGCAGTTTTACTTTGCCAACAGGTAAAACTATCCTTTCTCTTTCAGTTTTGTAAAATGAAGTGAGGATGGGAATTTGCATTTTTTCTCTTCTCTAGTCAAAAGAATCTAAATTACTTGGTTCCTCTTTGCTAGTCTCTACCCAAGGACAAAGGAGCTAACACATAATATATGCGAATCTCTTAGTATAATTAAATATGATGATTGACCCCAGTTTTGAGGGAAAATAACCACATAAAACAAGATTTGAACTTAGAATGGACTTTAGAACAATAACAGTGTAACAACGATAATAAAAGAATTGAATTAAGGAACTCCTTTTGTTATTTCCCCTTGGCCTGTTTTCACACAGTTGCCAATACTTTGTGTTCTGCTCTTTTTACTTAACTAGATCAAAAGCACATTTCCTCATTGCTGCAGGGCGGCCTGAGCTGCTGGGTCTTTACCCTGTGGGAGGGTCAGATTGCCCTGCTGAGTGACTAAGCTCAGCAGGCTAGGATTGGTCAGTGTAGGAGGTGGATCGAGGGTGCAGACAGGTCAGGAATTCTACTTGTTATGGCCCAAAGTGGGGCAGGGAGGCAGATCCAAGCCAAAGTCCACCTGGGGAATCAAAGTGCAAGAGCCAAAGGACCAGAGCAATTTAGTAACTGGACAATGGAGCCCGGAATTAGGAACAGAACTGAAGAAAGCTTGACATGCAAGCAGGTTCCCACAAGCCGAGAGTGTCCAGGACAAGTGCCCCAGTGTCTGATGGAGATCGCAACTTTATGGTGTTCAGGAAGGTGACTAGGGGCTTGTCTTTCTGTCTTGGAGATACAGTATCAAGAATTACACTTTAAAAAATTTTCAATAACTGCAAGACATTCCATCTGGAAAAGCTGCCAAACACTTGCCTCCTTTGAGCATGAAGGATGGTGCCTTTAAAGTCAACAGACTGACAGTAACCCTGCTTCTCCCAACGCTCAGGTGTAGGCTCCCTGTTGAGGCCTCCTGGGTTAGAATTGCTCTAGGCCACCAGCCACTGCCTACCCCAGACCTCTTCTCTTCCATGCTCTCCCTGGTCTCTCCCAGAGGGGGTTTGATATTCAGGATTTTTTTCTTATCCAGCACCCTTGGGTGTGTGGATCTTTGGGATGATTTGCCTGGCTTTGTAATTAACTGAGTAATGTACAAGTTCAGTCTGCAGCCCCAGCCTCAGCCTCAGCTCCACCAGTGTTTGCTGCCTTGTGGTCAGAACATGACGAGAGCAGAACATTACCACATGTGGGGAAGACTGACTGCCTAGCCCAGCATTCACTGGGTGGGTTTTATTCAAGCAGAAGTGGTGAGAGACCTCATTTTGGCCCTGTGCTTAAGCAGTGCAGCTTTACAGAACAAGAAAATTGGCCAAGCATGGGGGTTCATGCCTGTAATCCCAGCAGTTTTGGAGGCTGATGCATGAGGATCATTTGAGCCCAGGAATTTGAAACCAGTCTGGGCAATATAGCGAGATTCTGTCTCTATTTAAAAAGAAAAAAAAAAAAGAGCAAGAAAGTGATTACTGCGTTTGAATCTTCTCCCATGTGTATAGAAAACAAACAAACAAAAACAAACAAAAAAACCCGGAAGGACCGGGCTTTCTCAGAGTCCCTGATACCTGCGCAAAAACAAGCTGCATAAAAGTCCTTGTTCCCGTTTACCTTGGGCTTCGGCTTAAAATCCTTCTGAAGATGAGGTCCGTTGCAGTGGCCTAATGTTGCTGCAGCTTCCTGCAGCTGGACCTCACTGCCTTCCTCAGGATACCCTTGGTGTTCCTATCGATGCTTCTCCTGGCTGGCAGGAGCCTCATTTGCAGAACTGCCAGGCTCAGTTCCATGTTCATCTAGTCCTCCCACAGGAAGGGGCTCCAGGTCCAGATTGAGGGAGTGCTAACCTCAGGACATCAAGCCGAATCAGAAGCTCTTGTTTGTTGTGCAGCAACTCTTATTATTTTAGTGGTTTAAAATAACCATTTTATTTAGCTTTGAATACTGTGGGACCACTGGGCAGTCCTTGTCGTCTGGGCTGGCAGCAGACAGACAACCATGTGTCTGTCCTTCCTGAGACCCAACTCCTCCCAGGATAAGCATAAGAGACCCTGAAAGCATCGCAAGGGGGTCGATTCCTTTTGTATACATGAGCTGTCTTTGTCCATGTTTGAGCCAGTTAGATAGCATGGACCCCTGAAAACACTGAGACAAGACTGCTCAAATTTGCCAGCTTGGAAGGAGGCTGACAGTCTGCCCCTGAGCCCCTTTTAAAATGTAGATTTTATTGTTTATTTAAGTATCATGAGGCCAACAGATCAGGAGACAATTGCCATTGAAATGATAGTTTATTACAGTTTCCAGGAGGAGGGGGGCAGGTCAGCCACCCACGCAGGCCACAGGAGGGGTGCTGAGGTCGGTTGTAGGCGCAGAGAGTGAGGCGAACTGCCGCCGGAAAGAGCCTTTTTGTGGTGTTTGCAGGAAGGTGTGGGCGAGGCCGGGTGAGCAGGCTAAGCAGGTTTAAGATTGGCTCACTTGCATAACTCGATGCCCCGCCTGCTCCCGAGGTGATTAGGACAGGGGAATAGTGTCCCCCAGTGCAAGAGCTCATTAAGCAGGGGGTGGGGAGCGGGCTCTGAATTGGTTAGTTTGCTTATGAAAGGCACCCTCACAGGAGGGTTTGTTATCTCTAAGAATTAGCTGGCGCTGGGAGGAGCAGCACCCCGCCTCCCCCCACAGGCGTCCCTCCCCTTCAGGAAGGCCTCTCAGGTCAAAGCATCCGATATTGAAGCTAGAAAACAGGTGGTTAATACAGTCACTTCTGTGCCTTCTGTGCCTTGGCCAGGTGACTTGTGCCATATCTAATCTCCAAGTGCCCCCAGGAAGTTCTTGCTTGGACTTCTCTTTCTATTTGCCTCCTCTTATGGTTGTGAGATTTATGTGACACCCTCATAAAAATGGTAGATGCTGTCCCCTGGAGTGCAAGTCCCCCATTCCGTTCTCCACTGATTACCAGCAACAGCTAATGGCTTTATGGATGGCCAAGTTAGCCAACATTTGATCCCAGCGCTCAGTTTGTGCCTGGATTCTGAAACCTCAGAATCAGGTTCATTGTTCAGGATTCTTCACTGATAGATCCAAAGCGAAAGAGAGCTTTCAGGTTAGGGCCTAGAGCCCCTTGCATCTGGTCAAGCACACCTCTGCCACCATTGCTGCCCATTTCCCTTTCACATAAACGGTGGTTTTTACTCTGACTACTTCCTCACTTCCTCTGATAAGATACTTACCTGGCTGCTGGTCACTGCCTGGGACAACCAAAGGGTCACCCAAAGGGACCTCCGGGGTGCCTTTGACCCACAGGGATTAGGGATCGTCGCTGCTTTTTGATTCAGCATCTTCCTTAGCTATGGCGGCATCTGACAGCTGGTGCTACCAGTGTCAAGTGACATCCTGCCCCGGTTCCTGAACAGGAACTTTGGGATAATTTCCTTGATTTCCAAAATGGGATTACTGGGAAATCTTTGGTTCTTGATTCAGTTGCAAAGTTGCTTTCCACAAGAATCAATGTATTTTACAGTGTATCTGACAACATTTTAAAAAATTAGTTGTTATTATTATTATTATTATTTTGAGACAGGGTCTGTTACCCAGGCTGGGGTGCAGTGGTGCAATCACAGCTCACTGCAGCCTTGACCTCCCGGGTTCAGGTGATCCTCACACCTCAGCCTCCCAAATAGCTGGGACTACAGGTGTACGCCACCACGCCCAGCTAATTTTTTGTACTTTTTGTAGAGATGGGGTTTCGCCATGTTGCCCAGGCTGATCTCAAACTCCTGTGCTCAGGCGATCCTCCCACCTTGGCCTCCCAAAGTGCTGGAATTACAGGCATGAGCCACTGTGTCTGGCAACACTTTATGGCACCAATTTTACCAGACCCTCAATAGCCGTGAATATTATTGAATACTGCTACAGTCTGAATGCTTGTTTCACCCACAAGTTCATAGGTTGAGATCCTAATCCCCAAGGTGATAGTATTAGGATGTGTGGCCTTTGGTAGGTGTTTAGTGTGGAGCCTTTGTGAATGGCGTTAGTGTACTTATAAAAGAGGCCTGAACGAGACCTACTGCCTCTTCTACCATGTGAAGTTAGAGTAAGCAGCTGTCCATCTATGAACCAGGAAATAGGCCCTTACCAGACATCAAATCTGCCAGACGCTTGTTCTTGGACTTTCTAGCCTCCAGAACTGTGAGAAATAAGTTTTGTTAAAGCAGCCTGAATGGACCAAGCAAGAGAAACATTTTATTTCATTATTTGCTAATAAATGAGGAAAGGTACATTATTGTTTCTCTCATTTCTTTGATGGCTAGTGAGAATAAATGAGCTCAGTATTTTTTCTTCTTTCTTTCTTTTTTTTTTTTTTTTTCTTGAGACAGAGTTTCACTCTTGTTGCCCAGGCTGGAGTGCAACGGCACAATCTTGGCTCACCGCAACCTCCGCCTCCCGGGTTCAAGCCATTCTCCTGCCTCAGTCTCCAGAGTAGCTGGGATTACAGGCATGCACCACCATGTCCAGCAAATTTTGTATTTTTAGTAGAGACAGTGTTTCTCCATGTTGGTCAGGCTGGTCTCGAACTCCCAACATCAGGTGATCCACCTGCCTTGGCTTCCCAAAGTGCTGGGATTACAGGCAGGAGCCACTGTGCCCAGCAGTATTTGTTTCTTTATTTCTTTAATTATTAATTTTTTTTTTAGAGACAGGATCTCTTGGTATTGCTCAGGCTGGAATGCAGAGGCTATTCATGAGCATAATCATAGTATAGCGTCCATCTTCTGGGCTCAAGTGGTCCTCCTGCCTCAGTCTCCCAAGCAGCTGGGACTATAGGCACACACCACCACACTAGGCTCAATATTTGTTTTATCTATATTGCAAATTATTCATTTTTTTTTTTTTACTTTTTATTAGTTTCTTAATGTTTATCTTATTTGGTATATCGTTTGTTTTTATTTTGGTATGTAATTCTTACTTTATTTAATTTTTCTTTTACCCTACTTTCAAGCTAACAAGTTAGGTATATAGCTCTTTACATAACATTATTAACCCTTTATTTGTCATCTTTATAGAAAATGTTTTTATCTCAATCTTCCTTGACTTTATGTCTTCTTTTTTCCTTGACATAAAGACATTGTTTTTAATGTAGCCATATTTTTAGATGTTCTTTCAATGTTTGTTTAGCTCTTTTTTTAAGCCTAGAAAGTATTGCCCTCCTTTTTGTTTTATTTTTTTTCCTGATTTTCTGTATTATAATTTTTTAATGCTATAATTCAACCACAGTTCATTTTGGAGTATGAAGTGAAGTTAGTAGCTAATTTTTTGTTCCATATTTACAACTAGTTTTTCCAGAATCATTGTCAAATAATTTCTTTCTCCAGTTATTCATGATGCTGTCTATAGGATATAATGAATTACTATAAACACTGTTGTCTGTTTTCTGCCATCTATTTTGTTTCATTAATTTGTGCTTTTTCTTATGCCAATACCTCTCATTTAATTGCAATATATTTGTAACATTTTAATATAAGACAGACTCTTATTTGTTTTCTTTTAAAGAATTTGTTTTGATATCTTTTCCTATTTATACGTTAAGATGAATTTTACAATTATTTTCTCAAACTCTCCCTTCTCCCCCACAACATGGATTTTATTGGGAATACAATAAGCCTATGTATTAATTTGAAAAAAAAAACCCATATCTTTACAGTGTTTAGCTTTTTTGATATGGCAACATACAAAGTGTCTTTTATATCTCCTAGTTCAGCTAAGTAGTTTTTTATATGATACATTTCTCATTGGATCAGTTATTTCATTATCTGCTGGTATTTCTCAATGGGATTAGTTTACTATCTTAAATAGAAAGTTTTAAACATACACCTCTTGAACCTATCAAAAGAGTATCTCTAAAATTTTTTAACAGATTTTTTAGGGATGTGGGAGTGGGGAGTTTGTTTACTAGCATTCCACTGATATGTTTGTCTGTGAATTTTGTACCTGTTCTTTTTATTGAGCCATTTATTAATTCTAGCAACTTTTAAATTAATTCCTAAGGGCTTATTATATTATATATAATATACTTATGCACAAATATATAATTACTTATTGCACATAAATATAATACATTAGAATTATTAATTTATATTTTTATACCTATGAATATTTTCATATTTTATGTAATGGATTTTTGTCAGAAATAAAAAATTGATTGTGCACATTAAATTAAGAGGGGCCTGAATCATTCTGACATTGAAATGGTATAATTAAAGTAGCCTGGTTAAGGCTTACAGACTTCTGCTTTACACGAATAAAAGCATTCCAAGAGGTGATCAGCACAGTATGAAGTTTTCCAGAAGGCATGATCCCAAACCAGCTATTTACATGTAGGATCAGTTGTATGTACTTTGTTGCTGTTCTGCTACTACAATTAAGCTTTTACCTTTTCTTTACTTTCAAACAGAAAGGCCTGACAAACTATGAAGGGCCTCAGGGTGCCCAGAAACCACACAAATGGTGCCCTCCTGTTGAACTGTACCTTAAGGCAAGAACTGATGCTGAACTAATGAGAGTGTGTCAAGGTATTACCGGTTCAGGTCTCATCACTTCTAATTAGGGCTTCTCGAATTCTGTGAACCTTGCCAGGATTCTGGCTTGGGTCATTTTAATGTGTTTCCATTTTAAAGCCTGACTGCTAATTTCGATTTTTTTTTTTTCTGTAGGATTTCCTGAATCATTATGACTTAAAAGTCATTTATTTTGCCTTTTATAATGGGAAACTCTTTATTTTGAAATAATTTTAGTCTTATAGAAAAATTGCAAATATTGTACAAAAAATTCCCATATTCCCTTCACCCACACCCAAATGTTAACATTTTACACATTTGCATTATTATTCTCTCTCTCCTATTCTCTATTCTCTGTGTGTGTGTGTGTGTGTGGTGTGTGTGTATATTCACCGACACATATATACATATTATTTTTAACCACTTGAGATTAACTTGCAGATGTGTTGCCTTTTACACCTAAATACTTTAATGTATATTTCCTAAAAGCAACGACACTCTCTTACATAATACTACATAATTATCAACATCAATAGACCTTATTAAAATTTTACACATTGTCCTGCTATCATCCTCTATGTAAATAATAAAAGTATTTTCAGGTCTAGAATCCAATTCAGAATCACAAGTTGCATTTAACTTTCATGTCTCCATAGTCCTTAATCTGCTCCTCAGTTTTTGTCTTTTGTGACCTTGACAATTGTGAAGACTATAGGCTAGGTATTTTGTAGAAACTTTCTCTTAATTATAAATCTTCAACTAATTCCAGAGGCATGACTTTTAACTTGCAATTGAACTCTCTGATTATCTTAACTTTTCCATGTCTAATCTGAAAACATTTAGCTCCAACTTATTGTTAAAGAATTCAAGCCGGGCGCGGTGGCTCACGCCTGTAATCCCAGCACTTTGGGAGGCCGAGGCGGGCGGATCACAAGGTCAGGAGATCGAGACCACGGTGAAACCCCGTCTCTACTAAAAATACAAAAAATTAGCCGGGCGCGGTGGCGGGCGCCTGTAGTCCCAGCTACTCAGGAGGCTGAGGCAAGAGAATGGCGTAAACCCAGGAGGCGGAGCTTTCAGTGAGCCGAGATCGCGCCACTGCACTCCAGCCTGGGCGACAGAGCGAGACTCCGTCTCAAAAAAAAAAAAAAAAAAAAAGAATTCAAACATATAAGGGCAGAAACATGAGAAGGGAATTAACATTTGCTGAGTACTTGAAAAGCCCTCGTACAAGGCAGTTGATAAACATTTAATTAGCACATCCTCTTGTAACTTATTATTATTATTACTACTACCCCATTATGCAAATGGGAAAATTGGTGCTCAGAGATTGTGACCTGCCTAAAGCTACACAGTTGGAGATAAGACATTTTGTAATCTAAATCCTCCCCTTCAACACACTCCTTCTGAAAGGATCCTTGAAATTTACCTTGGCCCTCTCCAACACTTGGCTCCATATAGACTTTGACTTTTGCAGGCTCTTCTAGCCTTCCATGGAGCTCACTAATTTAATACGTTTCTTCTCCACTGGACTGGGAGTTAGCTCTTGAGGAGGAAGGACCACAGTTGTTTACTTTTGTAGACCCTGTGCCTAAATCAAAGCCTGGAATTTAAACTGTATTTCTTGAAGGAAAGCATTTGAGAGTGTGAAGTCTAAGCAATAAGCAGTGCATCCTGGGCCTGTGGTCCATATTCGGGACCAAAGCCTCTTCCTGAGCTCCAGAACTGTCCCCATGCCCCTTGTACAGCGTGAGCCTCAGTGCCACCCAGGGCACAGGAGCCCAGCTGGCTCCCCATGGTGAGCCCCAGCCTGGCACTTTGACACCATTGTTTGAATTTTGAGATTTAAAACATTCAAAAAAATACTCACCTTGTAAACTAGAAAGAAAAGTTGCATCATTTTCAAGAGGTGAAAGAGATCAAGGACCAAGTCTTTCATGATGTTTCTCACTTGTGAAAGTTTGTGAAACAAATAGGAGAAATGTCACCTGCTTCTAGGAAATTAAAGTCTTTTTTTCTTTAATATTTGCTTGTTCTACTTAAGTGTCACCCATGAGAAACTGCTGAGAGCAGGATAATATTGACAGCCACTGAATATGAGTCTGGAACCATAATCCTTAGGTGAATAAATATCAGTAAAAAGGGAAGGTCAGTGGATGCCATCAGATGTGCATATAATTTCTCAATTTTATCAAACTCTACTGTGCACAATTAACAAAAAACTATTGAAAAAGCTATAATGATAAAAACCAAAACACTGTATTTTGTGTATAAATGGCCCCTAAATGCAAACCAATTCTTTCATTTGGTGCTCACCTGAAGAGGACTGAGCTGGTTTTGTCACTACGATAAGCAGGACCTCAGTGCTGCTGCACCATCTGAATACACTTTCCTCGTCTGTTTCCTTCTTCATTCTCCCCAGCAACTGCTTCTCACCCTTCCTGTCAAATCTCCAACACCTCTCTCTTCGCTGTAAGCTGATGAACTTCCTTCTGTTAGCTCAGAAATATTGAAAAGGATTAGAAGAGAACCCCCAACAAGCCCCACTGTTCAGTCCTCCCCCACCATCATCTGTACACATATTCTCTCCCTTCCCTACCTGAAGCTCTGGCCAATCACGTATTGTCAGCTGAGACCACCTCCTCTACTGTGCACCAGATCCTTTCCATTTTCTACTACCCAGGGGCATCACACAAGCAAATGGCCCCCTCCTCCTACATCATCAATATTTACGTCTCTCCAGACTCATTCCAGTAATCACACTTACATACTATAGTACCTCCTACCTTTAAAAGTCCTCTGTTGACTCTGCACATTCTCGCATTATCTCATTAATTTGCTGTATACTTTTACAATAAACCTTCTCGAACGAGTCATCTATACTTGATGACTCTCATTTCTCCCCTTCTATCGTCTCTCAAATCTATTCCACAGGACTTTGGTGTTTTCACCCCTGTGCTCCATAGAAACTACTCTTGTCAAGGTTACCAATGACCTCCAGGTGGCTGAATCCAATGTCCCAAGTCCTCATGTAACTTTATCTGTTATTTGGTGTGGTTGTCCCTCTTTGCTTCTGGAAACACTTTGGCACTAGGAAGACATGCTCCTTAAAACATTTTTCTTATTAATATTATTTTTAATTGTAAAATTATAATTGTATACATTTATGGAGTACAATGTGATCTTTTGATACACGTATACAATGTAGAATGACTAAATTCAGTTAACTAACATCTGTCACCTCATTTACTTATTTTTTATAGTGAGACGTCTGAAATTTACTCTCATAGCTATTTTGAAATGTATCATACACTATTATTGGCTATAGTCACCCTGCTGTGCCACAGATCTCAAAAACTTATTCCTCACCCCTGTAATGCTAGCACTTTGGGAGGCCGAGGCAGGCGGATATCTTGAGTTTCGAACTCCTGTTCGAAACCAGTCTGGGCAACATGGCGAAACCCCATTTCTAGTAAAAATAGAAAAATTAGCCAGATGTGGTGGCAAATAACCTGTAGTCCCAGCTACCTGGAAGACTGAGGTGGGAGAATTGCTTGAATCTGGGAGGCGGAGGTTGCAGTGAGTTGAGATCATGCCACTGCACTCCAGCCTGGATGAGGAAGCAAGACTCTCTCTCTACATAAATAAATAAATAAACAAACAAACAAACCAAAAACCAAGAAACAACAACAATGAAAAACTTATTTATCTTGCCTAATTGAAATTTTGCTCCTTTTGACCAGTAACTCCCCATTTCCTTTCTTGCTTTCCCTCCCCACCCCTAGTAACCACCATTCTATTCTCTACTTTTATGAATTTGATTTCTTTCGGATTCAATGTATAAGTGAGACCATGCAGTATTTGTCTTTGTGTGCCTCGCTTACTTCGTTTAGCATCATTTCCTTCAGCTTCATTCATGTTGTCATAAATGACAGAATTTCCTTCGTGTTAGAGGCTGAATAGTATTCCATTTGTGTATATATACCATATTTTCTGTATCCATTCATTGATGAACATTTAGTTTGAGTCCATATCATGGCTATTGTGAATAATGCTGCAGTAAACATGAGAGTGCAGCTATCTTTTCAACATACGTATTTCAATTCTTTTGACTACTTATCAAGAAGCAGAATTGCTGGGTTATATGGTGGTTCTATTTTTAGTCTTTTGAGGCACCTCCATACTATTTTCCATTATGGCTGTACTAATGTGCAGTCCTACCAGCAGTGCAAAGGGGTCCCATTTCTCTACATTCTTACCAACACCACAATAAACTCACACATTTACAGTCAACTGATTTTTGACAAAGGTGCCAAGAGCATACAATGGGGAAAGGGCAGTCTCTTCAAAAAATGGTGCTGGGAAAATCAGATATCCACATTCAGAAGAATAAAATTGGATATCCATCTCATATCATATTAAAAAAAAAAATCTCAAAATTGATTGAAGACTTAAATAGTAGACCTGAAACTGTAAAACTACTAAAAGAATATATAGGGGGAAGCTTCACAACAATGCTCCGGGCAATAATATTTTAGATAGGATCCCAAAAGCATAGGCAACAAAAGCAAAAATAGACAAACGGGATTTCATTAAACTAAACCGCTTCAGCACAGTAAAGAAAACAATTAACAAAATGAAAAGATAACTCAAGGAGTGGAAGAAAATATCTACAAACCATATGATATAGTTTGGATATTTGTCCCTTCCGAATCTCATGTTGAAATGTCATCCCCAGTGTTGGAGGTGGGAGATAGTGGTGTTTGTGTCATGAGGATGGATCCCTTGTAAATGGCTTGATGCCCTCGCTACAGAAATAAGTGAGTTCTCACTCTATTAGTTCACATGGGAGCTGAATGTTTAAAACAGCATGGTGTCTCCCTTACTTCCACTCTTGCTATGTGACGTGCCTGCTCCCGCTTTGCCTTCCATCGTGAGTAAAAGCTTCCTGAGTCCTTTCCAAAAGTTGAGCAGGTACCGGCACGATGCTGCTTGTACACCCTGCAGAATCATGAGTCAAATAATCGACTGTGTTTTCTTCATAAATTACCCAGCCTTGAGTATTCCTTTATAGCAATGCAAAACCGACTAACACATCATACATCTGATAAGGGATTAACATTCAAAATACATAAGGACCCAAACAGGTCAATAAGAAAATCAATAACCCAATTAAAAAATGAGCAAAGGACCTGCGCAGACATTTCTCAAAAGAAAGCATAAAAAAAGCCAATAGGTTCATGAAAAACTGCTCAAAATCACTAATTATTAGGGAAATGCAAATTAAAATCACAATGAGATATCATCTCACACTGTTAGAATGGAAGACACACTCTTTTTATTCTCTTCTGATCTCACTAACTGCTAGATTTAGTCTTAGTTGGTTTACCAAGTAGGAAATTTCATCCAGTTTGAGGTGGTAGGGTCATAATGCAGGTAGTTTTTAAGACATCTTTCAAGTTATTACTGAAAGTCAAATGGACCAACCAGCATAGTGAAAGGACAAAATATGCATGAAAATCATTCTCAAGAAAACTGGATGACAGAAAATCTTCCCAAATCACAGAATTCAGACATATCAGGCAAACGCCTACCAGCAACAGGACTGGTGAGGGATCAGCAGTTGTGTAGTGCAAGTGATAGAACAATGAAAAGCAACCAGGCGCGGTGACTCACGCCTGTAATCCCAGCAATTTGGGATACCTAGGCAGGTGGATCACTTGAGATCAGGAGTTCGAGACCAGCCTGTCCAACATGGTAAAACCCCCGTCTCTACTAAAAATACAAAAATTAGTTGGATGTGGTGGTAAGTGCCTGTAATCCCAGCTACTGGGAGGCTGAGGCACGAGAATCACTTGAACCCAGGAGGTGGAGGTTTCAGTGAGCCGAGATCGCACCACTGCACTCCAGCCTAGGTGACAGAGTGAGACTCCCTGCCGCAAAAAAAAAAAAAAAAAAAAAAAAAAAAAAAAAAAAAGAGAGAGAGAGAGAGAGAAAGAAGAATGAAACACAAACCTAACAAGCCCTACAAGTTGTAAAATTGGAATATCACTAAAACCAATGAAACAAACCCACACATATTCCCAAACATAGAAGAGCCACCCTGAGTGGAACCCAAGTACATGGATATGAGAACAACTAGTGAATAGAAGTCCTCACATGGTCCCAAGTTGCAAGTGAGTACAGAAAACTGTGTGCAACTGGGGAGAATCATAGAAATCACACTGAACTGAACAGGAGCCCTGAGGCAAAGAGAGATAAGGTTCAGGGAGTGGCTGCTGGGTGGGAGAGGAAGTCAGGGAAAGTGGACTCCAGAAGGTGCTATCAAAACTGAGTGCAAACAGTGTCACAGGCAGAAAACCTTCCTGAACCATCTTCATTCTTCCATTTTTATTTTTTAAAAATTCTACCACCTTGTTGGAGAAATTACAGCAGTTTTCTTGTGGAATGCTTCCCGACTCTGATTTTGTTTGCTCTCTCATAGTTTCATTTTACTTTTCCTCTGCTAACTACATTTTCTGTAAACCAGAAGTTAGCTCTCCATGTTGGATTGGAAGCAGGTTTGATTCTTTGGCAGAAATACTATGTATTAGTGCTGGATGAGTATAGCATCCTGCATCACATCAGAAGGGACCTAAAGTATGATTTCCCACTTTGAATGGTGGGAAGACTGATCAGTACTTTCGGGGTGACAGCTTGATTTTTCCACCGTGAAGATCTGGTCTTAGTCTGTTCGACATGCTATAACAAAATACCACAGAGACTGAGTGATTTATAAAGAAATTTATTTCTCATAGTTCTGGAGGCTGGAAAGTCCAAGATGAGAGTCCTGGCAGGTCCAGTGTCTGGTGAGGGCCTTATTACTGCATTGTCACATGTCAGAAACGCATAAGGGCAAAAAAGGACTGGGTGAAGCCTCTTTGATAAAGGCCTTGATCCTGTTCACCAGGGCTTTACCCTAATGATATAATCACTTCCTAAAGGCCCCACCCTTTAATACAGTCACATGGGTGATTAGGTTTTAACACTTGAATTTTGAGGGATAGTCACAACATAACAGACCTCTGTCAACTAACTCATTTGACTGGTGACCATGAGATTCTGGTGACCACAGAATCCAGTCACTTCTACACACTCTTGCCACCACACATGTTGCGGAAGCCACCACAAACTCTCACCGGAAGTATTGCCACAGTCTACTCACCTGTTGCCCGATTTTCTTTCCTTTCTTCTTTTCTCCCTGCATTCCCTGGGCAGCTGCGTCACCCTCAACAGGTTAGGTGGCCATTTCTTTGGCAGATGGAAAAACAAACAAACAAACAAAATACCTGTCTGGGGCCGCAGCCACGTGCAGAGTGAGTCTGTGATCTGTTGCCTGTTGCCTGTTCCTGTGATTGCTCCCCAATAATCTCTTCTCAATAAAGGAGTCAGGCAGATCCTTCAAAAACCCGGGTCCCATCATGTTACTCCTCTGTGCCAAACTCTCCAACAGATTCCTAACTCACTCACAGTAACAGTGGACTGCATGGCCTCTGAGGCCTCAGTGATCTGGCCCCTGCTGCCACTTTCAGCTCATCTCCGGCCACCTTGCCCTTCCTCACTCCATGCCCACGTCCTGGCCTTCCTTCCAGTCTTTACTTAAACGTCACTTTCCCAGTGAGGCCTTTCCCGACCACCCTCCTGCAACAACTCTTATCTTGGCCCTATGGCTCCCTTCCTCTGCTTTATTTGTCTCCACTGCACATAAAATGATCTGAAGTAGTTTTATTTACTTGCTCACATAATTATTTTCTGCCACTTTACCTAGAATGTAATTTACATGAAGACTGGGACTTTATTTTGTCCCCCATCACTGCCTGTGATGAAGAACTCTGCATTCAATGCCAGAGAAACTCCTGACCTGGCTGAATGTGAGTGGACAATCAGGTTTGTGGATTCTGCACTTGAGGGGTGAATTACAGCATATATAATGGAAATTTTGACTACACTTAGCTTTTGCTTTATGCACTCATTTTACAACTTAACCCTCTAACTAATATTTGACACCATTATAGACGACAGTGTCCATATAGCCTCTTTCATAAAATAGATGACAAGAACTTAGAGACACAAGGAGGTATAAAGCCTCTGACTACAAACAGCAAATGAATGCTGATGTCAATGGCCCTAAACATGAAATATACTGGAAAAAATGTACTGGGCTCATAGTCTCAATTTTAATTCAACCCAAATAACATGAGGCTTTCTTGCTTCCAACTCAAACCTCATGTCAACCCAGTACCATACACAGAAAAACCTATAAATCTGACTCCAAAAATCCCTAAGGAGTAATACAAGTCTTTCGTTGCAGTTTTCATTTTTATGAGATTCTGGAGGAGGGGGCTATTGCATTGTCAAAAATACGCTAAGATTTTGTAACACACTCACCAACCATTGTTCCTCCTCCTCCTCTTTTTTATTTATTATTTTTAAGAAAAGAGCTCATTTACTTGGTAAATTGAAAACTAATAATAGCCTTAATTAAGCACTTTACTTCTCCCACTATAGAGCAAAGTAAGAACAAATGAAAGCATGTCAATCCTAATGTTAAGTGAATTATCTAGAATGATATAATTTACAGCTAGTGGATCTGAACACTGACTCTGGAAACTCAGGCTCTTCTCACTCCATTACTCCTCACTACTACCAAGGTGACCCTCAAGTGAATCATGAGTTCCAAATCCTCTTAATTTGTTTTTCTTTATCACTTTTATTTAGGTGCCTTGTGTATTATTGACCTTTTCGCCTTTTAATTAAAACAAACCCCCCCAATTTTTTTTTCTGTTCACCTCTTCATTCTTATTCACTGCCATGGTTTTAAAATCCCCCCCAAAATTTCTAGTTTTTTGTTTTTTCAGAAGTTAATCCAAATACACTCCCATTATCACCTGCCTGTCCTTATTATCACTTTCCATCTACAATTTACAAATTTCATTTGGAGCTTAGTTTCTAGAAATGTGCCAGAAGCAACTTTTTTTTTCCAAAGCTGGGTGGGGTAGGGGGCAGAATATTTTTCTTAATATTTCTTTCAGTAAATAATTTTATTGCCTCCCAAGCTGGTCTTCATAAGAAAGCCTCAGGGAGAACCTCTGCTAAGGCAGTGTGGGAAGGAAATGTGGCGTTGGAGCCCCCCCCAGAGTCCCCACTGGGGCACTACCTAGTGGAACTGTGAGAAGATGGCCACCATCCTCCAGACCCCAGAATGGTAGATCCACTGACAGTTTGCACCATGTGCCTGGAAAAGCTGCAGGCACTCCACACCAGCCTGTGAACACAGCAGCAGAGGCTGTACCCTGCAGAGCTACAGAGGAGGAGCTGCCCAAGGCCATGGGAGCCCACCCCTTGCATCAGCATGCCCTGGATGTGAGACATGGAGTCAAAGGAGATCATTTCGGACCTTTAAGATTTGATGACTGCCCCATCACGTTTTGGAC